>NC_056733.1:954309342-954556842 GCF_019279795.1 Protopterus annectens | reverse complement strand
TAGAATTAGAGTAAAGTTTAGGTAAGGGGATCGAGTCAGTGTTGTGCATGTTTTGTGTTCCCTATAATCTGTGTCCTTTTGTCTTGTTTAGTGGCACTGTTAGGGAACAGGGTTTTAATAATGTAATGTCTAGGGTTAGGGTTACGGTTAAACTTGACACATGTGTAAGACTGTGCACGCTTTAGACTGAGTAGGTAAAACTATTAACTTGTTCGGTATAGTGTTAGACATAGATGTATATTTGAGGAGATATGACAATAAAATACATAGCAAAATATTTTTGAAAATAGTTATTGAAATTATGAAAGCAAACATCCTGCTTTTATGACAGAAAATATCACCAGAAGTCACTTTATTTGGGGTTCCCTGTTAACTACTGATCTTTGAGAAGAGATTCTTGTTATAACTCAGATGTTTGTAGAAAGGGGTTATACTGTATTATACCATGACCCCCCCAAAACGTGCACGCTGATTGGCCAGCGTGCCCGTTGTAAATTGAGTTATACTAATGGAAAAAGGTCCGGTCGCCCGGACTTTTTTCCATTAGTATAACTCGTTTTTTTAAAACACTGTCTCGCTATGTTAAATGGGTTTAACATAGCGAGACAGCTTTAAAATAAGCAACGGAGATCTCCGTTGCTTATTTTAAAGCTGTCTCGCTATGTTAAACCCATTTAACATAGCGGGACAGTGTTTTAACAACGGAGAAAGCAAGATCTCCGTTGCTTTTTAGTGACTCGCTATGTTAAATGAGTTTAACATAGCGAGACAGTTTTAAAATAAGCAACGGAGATGTCCGATGCTTATTTTAAAACTGTCTCGCTATGTTAAACTCATTTAACATAGCGAGACACTAAAAAAAATCAACGGAGATCTTGCTTTCTCCGTTGCTTTTTGCACAACTCTGATGTACTGCGCAGGCGCGCAGTACATCAGAACTGCCGCGGATGCCAGACATCTGCGGAAGGGCAGTAAACAGGCATTATACTATGCCATTATTTAAGAAAAGTAACAGTTTCTTTTCTTAAATAATGTCATGGTATAATAGCAATAACCCACTTCTGGGTGTGGGTAATGCTAAATTTACCCACGGCTGGCTTTGTTTGGTCCCTCGGGCTTCGCCCTCGGGGCCAAACCACACCAACCGTGGGTAAATTTAGCATTACCCACACCCAGGCGTGGGTTATTGCTATACTATATCTGGACAGAATATTTGAGGAAATTAATACTAACAGACATGATCATTTTCCACTGATTTTAAGTAGAGGAGATAGACTAGAAGGAAACACAGATAATATTAATTTACACAACAATTCTTTTTGCTTAGCTATGACATCAGATAATTACTTTATTTATTTATTTATTTTATTTATTTATTTATTTAACATTTGTTGACCGGGAATGTCCGACTAGGTTCCACAGACCCTGTTTTCAGCAGAGGCCCGGGGAGAAATGCTCCAGAATCATGTCTTTAGAATGTGGGAGGAAACCGGAGTACCCGGAGGAAACCCACGCGAATGCAGGGAGAACATGCAAACTCCACACAGAAGGCACCCCAGCTGAGAATCAAACCGGAGAACCTCTTGCTGTGAGGCGACAGCATTAACCGCTGCACCACTGCGCCGCCCAATTACAATATTAGAGATGTCATATGTAAAAACTGGAATATGGAAAATCAGAGCCTATATGTGTAACATGCAATCAGCCTTCTTTCAGTTACAAAAAAAAATTACTAATTTGAGGAATTTATTACAGAATGACACTACCAAGGAACACATTCCTCTTACTGATAAAAGCAAAGGAGCTTAGAAGTGTGGACAGTACCATTACTGCAGATTTATTTTAGACAAATTGCTGTTTTTTTAACACTTTAAACAGCTTATATACATGCTTACTATAACTGTAACTGTTGGCGTAATAAACACATTGCTTTGCAATCTGAATGTAGTTCTTTCTGCATAGGTATTACCGTCTGTAAGTTGCCTGCCAGAATTAGACAGCATGTGTGTGCTATTAAGAGTAAAAAGGCAAACAATGCATCATAGAGATTCACCTTAGTCTGCCTAGGTTTTAAGAACAAATTGCCATTTAACGTGTTTGATTATGAGCCTTGTGATTCCAGAGATGGAAAGTTCAAGAAGAAACTAGAGAAACAAAGTTGCAGGTCAGATTACAAGATAATACATTCTCAGGGATTGCTGATGCCATGAGTACGGAAATGGGACTTGTAAAAAAGTTAGGAAATTTAATGAGAAAAAAACATTTATTACAAGAAGGGATTGTTTAGAATACTGTATTATGCATTCTTTTTGACATTTTTCATGACTTAAATGTTTTATAATGTTTCTGTTGCTGTAACTGAGTCATATGATTTACCACATGACTGCTGTGTATTTACATGTATTCAGATTTTTTATTGGTTTATTTATTCTCAAGTCATCCATTAGATAAAGAGGACAAAAGCGCTAAATACATTTGATACTGTGCTCCATTGCTGGTAAGTGGTAGTTTGCTTGTTTTTGTTCTGGTTACAGTGGTAGAACCCAAAATAACAATGACCATGGAAGTGAAAGACGAAGATAAACAGGAGTTAAGGAGACATGAGGTGCCTTATGTGAAGTCAAACCCTTTACCTTACATTTAGCTTTCTTCTTCATAGATGTAATAATTTACTTCATAAACTTAGATATGCTTTATGGAACATGCATTGATAAATAACTGCATTAAGCCTACATAAAGCTTTCTTTTCGCTAACCATACGAGTTCTAATACCTTAAAATCTTCTATTCTAAAAAGTAAGAACGTGATCCTCTTTCTAACTCTCTCTGTTATCATTTCTAAATACCTGTGTTACTGTTTTAATGCTCAAATGTTGAAAGGTATGCATGAAGTTGAAGGTTGAGTCAAATAACCAGAAAGGTAGAAGACATTATCGTTATAGTAATAAAAATCATAGAAGACTGATAAGTGAAATTATGGCATATTAATGGAGTATGCCACAGCAAAATGTAATACCAAATACATAAAACAATAGCAGTTTTCACAGAAAAATATAGATGTATTTAAAAGTATGAAATGAAATTTCACAATGTGTAATGTCACACAATAAAGAAAAAGATTTACATACATACATACAAATATTTCAAGCACGGGCAATAATGGCCTTCCATCCTGTCAATATACCAAAACAGTTGTTCCCATAATAAGTGTTCAGGCTGTTCTTAAAAATATCTAAACTAGTGCTTTTTTTAATGTAATTTGTTCTATTCCATTGCATCAGTTACTCTCTCAGAGAACCACTGGTACACTTTTAATTCCTACAGAATTTTCTGCATAGGTTGCCTGATGACTCTCTACTATTTTTGATAACCCCAAACATTTCCAAAGGTAGTTGTCTGTAAATGCCCTGCATACCTGAATAAGGTCTCATGTTAAATATCTATATGAGACACTGTACAAGTTCAGATATTTTAGTCTTTCATAATAACATAAGTATTCACATCCATGGATACCCTTGGTATCTTTCCACTGTAATTTTTCCAGTTTACTCATGCTTGTTTTCTATGCCACGGTGGTACAGCGGTAGCGTTGTTGCCTCACAGCAAGAGGTTCTCCTGTTCAATTCACGGCTGGAGTGCCTTCTGTGTGAAGTCTGCATGTCCTCCCTGCGGTCAAGTGGCCTCCGAAAGACATGCGTTAATGGGCGTGCCTTCGCTGAAGGTTGGGTGTTGGGCTGGCAACCCAGCACCATAAAAAAAAAAATCTACTGCCAATCATCAGCGGACCAGAGTTCCGCTGTGGTGACCCCTAACCGGGAAAAGCCAAAAAGACAAACAACAACAACTCATGTTGGTTTTCTTATAGGGTTTCCATATTGTCATTCCATACTCAAGATTGGGTCTAATGTAACTAATAAACAATGACAATCATTTCTGACTTCCTAGAATTTATAAATCTTTTTATACAACCTACAGATCTATAACTATCATTAAACAATTGGTTGATATCATTAGAAAAACTCAAAGCTGGAACTATCCATATATACCCAGGTCCTTAAATGAATCTACAGTTTCAATCACTGTGTGTTGTATTAAATATTCACCTTTTTATTTAAGTCTCCTAAATCTCATATGCTTAGTTTTTATGCATTTATCAGCATATTATTCTCCTGGGCCCAAATGGTCGATTTAGTCAAGTTATTTTGCAGACATGCCTTATCTGTAACATGTAATAAGTTTACCCAATTTCAGCTCATCTGCATATAAACTGTAGAACACCTCAGATGAAAAAGTAAGGTCTGAAAGATGTAATCTAAACAAGTAAGGGCCTAGGACAGAGCCCTGTGGGACACCCTGACTGTAACCAAGGATTTCACCTGTGCTGTTGCTGTATGATACTTGTCATGTCCTAAGTTGGCAGTGCCATGACTGCTCCCCAGGCTAGTGAAAGCGGATAAGGTGCACATACTGAACCTAGAGTACATGATAATAGTTTTCACTCTTACTCACAACACACTGGCTAATGTACAATGTATGTACTGTACTTGTGTACTATGTATGCATTCTACCTATTTTTTTTTAAATACATTTTATCCAGTTCTGACCTGCCCTCCCATAGGCTGCTAGCTCCGCTCGTTGGCATGTAGTACTGCTCAGCAGAACTCCTATAGCTTCCTTCTGCGCTCCTTCCTCTCCAGGCGCTTCTCATTACAGTAAGAACCTCTCCGCCCTGAAGTAACTGCAAACAACATTTTTTTTTTGCTCTATCAATAACTAAGCAAAATAACTGCCTCTTCCAAGGAAGACAGTGTACGTAACTAAATTGTGCTTTTCTCCTGAAAACATTTTTAGCCATGTGCATGCTAGCAGCTGCTGCCGTCTGTAAGCCCATCTTTCCCCCCATTTTTCCTTCTCTTTCCCTGCCAGTATTTCTCTGGTGATACCTTATAGCCATTCCAATGTTTGGCCACTAGGTGGCAGTATTACTCCATTACTTTATTCGTAAATTCTTATTTATGATAACCCAAGGCTAATTCTTCTCCCAGTGCATTTCCTCTACTTAACTTAACCAAATTTCATATAATCAAACCTAAACAACATTTAGCCAAGAATCTAGTTGGTCTCAATTCTCTTTAGTCTCTGCCGGTGTTATCTCCAATCAAACTAATAAATTTTTTGAAAAGTAGAATCTTTCTGTGTGACAAAGCTCCCCTCGGAAATATCTGCTTCTCTGGGCCTTGTCTTAATTGAACTATACTGATTGTTTTATTCTTGTTTTGTCTTATTTTTGCTTACCTCACCTCCTTCTCCTTGGCTCCATATTTTCCCTAACTCTTCCTCTGCTTTCCCCACCCCTCCCCCTTTCCATCTCAGGTCCCCTTTCTCTCTCTCTCTCTCTCTCTCTCTCTCTCTTACCTGCCCTTCCCTGTCACCACCACATTCCTTACGAAATCCCCGCCCCTAAATTCATTTAGTGATGCCAGTACCTCTTATGCTCGCATTTCTTAATGTAACTGAATGAAACTGCATTTATTGTGCTCGTATTTCTTAATGTAACTGCATTTATTGTGCTCATATTTCCTAGTGTAATTGAATGAAACTGCATTTATTGTGCTCGTATTTCCTAGTGTAACAGAATGAAACTGCATTTATTGTGTTCATATTTCCCACTGTAACTGAAAGTGCATTTATTGTTTGTATTTCTTAATGTAACTGAATGAAACTGCACTTATTGTGTTTGCATTTCCTAGTGTAATTGAATGAAACTGCATTTATTGTGCTCGTATTTCCTAGTGTAACTGAATGAAACTGTATTTATTGTGTTCGTATTTCTTAATGTAACTGCATTTATTGTGCTCGTATTTCATAGTGTAACTGAATGAAACTACATTTATTGTGTTCGTATTTCTTAATGTAACTGCATTTATTGTGCTCGTATTTCCTAGTGTAACTGAATGAAACTGTATTTATTGTGTTCATATTTCTTAATGTAACTGAATGAAACTGCATTTATTGTGCTCGTATTTCCTAATGTAACAGAATGAAACTGCATTTATTGCGCTCATATTTCCTAATGTAACAGAATGAAACTGCATTTATTGTGTTTGTATTTCTTAATGTAACTGAATGAAACTGCATTTATTGTGTTCATATTTCTTAATGTAACTGAATAAATGAGGGCAGCAGAGTGCTGCCCCCTGACATCTCAGATGCTCAGGTAAGAGCCGCCCTCTCCAAAGCAAAAAACACAGCATCAATGGGACCAGACGGTGTCCCGGGCTGCGTCCTACATGAACTCCAAGAAGAGCTAAACCCAAACATAAAACTACTGTTCAATCTCAGCCTTACTACAGGATATGTGCCCAAAGAGTGGCGTACAGCAACAGTGGTCCCTCTCCATACAGGTGGTGCCTCAACGGATCCTGGAAACTATCGCCCCATAAGCCTGACTAGCTTGGTCTGCAAAGCTATGGAAAGGATTATCATGGACCTCATAAATAAAGATATTGGGGACCTACAGACACTGGATCCTACCCAGTTTGGCTTTGTTAGGGGCAGATCCTGCCTCTTAAACCTGGTTGATTTCTTTGAAACAGTCACCAAGGCCATTGATGAGGGGAAGGTGGTCCACACAGCCTACCTGGACCTCGCAAAAGCCTTCGATACAATACCCCACTCTGGCATTATAGATAAGCTCACCAGCTTAAATATAAACCCCTATGTCACTAGATGGATTGCAAACTGGCTCAAGGACAGAACCCACATGGTTAGAATTGCTGGAGCCATGTCAGACTCCAAACCAGTTACAAGTGGTGTCCCACAAGGCTCAGTCCTGGGACCTCTCTTGTTCGGTATATATTTCTCAGAGGTACAGGTCAACACGGAAGGACTGTGGCTGACCAAGTTCGCAGATGACTGCAAACTGGGCACCATAATCGACTCTCCAGCCGACACAAGCATCCTCCAAAAGGGCCTCATAGAAACAGACAACTGGTGCCAGAGCCATGGTCTCAAGCCAAATGCCAAAAAGTGTATAGTCATCCCCTATGGCAAAAACAAAGTGCCCACAAATTACCACATAGGTGGTAATCCATTAAGTACAGAGAAAGTAATTAGGGACCTGGGGACCCAAGTTGATAGCAATCTCTCATTTGACAACCACGTAGCCAAAGTGGTTAGAAAAACATTTTACATAGCCCACCTAATCATGAAGGGATTCACATCTAGATCAGGGGAGGTCATTGTGCCTCTTTACTCATTCCTCATCAGGCCCATAATTGAGTACAATGCCCCTTTTGGGATGTACCTTACCAAACACCTGCAGCAACTGGAAAGACCCCAAAAGTACCTCACCAAGAGGATCAAAGGGCTCAAACAGATGCCATATGCTGCCCGGTTAAAGAAACTCCAGCTCTACTCAGTGGCATACCGCCTGTTCAGAGGCGATCTGTGCCTGACATATAAAGCCATGTCCAACCCGGAATTAATGGACATGCTGCACCTTAGAAAAATCCAAATCCCATCGAGCTACGCGCTCGAGAGACTTGAACCTCAGCACTGAAATAAATAGGACATGCTGGAGGGACAGATTCATAACCCAGAGGCTCCCTTCACTCTGGAATAAAATCCCAGTCCAGGTTAGGCAGAGTCCCTCATTGACTCTCTTCAAGAGGAATCTTGATGAGTGGAAGGGAGATCGTAGGTTTACCCCGGGTATCACTTCTGTGTCACTGTTAGACAGAGGCACAGTATACTAACCTCGAAAAAGGGCATAGAAAAATAAATTTAAAATGGGTGGTGAAAGCCAAACACATTCTGGCTAGGCTTATAAATGCCCTAGGGCAGATAGCCTAGTATGAACCTATGAAACTGCATTTATTGTGCTCGTATTTCCTAATGTAACAGAATGAAAGTGCATTTATTGTGTTCATATTTCCCACTGTAACTGAAAGTGCATTTATTGTGTTTGTATTTCTTAATGTAACTGAATGAAACTGCACTTATTGTGTTCGCATTTCCTAGTGTAACTGAATGAAACTGCATTTATTGTGCTCGTATTTCCTAGTGTAACTGAATGAAACTGTATTTATTGTGTTCGTATTTCTTAATGTAACTGCATTTATTGTGCTCGTATTTCATAGTGTAACTGAATGAAACTGCATTTATTGTGTTCGTATTTCTTAATGTAACTGCATTTATTGTGCTCGTATTTCATAGTGTAACTGAATGAAACTGCATTTATTGTGTTCGTATTTCTTAATGTAACTGCATTTATTGTGCTCGTATTTCCTAGTGTAATTGAATGAAACTGCATTTATTGTGCTCATATTTCCTAGTGTAACTGAATGAAACTGTATTTATTGTGTTCGTATTTCTTAATGTAACTGAATTTATTGTGCTCGTATTTCATAGTGCAACTGAATGAAACTGCATTTATTGTGTTCGTATTTCTAATGTAACTGCATTTATTGTGCTCGTATTTCCTAGTGTAATTGAATGAAACTGCATTTATTGTGCTCATATTTCCTAGTGTAACTGAATGAAACTGTATTTATTGTGTTCGTATTTCTTAATGTAACTGAATTTATTGTGCTCGTATTTCTTAATGTAACTGCATTTATTGCGCTCGTATTTCCTAGTGTAATTGAATGAAACTGCATTTAGTGTGCTCGTATTTCCTAGTGTAACTGAATGAAACTGTATTTATTGTGTTCATATTTCTTAATGTAACTGAATGAAACTGCATTTATTGTGCTCGTATTTCCTAATGTAACAGAATGAAAGTGCATTTATTGTGTTCATATTTCCCACTGTAACTGAAAGTGCATTTATTGTGTTTGTATTTCTTAATGTAACCGAATGAAACTGCACTTATTGTGTTCGCATTTCCTAGTGTAACTGAATGAAACTGTATTTATTGTGTTCATATTTCTTAATGTAACTGCATTTATTGTGCTCATATTTCATAGTGTAACTGAATGAAACTGCATTTATTGTGTTCGTATTTCTTAATGTAACTGCATTTATTGTGCTCGTATTTCCTAGTGTAATTGAATGAAACTGCATTTATTGTGCTCGTATTTCCTAGTGTAACTGAATGAAACTGCATTTATTGTGTTCGTATTTCTTAATGTAACTGCATTTATTGTGCTCGTATTTCATAGTGTAACTGAATGAAACTGCATTTATTGTGTTCGTATTTCCTAGTGTAACAGAATGAAACTGCATTTATTTGCTCACATTTCTTAGTGTAATTGAATGAAACTGAATGAAACCCATTGTTAGCCCTAATTTAATAAGCTGCATCTGTTGATGATTTCTCGAGGCATTTTCACAGTGTAATTCTTCCTTGTGTACGCTATCCTTTCCTAGCTGTATTATATCTATTCCTTCCAAACCTGTATTTCTCAGTCTACCAATTACTTTTTCTTATCTCCGAGTTAACAATTACATAGCCGCTATCCCTATTCACTTTCTCCCTCTTAAAACATTGCTCTTTATACTGGAATGCTCATAAAAGATTCTATATAATTCCCTTAATGCTTTTTTTTAGCTTGATTCCCTTTTATATAATTCAATTGAATAATAACCATTTCATTTTTTCCATTGCAGATAGCTTCTTTCTGCGCTCCTTCCTCTCCAGTCGCTTCTCATTACAGTAAGAACCTCTCCACCCTGAAGTAATTGTATACAAGATTTTTTTTTCGCTCCATCAATAACTAAGCAAAATTAACTGCCTCTACCAAGGTAGACAGTGTATGTAACTAAATTATGTTTTTCTCCTGAAAACATTTTTAGCCATGTGCATGCTAGCAGCCTGCTGCCGTCTGTAAGCCTGTCTTTCCCTGCCTGTTTTTCTCTGGTGATACCTTATAGCCATTCCAATATCTGGCCACTAGGTGGCAGTATTACTCCATTATTTTATTCGTAAATTCTAATTTATGATAGCCCAGGGCTAATTCTTCTCCCAGTGTATTTCCCCTACTTAACTTGACCAAATTTCATATAATCAAACTTTAACAACATTTAACCAAGAATCTAGTTGGTCTCGATTCTCTTTCGTCTCTGCCAGTGTACCTCCAATCAAACTAATAATTTTTTTTAAAAAGTACAATCTTTCTGTGTGACAAAGCTCCACTCGAAAATATCTGCATTTCTAAGCCTTGTCTTAATTCAACTATACTGATTGTTTTATTCTTGATTTGTTTTATTCTTGCTTACCTCACCTCCTTCTCCTTGGCTCAACCTGCTCCATTCGCCCTTGGGGCTCACTCCGTTCCCCACCTAGTCCTAGACCCTTTACACTTATAGTGCTTCACTCACACCCACATCCAATCAAAATACACACTATTCCCTTAATCAAATTACCCACTCTAACCCATACATTACTCCAACCCCTCCCTGCTCAGTCCACAATATACAATGTCTCCTAGACACTACCATCTCAGCTTAAACCTACCTCCAACCCCATCCAAATACCATGGCAACCAAACTAGCCTGTCTCCTTACGCTAACACTAAGTCTCACCTCCTTATCCTACTTGAACTATCTTACCAGACCTCTGTCTGCCAATCACACTCCCTCACTTCACTCAACTATCTCATCCTACCTAACACACACACACACACACACACACACACACACACACACACACACACACACACACCCTTATCCTACCTGAACTATCTTACCAGACCTCTGTCTGCCAATCACACTCCCTCACTTCACTCAACTATCTCATCCAACCTAACACACACACACACACACACACACGCACACACACACACACACACACACACACACACACACACACACACACACACACACTCCTACACCTGCATTTCCCCTAGCCTCTAGCCCTCAACAATATCACACTTTTCCACTATAAAGTATTACCTCAGCCCAAAAACACAACTCCTGTATGTACTAGCCCAGTCTCCATAAAGCTTACAACCCATATAATAGTTACTATGCTACTTAAAAACCTCTTCACTCACATACATCATTTCATCTTTATCCTCGACTCTGGTGACATTCACTCAAACCTTGGCCTTTCTCCCTCACATAACTCTAATTCCCCATCTCATCCCTTCCCCCACTCTGCTACCAAACCCCTCCACATCACAGCACTAAATGCTCAGAGCATATGTAACAAAATCCCTAACCTCCATGCCTGGCTTCTCCATAATAAACCTGATATTCTTTCCACCTCCGAAGCCTGGCTTAAAGCTCATGTATTAGACTCTGAATTGACTCCTGCCAACTTTAGTATTATCAGAAAAGATAGAACACATAAAAAAGGGGGAGGTATTGCTCTCCTCTATTCCTCACGCCTCTCAGTTATCCCCTACTCTAAACCTATTCCCAAATTTGGCAAGGCTGAATTAATTCTAGCCCTTCTTTAGGTAAATAAACATAAGCTAATATGCATTGTCTCACTCTACATCCCTCCCAGCGAAAATGTCTCAATTCTTGAGGACATTATCTCCTGGCTCTCTAACAATATCACCAATGAAACTATAATCTTGGGTGATGTTAACAACAACTGGGACAATATTCAATCTCCAGCTAATGCCCCAAACATAAATCTGTATAATTTTGCTCACCTTATTAATTCCACAACTAGATCTTCTAAAGTCCTCCTCTCCGGGAGCACCCTAGACTTGATTCTATTGTCCCATCCCCATTATATTTCTGATAGTGGTACCCTTCCTGACCTACTAAGCAAACAGCTTCCCACGTTTGCCCATCATCTTCCTTCCTGCCCACAACTAACCCATACCTACACCACTATTCTGCACCTAAAAAACTTCAACTCAATGAATTCTCAGAAGTACTAAAAGAACCAACTGGAATCCACTAAAAACTTTATCCCCAGAAAATGTTCTTACCTATTTTAATACAGTCTTCTTAAACCTGCTAGAGTCCTTTTCCCCCTGGAAAACAAAATGTATAAAAACTAACTCTGTCCCCTGGCTAACCAAGAATACCCTAGGCACTATGTAACTCCGTGATAAAGCCTGGAAACTTCACCATAAAACTAAAACTATAATCTCACTTAATGATTATAAAACACTTTGCAATAAAGTTAAAAAACTTATTATATCAGACCGTAAAGCCTATTCTCCACACTCCAAGCCAGTCACAACAATAACTCCAGAAAATTCTGGAATGGAATCTCCTCTCTCCTAACCCAGGTAAAAAAAAGAAAATCCATGCCCCGACCCAAATGTCTCCGACTCAGACATAGCTATGCAATTCAACTCTATCAACTCCATTGCCAAGCTAACATCATCCTTCACTAATAATCCACCTTCCCCATATATACCTTCACAGATCCCCTTCTCCTCCAGTTCCTCTAGCTCTCCACCTCCCCCCCTTCTCCATGAACCCCATCCCCATCTCAACTATAAAAAAACTTCTACTGAACTTGAAGCCATGTTCCAGTGCTCGTGACGAGATACCCTCCTACTTCCTAAAAATAGCTGCAGATGCTATTGCCTACCCTGTCTGCATCCTAATAAACCAATCAGTTTCAGAGTCCCATGTTCCCCAGCTATGGAAAAAGGCCTACATTATTCCACTCCACAAGGGTGGTAACAATAATGGTTTCTCAAACTTCCATCTCACTGCTATCTTATCCCCGATTTCAAAACTTCTTGAAAAATGCATTCACCTTCAACTCCTTCCCATCTCATAAATAACAACCTTCTTACTCCCTCCCAGCATGGATTCTGCCCAGGCCATAGCACCACTACCACCCTCCTCTCCTTCCTAGAAACCATAAACAAAGCGCATGACTCCAGTCATATTGTATCCACCCTCCTCCTTGACCTCTCTAAGGCCTTCAACACCATCTCTCACAACCCTCTCTTAACCAAACTCTCACAACTAAACCTATCCCACTTCTCTCTCAACTGGTTCACCAGCTACCTGTCAAATAGGCAACAAGCAGTTAAGTGGAATAAAGCTATTTCACCATTCCTAAACACTCCCACAGGTGTGCCCCAGGGCTCAATTCTAGGTCCCCTTCTTTTCAATATTTTTATTAATGACTTCTATCATGCCATCCCTAACACCAGCCTCATCCAATACACCGATGACTTGACAATAATATGCTCTGCCACCTCCACTTCCACATTAACTAAACTAACTCAAGATGCCTTCTCTTCTACTGAACAATGGATGCTACACAACCATCTAGCACTGAATGCAACCAAGACTAAACTAATGATATTTCTCCTCTCTAAAAGCAGCACCCTTGTCAAAAACTCTTTCTCTATCACCAGCCAAAATAACACACCTCTAGAAATAGTCTCCACAGCTGCTAGGAATCCTCACTGTTGATCCGCTAAAGTTTGATAGCCATCTACATGCAAATATCAACAAACCCCATAAGAAGCTTGGCATGCTTTACCGCCACAAGCATTTCATCCCTCCCCCCACCAGGCTCGTTCTTGCTAAGACATACCTTATCCCTTCCCTTATGTATGGTGCCTCTATCTTTACTAATCTGCAGTCCTCCCTCAAGTCAAAACTATCCTCCTGTTACCATAAAATATCTAAATTTGCAACTGGCCACAGATCAAATACCCTTTACTGCATTTCCCTTCACCAACTGAAATGGCTTGAATTGCCCAATTATCTCACCTATATTCAACTTATCCAAGCACATAAGCTCATATTCAGCCCCACCGTCTGCCCTTCCCTCGCCTCCACCTTCCAAATGCATCTACCTAACAGATGTCTTCGATCCAACTCTCAAAATCTAATAGAGTTACATAAACCTGCATGCACTCCAGGCAAACTTTTTCTATCCTTCTGCCTTGCACGCCACTGGAATTCTCTACCTCCACTTATCCGTACAACTAACAGACTCTCTATTTTCAAAACTTTACTTCACTCACACCTAACCACACAATGGGAATGCTCTTCCTCCCATCCTACATAAATTCCTTAACTTTACTGGTCTCTACAGCTAATTACATCTGCTAAAAACCTCTACTAACCGTATAACTCCTGTAAGAAATACAATGCTATACAAGATCCTTAATTTGTTAGTGAGGATTTATTAATGTATCTGCTCCCTCAATTACCAATTTTCTGCAACTGTTGTTACCATGCATTTTTTCTAATTCTCATGTAATCATTTTATATGTTTTCCTAAATTTTGTATTTTATAATTTTTATAATTTTGTATATTATACTGTAAGCCACGGTGGTGCAGCGGTAGCGTTGTCGCCTCACAGCAAGAGGTTCTCCCGTTTGATTCTCAGCTGGAGCGCCTTCTGTGTGGAGTCTGCATGTCCTCCCCGCGGTCGAATAGCATTCGAAAGACATGTGTGATCTGGCATGCCTTCGCTGAAGGTTGGTCGTCGAGCTGGCACCTCGGCACCATAAAAATCTACTGCCAATCATTAGCAGACCGGAGTTCTGCTGTGGCGACCCCTAACCAGGAAAAGCCGAAAGAAAAACAACATAATGTTGTTGTAATTTTATAATACTGTACTGTGTTGCAGATTTTCTCCCCAGGACTCCATTGAAAATGGGCTACTTGTGGCCCAATGGACCATCCTGGCAAACTGCAAATAAATAAATAAATAAAATAAATGTTCCAAATTGCAGCTGTACACCACAAATCTATTAATTACCTTTATTTTTAAATTAATATTTTTTGTTTGTTCTCTCCACTGTAACTGTTATGTGCTGCATACCACTGTAAAAACATGTCTTTTGTAATTTGTGTGTATGCTGATCATGTCTAAATATCTAAATGTATCTATAATCTTTCTATGTGGAGATTTTCTCCCTGGGCCTCTGCTGAAAAAGGACCTTTTCGGCTAGACACTCCTGGTTAACAAATGTAAAATAAAATAAAAAAATAAAATAAATACTTGTAAGCCATGCAGCTACCAGTCTAATAAAGAGTGCCTCGATTCCTAGTTGTACTCATTTATTATTCAGTGTTTTGTGTATGACCCTGTCAAATGCTGAAGTTAAATCTATATAAATTATATCACAACACAATTTTTCTTTAATGGCTGTTATTATATTGTTATAGAACATCATGTTACAGGTGGTAATAGATCTACTTTCAACATATGCATGCTGATATATGGTTTCAAGTCCCAACCTATCCAGTTCTGACAATAACTTATCCAATATTACCTTCTCCATTATTTTCCACAACATGAAAGTAGACTCAAGGGTCTATATGACTCTGGGTTTGTCCTACTTACCTTTCCCTTAAAGACATGTTTAATACTTGCATGTCTTCTATCTTGAGGAATCTCCCCATATTTATATGACCTAGTGAATAATAGATATAATGGTACCGTAAGTTCTTGCTGAAGTGCTCTCAGGTCATTGTTACTAATTCCGTCTCCTCCCTGTGCTTTGTTTGGATCCAGTTTGCACAGTTCTTTTTCAATATAATCTAATTTGATTCCAGTATCTGGGGTTACCTGAATGTCACTAGGACAACTTACCACCCCTTTTGTGGAGCCAAACTGTTTTGCACGAGATTTTGTAACTATATCTATAATCTGCTGTGTTTCTGTCTGAGAATAAATTTTTAGAATCTACACACAGTTAATCAGTTTGCATGTCTTTACTCTTTCTATAGCATATGTATCTATAACATGTTTTCCTATTAGGATCAGTAATTTTACATAAATTTTCTTCAATTTGTTTCTTGATCTTGTCTCATACAATGCTTAAGTTGTTTGACCAGCTTATTTATTTCAGTTTTCAAAATTTGTACTTCAACCTGTTTTCCATAAAACTTGGGTCTATATTATAATCTCGAAGGTTTAAAACTCCGAATCACTAAAGATTGATCTTTAGTGATCAAAGTCTTAAACCATCAAAACAAAAGAAAAAAACTAAATTAAAAAAAAAAAAACAACAAAATAGTGTTTACGCAGGGGGCAAGCCCCCCCCCCGCACCTCCCACACCCCCTACTTAAATATACCAAGTCTGAGAACGCACTACATTAAAGTAAATGGAAATCTCCCCCTACACAGATTTTCCGTTTAAACATTCGATGTAGTGCGCTTTTGGTATTCTCGTGTCAACAATATCGTATTCGATATTGTCAGACTTCGAGATTTTAATATAGACCCGTAAAACTTGACATGAAGTAACAGTAATTTCTTTAGGAACACAAACAATGTCTAGTATGTTCCATTCCCTGGTAGCTTTTTTTTTTTACACTCTGAAGCAATTGTTTTTCCTGGACATACACTGGGAATAATTTCCTTATTGATGTTGCTGAATCAATATTATTCCAGTCTGTTTCTGGAAAATTTAAGTTCCCAACTAATATTATTCTTCCCTTTTGTGTTTCATGCAAGAAATGTCTGAATTCCTCGAGGTCATCGGTACTTGAATTTGGTGGTCTGTACACTCAACAATTGTTATATGTTCCAGGGTTGTCTTTATTGTCACAGTTACACAGTCTATAGTATTGGTGTTATCACTGAACAGTAATAATCACAGGTCTCATAGCTATCTTTAATCCCTATCATAATACCTCCACCTGACTTTTTGTTAGAATGTCTGTTACAGTAAAAACATTTATACCCTTAAAAATGGTTTCCAGTCATTGTTCTTTAACCCCACCTACCATTAAGGAAACCACAGTAAAATATTTCTCCAAAGTCAACTTCATGCTTCTTAAGACAGAAGTGGCGAACGTCATGACACCCATGCAGATGGACAATACAGTTACGACTGCTGAATCCTACACAGATGCACTCTATAAGCACTTACACGAGTGCATGGATATTGCCAACATCCTGGCAGATAGGTTCAGTGCTAACTTTACCCCCATCTCACCCCCTAAAGGGCCCATATCTATACAGGAATAATGCAGAGTCCCTGTAGTCACATCTATACAGGTAAAAGCTGCAATCTCTAAAACCAAAAACATAGCATCCAATGGACTGGACAACATCCCAGGCTGCGTTTTACATGAACTTCAGAATGAACTGGCTCCCCACCTAAGCACCATGTTCAATCATAGTCTCATGTCAGGCTTTGTGCCCACTGAATGGTACACAAGAAAACAGTTATCCCACTCCACAAAGGGGGAGCCACCACTGATCCTAGGAACCATTGCCCAGTTAGCCTGATGAGCCTGGTCTGCAAGGCCATGGAACGTATCAGCATGGAACTCGTAAACAAAGACATTGCTAACCTCCAAACTCTGGACCCCACCCAGTTCAGGTTTGTGAAAGGCAGACCATGCCTCCTGAACCTGATCGACTTCTTTCAGGCAGTCACCAAAGCTGTAGATGACAGTAAGGTGGTTCACACAGCCTATCTTGACCTCACCAAGGCTTTCGACACCATACCCCAATCTGGAATTATAGCTAAACTCACTAAACCAGGCATAAATCCCTACATCACAAGATGGGTTGCCAACTGGCTCACTGACAGAACCCACACTGTAAAAGTTGCAGACTCCAAATCTGACTTCAAACCAGAGACAAGTGGAGTACTACAGGGTTCAGTCCTGGGACCTCTCCTGTTTGGTATCTACTTCTCTGAAGTACATGCTAACACAGAAGGCCTCTGGCTAATGAAGTTTGCAAATGACTGCAAACTAAGAGCCACAGTCGAGTCCCCAAATGATGTGGACATCCTACAGAAGGGCCTCACTGAGACAGATGCCTGGTGTCAGAGGCATGGCCTCAAGCTCAATGCTAAAATGTGCATTGTCATCCCCTTTGGTAAAAACTCTGCACTCATGAACTACCACATAAACGGCAGTCTACTTAACACCGAATGCATGATAAGAGACCTTGGAACCCAGGTGGACAGTAGTCTCTCCTTTGATAATCACATCGCCACAGTAGTCAGGAAATCCTTCTATGTGGCACACCTCATCACAAAAGGGTTCTCATCCAGGAAAAAAGAGGTCATTGTTCCCCTTTACTTGGCACTCATTAGACCCATTATACTGGCCTCAAACAGACACCCTACACTGACCATCTCAAAACACTCCAGCTTTACTCTGTAGCATATCGCCTACTCCGAGGAGATCTCTGCCTAACAAATAAATCTATGTTAGACCCAGAGCTGTTGGACATGCTACACCTAAAGAAATACCAATCCCTCTGAGCTAGATGCTCTAGGGACCTAAACCTTTTCACCACAATAAACAGGACATGCTGGAGGGATAGATTCCTGTCCCAGAGACTTCCTATACTCTGGAACAAGCTACCCATCTATGTCAAGCAAAGTTCCTCATTAGTACTCTTCAAGAAAAATCTTGATGAGTGGATGGGAAATAGGAAATACACCCCGGGGATCACTTCTGTGTCTCTGCTCGTCAGTGGCACAGGAAAATAACTTTCTTGGGTGGCATAAGCCAGGGAACTTTGTTGGCTAGGCTTACTTAGGCCCTTGGGCCAATAGCCTAGTACCTACCTATGAACCTTTGAACCATGATTCACAAATACTAACAACATCAATCTTGTAAGAACGAAGCAATTTTTCCAATAAAAACCATCAGAAATGCATCAAATTATGCTATCTGTGAACTGTTACATTTTCAACCTGGCAAAAATCCTGCCTTGTGTCTGTCAAAATTTGAAAAATATCTGCTGCAAAAATTCTCTTCCCTGATCTTGACAAGTATAACATCCACGTGTGCCCAAAATTAGGCTTGGATGCTCTACACATTTCCATTTTTAAAAACAGGACATTTTTTTTCATTTAAGTATTTACCAAAAAATATATATCTTCATTCAAGGTGACATGACTCACTTTTCTATATGTGATTTGTGAAAAATATGTCATAGCATCTGTACAAGCTATGCTATCTAAGAAGTTTGTAAGTTCCCTACTAACAGTAAAACAGTCCTTACAGATGAGATCATTTGTACTGAAATGAATAAAAAGAGATCCATACTGCCTTACATTAAGGCATTCTAAGGCCTGCCTCACATCCTGTATTTTTGCTCCAGGCAAGCGTAACTCTATTCAATGTTCATTATATTCTCTGCAGATGTAAGTATCAGTTCCTCTAATAATTGATTCTCCAATTACAAGAATATGTTTTCTGACCAGATCTGAAGAATCTTCAACTTCTAATTCGATAATATCTGGCCTATCAATTGTTATAAAGGAATGGGCTTCATCACCGTTAGTCTTATGAATCCCAGTTTTCATTGCTCATTACATCTGCAGGCATATAATTCTCATCCAGCTAGCTTTGTAAATACACAGCTTGAGCCATGTTGTCAGCATCTTTCTCTTTTTTTTTTCTTACGGTAATGTTTTTCAATCCTTCTACATTCGGTTTTGATTTCTTCCCTTCCTCCTGCCCATTACCTCTTTTTTCTACCTTCTGTTTTGGAAAAATGATGCCTTTGTCTGTAGACTAAAGTTTTTCCAACGAAAAAAATGTTACCATTTCCTGTAATCTGTGTGTTACATAACAAAGCAATGTCCTTTTTAGCACGGATTCTCTTTGCTTTACAGGCGTATCTGTTTCATTTTTATTCTGCATTTGTCGTGAACCTCTTCCTTCCTTCCTTCCTTCCTTTCTTATTATTTCCTGTCGAAATCCTCAGATTGCTGAATATGTGTAGCCAGAATTCCAAGGTTGTTAGTGACCTTATCTTGTTTCACAGGGGTTGAGTGATCTTTACAGACAATAGCCACATCCTTTCCCAAATGTTTAATTTACTCTTTGCCTAACATTATTTATCTCATCAGTCCAGCCACTGTATACTCTAACCATCTCACTGTTTCCTCTCTGACTGACCCCTACTCACTCTTTCTTGCCAGCTAAACTACTGACTGCCAACTGTAAAATTAATGACCACAACACAATAACTGTAACAGCTATCTACATATCCCCCGGTGATAACATCTCTTTACTTGAACATATTCTATCTTAGCTTTCTCAACACTTAGTAAATGAAACCATTCTGCTGGGGGGGCTTCAACATAAACTGGCTATCCCTCTCCCTAGATAGACCTATCTCATGTATTAATTTGCATAGTTTCTCCCAACTAATCTCTACTCCTATCCACACTAATAAGCCATCCAACTACAGTTCTCTTACTGACTGGATACTAGTCTCAGTTCTTTGGAAATATGACCACCCTGAAACACTACCAAACACTCTAAGAGACCACACCACAATTAAAGTTCTAGTACTCTCGCCACACTACACCAGACCACACAAATGCATCAAACCTCCTCTCAGCAATTAATTGGTCCTTCCTAACTCATCTACCACTGAATGAGGCAGTACTAAAATTCAACTCGATATTCTCAAACATTCTCAACTCCCTTGCCCCTTATGCATTGTAAGAGTCAAATCTATTACACCCCCCTGGCTTACTCATTCTACTCATAGCCTAATGCAAACTAGAGATACGGAATGGAAAATCTGGTCTAAAACAAAGCTCCATATCCATTTACAAAACTACAAGAGAGCTCCATAACCCCACCAAAAAAAAACATCAACAAAGACAAGAGGAATTTCTACAATAACCCACCAACTTCACACATATCCAGCCCAGGAAATTCATGCACTCCATAAACCAGGTACTGCATTCAGGCAATCCCACATCTCCTAACCCCTGCCCTAACAGTACTCCCAAACAAACAGCCTCCATCTTTAATGCCCTACTTCATCGACTTCATCAGTAAAATGATTAATCCCACCGGCTCTGACACCTATGCTGTCAACTATTCAGACCTTCCCACAACCTCTAAATCCACAAATTATTTCTCTTAAACCAGTACCTATCAGCTACATAAAATCCTTACTTCCCAAACTGAAACCCGCTCCCCTTCAGTTGATAATCTACCTCCACTCTTCCTACAGAAAGCAGCAAACTGTCTAGCCTCTTCCTATCTCCATACATATTAACCACTCTATCACTGAATCCAAACTTCACTCAATCTGGAAACGTTTATTTACTTTATCCGTACACAAAGGAGGTAATTCAACAGAACTTGGCAACTTCAGGCCACCAGCAATTTTATCACCTCTCTATAAAATATTAGGAAAATGTGTGACAAACAAATCCTAGATTACCTACTACAAGAAAACTTACTCACCCCAATACAACATGGCTTTCACCTAAAACATAGCACTTCCACAGCCCTTATATTATTTATCAACACCATCTCCCTAGCTAGAGACAGTAACAAACTAGTGTCTTGCCTATCCCTCAGTCTCTCTAAAGCATTTGACACAGTCTCCCACACCCTGTTACTGGCCAAACTCTCTGACCTTAATTTTGTCCACTTCAACTATTTGCAGGACTTCTAGTTACCTCAATGACCGACAGCAATCTGTAAAATGTCTCTCTTCACTGTCCCCTGCTCTTCCTATCAAGATGGGAGTTCCCCAAGGATCAGTTCTTGGCCCTTCATTCTTCAACATCTTCACTATTCTACTCTACACTTCCTGTATACAACCATCACTTGTACAATATGCGGATGACTCCACAGTCATCACTGTTGCTGACACCCTCTCTGACCCAAACACCATTACCCAAAAATCCTTCATATCCATCAAAAACTGGCTTGTTTTTTCTACCAATACACCTCAAATCTACTTACTCTTATCTCATTTGTTGACAACACACCTATCACAGGAAAATCCAACACTAAACTTCTTGGGGTCATAATAGATAACCAACTCAAATTTGACCTCCACATATACATCTACATAAAAAAAACACCAAAAATTTGGTCTTCTTTACAGAAATAAAAATTTCATGTCTAACAAAGCCAAAATCTCCTTCTCCCATGCCTACCTTCTCCCTAGCCTATTTTACAACTCACAAATCCTAACCAATCTTCAAAACTCTCTCAATAAAATTAGAAAGTACCTACAATAAAGTTGTCACATTCACTACAAATCAGACCTATAAATCTCACCACTGTCTTTCTCTTAAAAGCTTGAACTGGCTAGAATTTCCCCACCAGCAACTTCTCTCACAGCTTCAAGTCATTCCATCCTGTATCTCCCTTCATTCTGTCCCAACACCTCCTTATTTGTCTCTCTCTACACCTCTCCCTTGTCTCTCTAAAGCACAGACCGAAATCTACTTCAGATCTACACACCAAAAAGCAAAATAGGACAAAAACCCTCTCTTGGAATACACTCCCCCTGGATATTATAAGTATTAAACAAAAGCAAAACAATTCAAAATGGCTACCAAAAACTTTCTAAGCAGCATCTGGACCTGCCACTGTACACGCCCTCCTGAACTGTCTACCCTCACCTCCTCGACTGTCTACTTCCCCCCTTTTTTTCTCTCAACTACCATAAATGTGAAACTGACTTGTAAACACATTAGACTACCTGCTCTGTCTACTCTGATATGTTTATGACCAAACTATTGTTAACTAAATAACTTGTGGCTAAATGTTTGCACACATGCTTTCATATTCTATGTTGCTACATAGTTCCATCCTTAATGAAGGGGTTCCTGATAAGACTGTATAACTTTGCATATAACCTCGGTGCCTCTACATTATTAATGGTAAACTTTGTACTAACTGTTTTAATATTGTGCTATACTTTGCGTACGTGTTAACTGTGGAGCTTTTCTCCCTGGGCCTCTGCTGAAAACGGGTAACAGATTAGTTGGACTAACCCGGACAACAGCAGTATATATATATATAGATTATATATATATATATATATATATATATATATATATATATATTTGGATTTGGATATATATATATATATATATATATATATATATATATATATGAGACAAGAGTTCTCCAAGCTGTGACAATTGCACAAGTGCAATCATCATCATCAAGTCTAGATTTACTTCTAACAATGGTAAGCAAATCATCCAACTTTTGACACGAGGAACACAGATCACCAGTGCTCTCAGCTGCTACCTTTAAATATGCAGAGCATTTATTACACTGTACAAGATATTTGTGCATTAGCAAATCATTAATTGCACACTCATTTAAGGAATCAATATTCAGCTTCTAATGAATAAAATATTGCAAAAGAAAAGAATAACCAAATCAGTGACCACAGAATTCAAAGACAACTTCAATCAACTTCTGAGAGAAAGGCTGCACAATCAATATACAACTAAATATTAAATGAAGTCCAGGAAATTTGTTGCTCTGACTCCAATAGTTGTGAAAGTTACACAAAAGCTGGAATTCCTTTACATTGTGTGCAAATACTTGCAGTAGCTTCTGTTAACTATTGCTGGCAGTTGCACATCTTTTTAACAGTAAAGATCAATAAATCATAAACCACGACAGAAATATTTAAATGAGCTCTGGATTGTCCACTCAGTATGTGTGAATTTATAGCTGACTAGGTCCCACAGGCTGCTTAGAGTTTGTCTGTCTAAAGCTTGTCCCTTTCTAACAACTAACAGTGAAAATTAAAGGTAAGACAACAAAATATAAATCAAGGTAAAATCTTTTTGTCTACAAGCTATCCCTTCCTTCCTGCAAACAGTGAAAAACATTGTACAAAAAATAAAATATAAATTAATTAAAAAACTTCTCTTACCAGGCTACTGCACAGTCAATCACAAATCAAGACAGGATTGTTGAGATAAGTTCTGGATAACTTTACTTCTATCTACTTTTCTAGTGACTAATAAAACAGAAATACAGATCGATACAATCGCAGCAATATCAGATTTAGTCAGAGTTCTAAAGAAATTACTGCAATCCACAAAAGTTAAACTGAAAATATATATGAGATAGAGTATGTTAACCCTGGTTCAAAGTATAGCTGTAGTATGCTATGAAAAGGGAATGGAATAACTGCCATTATTTGTAGTAAAATGAGACCGATCTGCTTTGTGTAAGAATTGGTTACAGAAGATGGTGTTAAATTAAAAAATGTGAGCCACAGTGTGTTGAATGAGAAAAAGCTGATTAAAGAAGAGGTGGGAATGCATCCTGTGTGGTGTAGAAAATGACATTTTGGTAACTCTGACACGGCGTGCAAAGTTATGTAAAAGTTACCGACTCCCATTTGTGATGAAAAAAGTCAATAAATAAAAATAACAGAATTAGAAACTATCATAAATCCAATAAAGCATAGCGAATGGTCTATACTTACTGGTCCACTAGTAAAGGAGGACAGCTCAGTTTGTGTGTGGGGTGATTACAACCTAAAGGTAAACCAAGCCGCTACTCATGGAATATTACAACCTAAATGTAAACCAAGCCTCTACTCATAGAATATTACAACCTAAATGTAAAGCAAGCCGTTACTCATAGAATATTACAACCTAAATGTAAACCAAGCTGCTACTCAAGGAATATTACAACCTAAATGTAAACCAAGCCATTACTCATAGAATATTACAACCTAAATGTAAACCAAGCCATTACTCAGAATATTGCAATGTAAATGTAAACCAAACCGCTACTCATAGAATATTACAACCTAAATGTAAACCAAGCCGTTACTCATAGAATATTACAACCTAAATGTAAACCAAGCCTCTACTCATAGAATATTACAACCTAAATGTAAACCAAGCCTCTACTCAGAGAATATTACAACCTAAATGTAAACCAAGCCGCTACTCATAGAATATTACAACCTAAATGTAAACCAAGCCGTTACTCATAGAATATTACAACCTAAATGTAAACCAAGTCGCTACTCATACAATATTACAATCTAAATGTAAAATGAGCCGTTACTTATAGAATATTGCAACCTATAAAAACCAAGCCGCTACTCATAGAATATTACAACCTAAATGTAAACCAAGCCTCTACTCAAAGAATATTACAACCTAAATGTAAACCAAGCAGTTACTCATAGAATATTACAACCTAAATGTAAACCAAGCCGCTACTCATAGAATATTACAACCTAAATGTAAACCAAGCCATTACTCATAGAATATTACAACCTAAATGTAAACCAAGCCGCTACTCATAGACTATTACAACCTAAATGTAAACCAAGCCGCTACTCATAGAATATTACAACCTAAATGTAAACCAAGCCATTACTTATAGAATATTACAACCTAAATGTAAACCAAGCTGCTACTCATAGAATATTACAACCTAAATGTAAACCAAGCCGCTACTCATAGAATATTACAACCTAAATGTAAATCAACCCGCTACTCACAGAATATTACAACCTAAATGTAAACCAAGCCTCTACTCATAGAATATTACAACCTAAATGTAAACCAAGCCGCTACTCAAAGAATATTACAACCTAAATGTAAACCAAGCCACTACTCATAGAATATTACAACCTAAATGTAAACCAAGCCGCTACTCATGGAATATTACAACCTAAATGTAAACCAAGCCGCTACTCATAGAATATTACAACCTAAATGTAAACCAAGCCTTTACTCATAGAATATTACAACCTAAATGTAAACCAAGCCGCTACTCATTGAATATTACAACCTAAATGTAAACTGAGCCGTTACTCATAGAATATTACAACCTAAATGTAAACCAAGCCGCTACTCCCAGAATATTACAACCTAAATGTAAACCAAGTCTCTACTCACAGAATATTACAACCTAAATGTAAACCAAGCAGTTACTCTTAGAATATTACAATCTAAATGTAAACCAAGCCGCTACTCATAGAATACTACAACCTAAATGTAAACCAAGCCGTTACTCATAGAATATTACAACCTAAATGTAAATCAAGCCATTACTCATAGAATATTGCAACGTAAATGTAAACCAAACAGCTACTCATAGAATATTACAACCTAAATGTAAACTAAGCCGTTACTCATAGAATATTACAACCTAAATGTAAACCAAGCCGCTACTCATAGAATATTACAACCTAAATGTAAACCAAGCCTCTACTCACAGAATATTACAACCTAAATGTAAACCAAGCCGCTACTCATAGAATATTACAACCTAAATGTAAACCAAGATGCTACTCATAGAATATTACAACCTAAATGTAAACCAAGCCACTACTCATAGAATATTACAACATAAATGTAAAACCAAGCCGCTACTCACAGATTACAACCTAAATGTAAATAAATGCCGCTACTCAAAGAATATTACAACCTAAATGTAAACCAAGTCACTACTCATAGAATATTACAACCTAAATGTAAACCAAGCCGCTACTCACAGAATTTTACAACCTAAATGTAAACCAAGCCGTTACTCATAGAATATTACAACCTAAATGTAAACCAAGCTGCTACTCATAGAATATTACAACCTAAATGTAAACCAAGCCATTACTCATAGAATATTACAACCTAAATGTAAACCAAGCCGCTACTCATAGAATATTACAACCTAAATGTAAACCAAGCCGCTACTCATAGAATATTACAACCTAAATGTAAACCAAGCCGCTACTCATAGAATATTACAACCTAAATGTAAACCAAGCTGCTACCCAGAGAATATTACAGCCTAAATGTAAACCAAGCCGCTACTCATAGAATATTACAACCTAAATGAAAACCAAGCCGCTACTCATAGAATATTACAACCTAAATGTAAACCAAGCTGGTACTCATAGAATTTTACAACCTAAATGTAAACCAAGCCGTTACTCGTAGAATATTACAACCTAAATGTAAACCAAGCCTCTACTCACAGAATATTACAACCTAAATGTAAACCAAGCCTCTACTCACAGAATATTACAACCTAAATGAAAACCAAGCCTCTACTCAAAGAATATTACAACCTAAATGTAAACCAAGCCGTTACTCATAGAATATTACAACCTAAATGTAAACCAAGCCGCTACTCATAGAATATTACAACCTAAATGTAAACCAAGCCTCTACTCACAGAATATTACAACCTAAATGAAAACCAAGCCTCTTCTCATAGAATATTACAACCTAAATGTAAACCAAGCCATTACTCATAGAATATTACAACCTAAATATAAACCAAAACCGCTACTCATAGAATATTACAACCTAAATGTAAACGAAGCCGCTACTCATAGAATATTACAACCTAAATGTAAACCAAGCCTCTACTCACAGAATATTACAACCTAAATGTAAACCAAGCTGCTACTCATAGAATATTACAACCTAAATGTAAACCAAGATGCTACTCATAGAATATTACAACCTAAATGTAAACCAAGCCGCTACTCATAGAATATTACAACCTAAATGTAAAACCAAGCCGCTACTCACAGAATATTACAACCTAAATGTAACTCAATGCCGCTACTCAAAGAATATTACAACCTAAATGTAAACCAAGCCGCTACTCATAGAATATTACAACCTAAATGTAAACCAAGCCGTTACTCATAGAATATTACAACCTAAATGTAAACCAAGCCTCTACTCACAGAACATTACAACCTAAATGTAAACCAAGCCTCTACTCATAGAATATTACAACCTAAATGTAAACCAAGCCGCTACTCATAGAATATTACAACCTAAATGTAAACCAAGCCTCTACTCATAGAATATTACAAACTAAATGTAAACCAAGCCGCTACTCATAGAATATTACAACCTAAATGTAAACCAAGCCATTACTCATAGAATATTACAAACTAAATGTAAACCAAGCTGCTACTCATAGAATATTACAACCTAAATGTAAACCAAGCCGCTACTCATAGAATATTACAACCTAAATGTAAACCAAGCCGCTACTCATAGAATATTGCAACCTAAATGTAAACCAAGCCATTACTAATAGAATATTACAACCTAAATGTAAACCAAGCCTCTACTCACAGAATATTACAACCTAAATATAAACCAAGCGGCTACTCATAGAATATTAAAACCTAAATGTAAACCAAGCCGCTACTCATAGAATTTTACAACCTAAATGTAAACCAAGCCGTTACTCATAGAATATTACAACCTAAATGTAAACCAAGCCGCTACTCATAGAATATTACAACCTAAATGTAAACCAAGCCTCTACTCACAGAATATTACAACCTAAATGAAAACCAAGCCTCTTCTCATAGAATATTACAACCTAAATGTAAACCAAGCCATTACTCATAGAATATTACAACCTAAATGTAAACCAAACCACTACTCATAGAATATTACAACCTAAATGTAAACCAAGCCGCTACTCATAGAATATTACAACCTAAATGTAAGCCAAGCCGCTACTCACAGAATATTGCAACCTAAATGTAAACCAAGCCATTACTAATAGAATATTACAACCTAAATGTAAACCAAGCCTCTACTCACAGAATATTACAACCTAAATGTAAACCAAGCCGCTACTCATAGAATATTACAACCTAAATGTAAACCAAGCCGCTATTCATAGAATATTACAACCTAAATGTAAACCAAGCCGCTACTCATAGAATATTACAACCTAAATGTAAACCAAGCCTCTACTCATAGAATATTACAACCTAAATGTAAACCAACCGCTACTCATACAATATTACAACCTAAATGGAAACCAAGCCGCTACTCATAGAATATTACAACCTAAATGTAAACCAAGCCACTACTCACAGAATATAACAACCTAAATGTAAACCAAGCCATTACTGATAGAATATTACAACCTAAATTTAAACCAAGCCGCTACTCATAGAATATTACAGCCTAAATGTAAACCAAGCCGCTACTCACAGAATATTAAAATCTAAATGTAAACCAAGCCGCTACTCACAGAATATTAAAATCTAAATGTAAACCAAGCAGTTACTCATAGAATATTACAACCTAAATGTAAACCAAGCCGTTACTCATAGAATATTACAACCTAAATGTAAACCAAGCCGTTACTCATAGAATATTACAACCTAAATGTAAACCAAGCCGTTACTCATAGAATATTACAACCGAAATGTAAACCAAGCAGTTACTCATAGAATATTACAACCTAAATGTAAACCAAGCCGCTACTTATGGAATATTACAACCTAAATGTAAACCAAGCCGCTACTCATAGAATATTACAACCTAAATGTAAACCAAGCCGCTACTAATAGAATTTTACAACCTAAATGTAAACCAAGCCATTACTCATAGAAAATTACAATCTAAATGCAAACCAAGCCGCTACTCATAGAATATTACATCCTAAATGTAAACCAAGCCTCTACTCACAGAATATTACAACCTAAATGTAAACCAAGCCTCTACTCATAGAATATTACAACCTAAATGTAAACCAGGCCGCTACTCATAGAATATTACAACCTAAATGTAAACCAAGCCGCTACTCATAGAATATTACAACCTAAATGTAAACCAAGCTGCTACTCATAGAATATTACAACCTAAATGTAAACCAAGCCGCTACTCATAGAATATTACAACCTAAATGTAAACCAAGTCATTACTCATAGAATATTACAACCTAAATGTAAACCAAGCCTCTACTCACAGAATATTACAACCTAAATGTAAAGCAAGCTGCTACTCATAGAATATTACAACCTAAATGTAAACCAAGCCGCTACTCATAGAATATTACAACCTAAATGTAAACCAAGCCGCTACTCATAGAATATTACATCCTAAATGTAAACCAAGCCGCTACTCACAGAATATTGCAACCTAAATGTAAACCAAGCCGCTACTCATAGAATATTACAACTTAAATGTAAACCAAGCTGCTACTCATAGAATATTACAACCTAAATGTAAACCAAGCCGCTACTCTTTGAATATTACAACCTAAATGTAAACCAAGCTGCTACTGATAGAATATTACAACCTAAATGTAAACCAAGCCGTTACTCATAGAATATTACAACCTAAATGTAAACCAAGCCGTTACTCATAGAATATTACAACCTAAATGTAAACCAAGCAGTTACTCATAGAATATTACAACCTAAATGTAAACCAAGCCGCTATTCATAGAATATTACAACCTAAATGTAAACCAAGCCGCTACTCATAGAATATTACAACCTAAATGTAAACCAAGCCTAGAAGTTGTATTGATGTTTAATAGAATGTATTTTAGTTTTTCCAGTTGCCTTCTTTTTGTAATCAAGATGCATTGGTTGAAGTGTTACAAGTCTGTAACTTGTTATTTGTAACTTGTTATTTGTACTCATTATAAATCTCTTATGTCCATATGTGGAGCTTTTCTCCCCGGGCCTCTGCTGAAAATGGAAATATATCCAGTCAGACTAGCCCGGTTAACAAATGTAAAATAAAATAAATAAATAAATAAGCCGCTACTCATAGAATATTACAACCTAAATGTACACCAAGCCGCTACTCATAGAATATTACAACCTAAATGTAAACCAAGCCGCTACTCATAGAATATTACAACCTAAATGTAAACCAAGCCACTACTCATAGAATATTGCAACCTAAATGTAAACCAAGCCATTACTAATAGAATATTACAACCTAAATGTAAACCAAGCCTCTACTCACAGAATATTACAACCTAAATGTAAACCAAGCCGCTACTCATAGAATATTAAAACCTAAATGTAAACCAAGCCGCTACTCATAGAATTTTACAACCTAAATGTAAACCAAGCCGTTACTCATAGAATATTACAACCTAAATGTAAACCAAGCCGCTACTCATAGAATATTACAACCTAAATGTAAACCAAGCCTCTACTCACAGAATATTACAACCTAAATGAAAACCAAGCCTCTTCTCATAGAATATTACAACCTAAATGTAAACCAAGCCATTACTCATAGAATATTACAACCTAAATATAAACCAAACCGCTACTCATAGAATATTACAACCTAAATGTAAACGAAGCCGCTACTCATAGAATATTACAACCTAAATGTAAACCAAGCCTCTACTCACAGAATATTACAACCTAAATGTAAACCAAGCCGCTACTCATAGAATATTACAACCTAAATGTAAACCAAGATGCTACTCATAGAATATTACAACCTAAATGTAAACCAAGCCGCTACTCATAGAATATTACAACCTAAATGTAAAACCAAGCCGCTACTCACAGAATATTACAACCTAAATGTAACTCAATGCCGCTACTCAAAGAATATTACAACCTAAATGTAAACCAAGCCGCTACTCATAGAATATTACAACCTAAATGTAAACCAAGCCGTTACTCATAGAATATTACAACCTAAATGTAAACCAAGCCTCTACTCACAGAACATTACAAACTAAATGTAAACCAAGCCTCTACTCATAGAATATTACAACCTAAATGTAAACCAAGCCGCTACTCATAGAATATTACAACCTAAATGTAAACCAAGCCTCTACTCATAGAATATTACAACCTAAATGTAAACCAAGCCGCTACTCATAGAATATTACAACCTAAATGTAAACCAAGCCATTACTCATAGAATATTACAAACTAAATGTAAACCAAGCTGCTACTCATAGAATATTACAACCTAAATGTAAACCAAGCTGCTACTCATAGAATATTACAACCTAAATGTAAACCAAGCCGCTACTCATAGAATATTGCAACCTAAATGTAAACCAAGCCATTACTAATAGAATATTACAACCTAAATGTAAACCAAGCCTCTACTCACAGAATATTACAACCTAAATATAAACCAAGCGGCTACTCATAGAATATTAAAACCTAAATGTAAACCAAGCCGCTACTCATAGAATTTTACAACCTAAATGTAAACCAAGCCGTTACTCATAGAATATTACAACCTAAATGTAAACCAAGCCGCTACTCATAGAATATTACAACCTAAATGTAAACCAAGCCTCTACTCACAGAATATTACAACCTAAATGAAAACCAAGCCTCTTCTCATAGAATATTACAACCTAAATGTAAACCAAGCCATTACTCATAGAATATTACAACCTAAATGTAAACCAAACCGCTACTCATAGAATATTACAACCTAAATGTAAACCAAGCCGCTACTCATAGAATATTACAACCTAAATGTAAGCCAAGCCGCTGCTCACAGAATATTGCAACCTAAATGTAAACCAAGCCATTACTAATAGAATATTACAACCTAAATGTAAACCAAGCCTCTACTCACAGAATATTACAACCTAAATGTAAACCAAGCCGCTACTCATAGAATATTACAACCTAAATGTAAACCAAGCCGCTACTCATAGAATATTACAACCTAAATGTAAACCAAGCCGCTACTCATGGAATATTACAACCTAAATGTAAACCAAGCCGCTACTCATAGAATATTACAACCTAAATGTAAACCAAGCCGCTACTCATAGAATATTACAACCTAAATGTAAACCAAGCCTCTACTCATAGAATATTACAACCTAAATGTAAACCAACCGCTACTCATACAATATTACAACCTAAATGGAAACCAAGCCGCTACTCATAGAATATTACAACCTAAATGTAAACCAAGCCACTACTCATAGAATATAACAACCTAAATGTAAACCAAGCCATTACTGATAGAATATTACAACCTAAATTTAAACCAAGCCGCTACTCATAGAATATTACAGCCTAAATGTAAACCAAGCCGCTACTCACAGAATATTAAAATCTAAATGTAAACCAAGCCGTTACTCACAGAATATTAAAATCTAAATGTAAACCAAGCAGTTACTCATAGAATATTACAACCTAAATGTAAACCAAGCCGTTACTCATAGAATATTACAACCTAAATGTAAACCAAGCCGTTACTCATAGAATATTACAACCTAAATGTAAACCAAGCCGTTACTCATAGAATATTACAACCGAAATGTAAACCAAGCAGTTACTCATAGAATATTACAACCTAAATGTAAACCAAGCCGCTACTTATGGAATATTACAACCTAAATGTAAACCAAGCCGCTACTCATAGAATATTACAACCTAAATGTAAACCAAGCGCTACTATTAGAATTTTACAACCTAAATGTAAACCAAGCCATTACTCATAGAAAATTACAATCTAAATGCAAACCAAGCCGCTACTCATAGAATATTACATCCTAAATGTAAACCAAGCCTCTACTCATAGAATATTACAACCTAAATGTAAACCAAGCCGCTACTCATAGAATATTACAACCTAAATGTAAACCAAGCCGCTACTCATAGAATATTACAACCTAAATGTAAACCAAGCTGCTACTCATAGAATATTACAACCTAAATGTAAACCAAGCCGCTACTCATAGAATATTACAACCTAAATGTAAACCAAGTCATTACTCATAGAATATTACAACCTAAATGTAAACCAAGCCTCTACTCACAGAATATTACAACCTAAATGTAAACCAAGCTGCTACTCATAGAATATTACAACCTAAATGTAAACCAAGCCGCTACTCATAGAATATTACAACCTAAATGTAAACCAAGCCGCTACTCATAGAATATTACATCCTAAATGTAAACCAAGCCGCTACTCACAGAATATTGCAACCTAAATGTAAACCAAGCCGCTACTCATAGAATATTACAACTTAAATGTAAACCAAGCTGCTACTCATAGAATATTACAACCTAAATGTAAACCAAGCCGCTACTCTTTGAATATTACAACCTAAATGTAAACCAAGCTGCTACTGATAGAATATTACAACCTAAATGTAAACCAAGCCGTTACTCATAGAATATTACAACCTAAATGTAAACCAAGCCGTTACTCATAGAATATTACAACCTAAATGTAAACCAAGCAGTTACTCATAGAATATTACAACCTAAATGTAAACCAAGCCGCTATTCATAGAATATTACAACCTAAATGTAAACCAAGCCGCTACTCATAGAATATTACAACCTAAATGTAAACCAAGCCTAGAAGTTGTATTGATGTTTAATAGAATGTATTTTAGTTTTTCCAGTTGCCTTCTTTTTGTAATCAAGATGCATTGGTTGAAGTGTTACAAGTCTGTAACTTGTTATTTGTACTCATTATAAATCTCTTATGTCCATATGTGGAGCTTTTCTCCCCGGGCCTCTGCTGAAAATGGAAATATATCCAGTCAGACTAGCCCGGTTAACAAATGTAAAATAAAATAAATAAATAAATAAATAAATAAGCCGCTACTCATAGAATATTACAACCTAAATGTAAACCAAGCTGCTACTCATAGAATATTACAATCTAAATGTAAACCAAGCTGCTACTCATAGAATATTACAACCTAAATGTAAACCAAACCATTACTCATAGAATATTATAACCTAAATGTAAACCAAGCCGTTACTCATAGAATATTACAACGTAAATGTAAACCAAGCCGCTACTCATAGAATATTACAACCTAAATGTAAATCAAGCCTCTACTCACATAATATTACAACCTAAATGTAAACCAAGCAACTACTCATAGAATATTACAACCTAAATGTAAACCAAGCCGCTACTCATAGAATATTACAATCTAAATGTAAACCAAGCCGCTACTCATAGAATATTACAACCTAAATGTAAACCAAGCCGTTACTCATAGAATATTACAACCTAAATGTAAACCAAGCTGCTACTCATAGAATATTACAACCTAAATGTAAACTGAGCCGTTACTCATAGAATATTACAACTTAAATGTAAACCAAGCCGCTACTCACAGAATATTACAACCTAAATGTAAACCAAGCCTCTACTCACAGAATATTACAACCTAAATGTAAACCAAGCAGCTACTCATAGAATATTACAACCTAAATGTAAACCAAGCCGCTACTCATAGAATATTACAACCTAAATGTAAACCAAGCCATTACTCATAGAATATTACAACCTAAATGAAAACCAAGCCATTACTCATAGAATATTGCAACGTAAATGTTAACAAAACAGCTACTCATAGAATATTACAACCTAAATGTAAACCAAGCCATTACTCATAGAATATTACAACCTAAATATAAACTAAGCCGCTACTCATAGAATATTACAACCTAAATGTAAACCAAGCCTCTACTCAAAGAATATTACAACCTAAATGTAAACCAAGTTGCTACTCATAGAATATTACAACCTAAATGTAAACCAAGATGCTACTCATAGAATATTACAACCTAAATGTAAACCAAGCTGCTACTCATAGAATATTACAACCTAAATGTAAAACCAAGCCGCTACTCACAGAATATTACATCCTAAATGTAAACCAAGCCGCTACTCATAGAATTTTACAACCTAAATGTAAACCAAGCCGTTACTCATAGAATATTACAACCTAAATGTAAACCAAGCCTCTACTCACAGAACATTACAAACTAAATGTAAACCAAGCCTCTACTCATAGAATATTACAACCTAAATGTAAACCAAGCCGCTACTCACAGAATATTACAACCTAAATGTAAACCAAGCCTCTACTCATAGAATATTACAACCTAAATGTAAACCAACCTGCTACTCATAGAATATTACAACCTAAATGTAAACCATGCTGCTACTCATAGAATATTACAACCTAAATGTAAACCAAGCCGCTACTCATAGAATATTACAACCTAAATGTAAACCAAGCCGCTACTCATAGAATATTACAACCTAAATGTAAACCAAGCCGCTACTCATAGAATATTACAACCTAAATGTAAACCAAGCTGCTACTCATAGAATATTACAACCTACATGTAAACCAAGCCGCTACTCATAAAATATTGCAACCTAAATGTAAACCAAGCTGCTACACATAGAATTTTACAACCTAAATGTAAACCAAGCCATTACTCATAGAATATTACAACCTAAATGTAAACCAAGCCGCTACTCATAGGATATTACAACCTAAATGTAAACCAAGCCTCTACTCACAGAATATTACAACCTAAATGAAAACCAAGCCTCTACTCATAGAATATTACAACCTAAATGTAAACCAAGCCGTTACTCATAGAATATTACAACCTAAATGTAAACCAAGCAGTTACTCATAGAATATTACAACCTAAATGTAAACCAAGCCGCTATTCATAGAATATTACAACCTAAATGTAAACCAAGCCGCTACTCATAGAATATTACAACCTAAATGTAAACCAAGCTGCTACTCATAGAATATTACAACCTAAATGTAAACCAAGCTGCTACTCATAGAATATTATAACCTAAATGTAAACCAAGCCTCTACTCACAGAATATTTCAACCTAAATGAAAACCAAGCCTCTACTCATAGAATATTACAACCTAAATGTAAACCAAGCCGTTACTCATAGAATATTACAACCTAAATATAAACCAAGCCGCTACTCATAGAATATTACAACCTAAATGTAAACCAAGCCGCTACTCATAGAATATTACAACCTAAATGTAAACCAAGCCGCTACTCATAGAATATTACAACCTAAATGTAAACCAAGCCATTACGCATAGAATATTACAACCTAAATGTAAACCAAGCCTCTACTCACAGAATATTAAACCTAAAAGTAAACCAAGCCGCTACTCATAGAATATTACAACCTAAATGTAAACCAAGCCGCTACTCATAGAATATTACAACCTAAATGTAAACCAAGCCGCTACTCATAGAATATTACAGCCTAAATGTAAACCAAGCCGCTACTCATAGAATATTAAAATTTAAATGTAAACCAAGCCACTACTCATAGAATATTACAATTTAAATGTAAACCAAGCCGGTACTCATAGAATATTACAACCTAAATGTAAACCAAGCCGTTACTCATAGAATATTACAACCTAAATGTAAACCAAGCCGTTTCTCATAGAATATTACAACCTAAATGTAAACCAAGCAGTTACTCATAGAATATTACAACCTAAATGTAAACCAAGCCGCTACTTATGGAATATTACAATCTAAATGTAAACCAAGCCGATATTCATAGAATATTACAACCTAAATGTAAACCAAGCCGCTACTCATAGAATATTACAACCTAAATGTAAACCAAGCCTCTACTCATAGAATATTACAACCTAAATGTAAACCAAGCCGCTACTCATAGAATAGAACAATCTAAATGTAAACCAAGCCGCTACTCATAGAATATTACAACCTAAATGTAAACCAAGCCTCTGCTCATAGAATATTACAACCTAAATGTAAACTAAGCCGCTACTCACAGAATATTACAACCTAAATGTAAACCAAGCCTCTACTCATAGAATATTACAACCTAAATGTAAACTAAGCCGCTACTCACAGAATATTACAACCTAAATGTAAACCAAGCCGTTACTCCTAGAATATTACAACCTAAATGTAAACCAAGCCACTACTCACAGAATATTACAACCTAAATGTATACAAAGCCGCTACTCATAGAACTGTATCTGATGGCAAGAGTGGAATCCTCGTTCTAAAGGATCCAATATCATTCTAAAGGGATCCAATATTTGTCAGCTTGGGAAGACACAGTTAACAGACCGCATTGTTTTGCCAAGAACAGTCTGCACATTTTCCCTCTAGGCTTTCAAATACTGACTAAACTTTATCCACATCCGGGTCTATATTATGCCATTGAAAGACTGTAACAGCGAACACCACATTGTCGACAAGTATTCAGCGAAATTCATTTCTGCGATTCACTGAATACTTGTCGACTATGTGGTGTTTGCTGTTATTGTGTTTTGACGGCATAATATAGATCCTCCACGTCCATAGTGTCTTTTTTTATGCAATGCCAAATTGACAAACCTACCAACTTAGCAAAATCAACTCAACTAAACCTCAAGGTGTTACTGCTTAATGCCAGCTGCCTAAATAAAACAACACACTCACTCCAAGCCCTCCTCACACATGAGAATATGGACATCTGTGCAGTTACTGATGCATGGTTTAAAGTGGCAGAGAGTAACCCAGCAGTGCAAAGTTTTAGTGCCTTCCACATTTTTAGACCAGTCGCTGCACAGAAAAGAACTAAAGGTAGATGTGTCTTAATATACATCAATAATAATTCCTCTAGGATGGTTAAATAGGATGACGTGCCGGAGTTCCTCCACATGCAGATCACCATAGAGAAAATCCCATGCCATATCCTAGCCAGCTGTAGGCCACCTTCCATGTCCCAAGAAGCTCACAATGCATACCTGGATGTACGGGAGGCACTTACCATCCAACCTAACAGCCTACTCATTGGAGAATTTAATTACGCCACTATAGACTGGGAATCCTACATGGCCTCAAATCTACAAACACACAGATTCCTTGGACTTTGTAAGTATAAACACCCTTTACAAAATAGTAAATATGCCTACTACAGGCTCCAACATACTGGACCTCATGCTCATAAATATTGGAGAACACTGCACCCCTCCCCCAATGCCTCATCCTTCCTGGTAAAGTTCGACCATAAAGCTGTCTCCTTCAAAAATCAAAATCAAATCTGTAATCCCATTAAAACTAGTAAAAGGAACTATTCCACCTCAAGTTGCCTTTTAATTAGGTGATGGTTTGTCAAAATTCAGTGCCCTTCCAAACCCTGAGAACACACTAGTATGTGCATAATTGCTCTCAGAAACTCTGCACAACCATGTCAATGGCTGCATAGAGGCTGCTGTACCTACCAGATGTAAACCCAGGACTAGCCAAAAACAAAACATCCTGGTGGCATCCCAAATTAAAATAGATATATAACAAAAGGAAACAATTATGGCAAAAGTCAGGAAGAGTAATTGCCATAAAGATCAACACTGTCTCGTCCAACTAAATAGGAAACTAAGAGGGCTAATTAGGTCAAGCAAAGCCAACTTTGAGATTAAGACATCCTCCCAGGTGAAAGACGATAATAATGCCCTCTTCAGCTGTGTCAGAAACCTCAAGGGCAACACACAGCAATGTGCTTAACTGGTGGTTAATGGTACCACATTCACTGAGTCTGGCAATATGTCAAACCTGTTAGTAAACAAATTCAGTTACAGCTTTAACCCTATCTCATCCCAAGCATTCCCCAAAAATACCCTCAGATATAGCCCTTCTAGCTATAACTAGGGAGCATGTACTAGCTGTGCTTGCTAAAGCCTCAAACACAGCTTCAATGGGCCTCAATAACATCCCAGAATGCCTCGTGAACAGTCTAAAATATGACTTATCAGGAATCCTGGAGTCATTATTTAACTATATAGTCTTAAGACAGATTTTGTGCAACATGAATACAGGACCAAAATGGTAATCCCCCTTCATAAGGGAGGACCTTCAACAGATCCTAGAAACAATAGACCCATTAGTCTGACTAACCTTATTTGCAAAGCCATGGAAAGAATTACCATGGAAATCACCAACACAGACATAAGAGACCTCCAGACATTGGATCCATCACAGTTTGGCTTTGTCAATGGAAGGTCATGCTTACTGAATCCCATGGACTTCTTTGAAAAGGTCATGAAGGCAAATGGATGACAGGAAAACAGTGCATGCTGCCTACCTCGATCTAGCTTTAGCATTTGATACAATGCTCCACTCAGGTACTGTCAACAATCTCAAAGAACTAGGTATAAACCTCTTTATAACACTCTGGATAGCTAGCTGGTTCGCTGACAGGAGCCTGGAGGTTAGAATCAGTGAGATCATCTCCAAAGAGGCAGGTCACCGGTGACGTCTGCCACAGCTCGGTGCTAGGCCCACTCCTCTTATGGCATCTACATTTTGGATGCCAAAGCCAATTCAAGTGTAACTTGGCCACTTGGATGAGGAACAGGAAATTCATCCTTGGTTTGGCACCTATATCTCTAATGGACATAGGCAGCCTGTAAATGGTTCATCTCCCAAGCTCCTGCTTACACTTATCAAGGGTACCAAAACTTTTCAGAGATTTGGGATGCATGGATAGGCTTAAAAAGGACCTTGCAATCATTAGCCTAGAACACACCTATGAACCTGACCTGAATGACATATCTCCCCAACTATCTGTCTCTATAGGGGCTCCCCAAGGATCCATCCTTGGACCCCTACTCTTCTCTATTTTCAACAATAATCTAGGCTCTGCCACCAAACTTGGCACACTCATAAAATACGCAGATGACTCAACCATCATCTGCTCAGCCCAGTCCCTACCCAAACTGCAAAACGTCACACAGGAAGCCTTTTCCTCTGTTGAAACTTGGTTATCCAATGCCTAATTAATACTCAACCCAAACAAAACTAAACTACTCATCTTCCACCCCATCAAATATACTCAAAACAACTCTCACTTTAATATCACAACAAAAGACAACACCACTGTACACCCAACAGAACACACCAAATTGCTAGGAGTGGAAATAGACAATAAACTAAAATTTGACATTCATATATCCATGACCATAAAAAAAGTCCACAAAAATCTAGTTGCGTTATACAGAAATAAGCAACTTCTCACCAAAGCAGCAAAGATTTCAATAGCAAATTCCCACCTTATCTCCACCCTACTTTATGCCTCTCCAATATATACCAGCCTAAGGCAATGCGATCTAAACAAACTAGAGACCTGCTACAACAAAATCGCCAAATTCGCCACAGGGACATCCTACAGTAGTCACCACTGTCTCTCACTTGCTGAACTGGGCTGGCTTGAACTCCCTCACCTCCTTCAATGGTATCAACTCTAACTCGCCCACAAACTAGTAAACCATCCACTAAATGTCCCATCCCTCCAGAATCTACTCCAACCCTATTGCACCACCAGACCACTAAAATCCAGCAACAAAAATCACTTGCAGATCACTAAAGCCAATAACTCTGTTGGTGAAGCACTATTCTCTTGTGCCATAGCCAAATTATGAAACTCCCTCCCACCCACAATTACCTCTGTACCATCATGCACCCACTTCAACACTTTACTAAAAGCGCACCTAAAAACATGCTGGCTATTCCCTTGCAACTCCCACTCTAATATCACCCACCCCATCCAACCACTACCTCTCTTTTCCCCCCACTAACTACCTTGATTATAGCAAGCTCGGATGCTCATAAGTCTACTACTTATAATACAGCATGAACTTCTTATTGTAACAATTGTTAATGTCTGTTATGTACTTCGCAGATAAAGATTCTAGTTGTCTACTGATGTACTGTGTTCTTCATCTGTAACTATGTTTGTAATTAATTGAGAATAAAAAATAAATAAAATGCCCCAAATAACTGAAGGTCACTCGATTCAACAGTAGAATAAACGAATAAACAAAATCAAGTGTCCACCATGGCTGCTGCATAAAAAGTTTATTGCAATTCAACAGGATAAGCGCTTTCACACCAAATAGTGCTTCTTCAGATCCATAAAAACTACTAAAAACTAACACTTTATATAACAGTATAAACCAATTAAACAATTAAAATCATTGACTGATGCAACCTGCACTTTTTCAATAGAGGCTTTAAAGGGACTACAGCATTTAAACCAGGCAGCTTATGCGCCTGGAGTTTAGTGATCCATTTAGTCTCTGCCAGTTCTAATTTATTATTGTAGTCTCCTCTTCTTAAATTCATAGGTACTATCTCCAGCACCATAAATTCAAATGAATGGTCTGGGTTAAGGGAGACATGCTTAGCTAGAGCATTCAATAGATTCATTCTTCTAATGTCACCCTGATGCTGTAGATGTGTTCTTTCAGCATTCATAAGATCTTCCCTATATAAAACGCTGAACAATATCTACACTTAGAAAGATAAACTAACCCCTTCGATTTGCAGTCAGCATAAAATCTAGCCTTAAAATACACATCTAATGAAACATGCTGAAAGTCATTCTCTTTACGCTTCTGCATGGATAAGTGCCATTTCTATTTGAGAATTGTAATGTAGATTTTGTAGATTTATAACATAACTGCCTTTTTAAAGACATATTATTTTTAAGCGAAAACAAGGGTTTCTCCCCCACTATGCTGCTCACTTTTTCATCCGACAATAAAATAGGCCAATGTTTATTAATAAGATCACAAACTTGATGAATGTTATTACCATATGTGAGGGGTAATCTAAGATGACTATTGCTCTTCCTATTGTATGCTTCATTAGTGATAGAGACACTATCTGCTTATTAAAATATGGTTTCCCCTCTAGTCGCACGTAACATATCTGTATCCTTATGTGTTTTCTCCACATCCTTCTTCCTATACCCTCTCATTATTAAATCTTCTTCTAAGGCAGAGGCTGCTGCAGAGTATTCACTATCCTCTGTGTGTAATCTAGACATACGCAAAAATTTGCCCTTTGGCTATATTATTAAAAACATGCCTAGGATGCATACTCCTTTGATGCAGCAAAGCATTCTTCCTACATGACTTCCTAAAGACTGAACTTTGTAAATGACCATCAACCAATGTAATCCTAGTGTCTAAAAAGTCAATCGAGACATGGGAAAAATTAATTTCAAACCTAAAGCATTCACTACTAAGTTCTAAATATAACACAAATTCAGTTTTATATAGGGAAGACCTTATGAATGCTGAAAGAACGCATTCTACAGCATCAGAGTGACATTAGGAGAATGAATCTATCAAATGCTCTAGCTAAGCATGTCTCCCTTAACCCAGACCATTCATGTGAATTTATGGTGCTGGAGATAGTACCTATGAGTTTAAGAAGAAGAGACTACAATAATAGATTAGAACTGGCAGAGACTAAATGGATCACTAACTCCAGGCGCATAAGCTGCCTGGTTTAAATGCTGTAGTCCCTTTAAAACCTCTATTGAAAAAGTGCAGGTTGCATCAATGATTTTAATTGTTTAATTGGTTTATACTGTTATATAAAGTGTTAGTTTTTAGTAGTTTTTATGGATCTGAAGAAGCACTATTTTGTGTGAAAGTGCTTATCCTGTTGAATTGCAATAAACTTTTTATGCAGCAGCCGTGGGGGACACTTGATTTTGTTTATTCATTTGTAATTAATTGCTATGTTAATCAAATTGTTAATCGCTATGTAAATCCAATGTAACTACTGTCTGTATATTTTAACTGTGGAGCTTTTCTCCCCAGGCCTCCACTGAAAATGGACCTACATCCAGTTGGACACTCCCGGTCAACAAATGTAAATAAATAAATAAATAAATAAACCTATAAACAGGCTTACACCCGGAGACAGATTTCAAAAGATGTGCTCTCAATGTAAGTAGTCAGTTACACTGAGAGAAGTCATTTGGAACCAGGCCCCGAATGTCTGGAACATGTGATAATTAGAAAAGGCACATGCCTTCAGGTTAGAAGATAAATCATAATTCAAAATGCAACCCCTCTCCACACTTGCATCAAAGAGCTATGAGAGTGTCTACAGCAGGAAATCTGAATCTACTGAGCGTGCAATACTGGCACCATTGTACAAGAAACATCATGAACAAAATATGTTTATAAAATGTAGCTTTATGAACATGGAACAAACTGCTGGGACAAAATGTACTGCGTATAACACTGGAGCTGCTATTCAACATTCAATTTCCATGGGTGAAGAAAATAATTGCTACATGCTTCTAGAACATTCTAATCAGCAGAGAGGAAGTGTTCATAATTGAACCTTATTACTGATCACAGATGACCAATTTCAGTCTTAGCCCAGGTAAGAAAGAGAGACAGATGTACATTTCAGTGAAAAAAACAAAATGACTGCAAAGAGATTACACAGCAGTTCTACACAATTAACAAAGCACTAAAGTAGTACACAATATAGTATTGTACAGTATTTACAGGAAGGTCAAAATAAGTAACATTAAAAAAGGTATAATAAGGTGAGTATAAGTGTAAGAGGATTAGATATTTGTACTATGCCACGGAGGTACGGCGGTGACGTTGTTACCTCACAGCAAGAGGTTCTCCCGTTCGATTCTCGGCTTGGCTTGGGAGTGCCTTCTGTGTGGAGTCTGCACGTCCTCCCCACGGTTGGGTAGCGTTCGTAAGACATGCGTGCGTAAATGGGCATGCCTTCGTTGAAGGTTGGGCATCGAGCTGGCACCTTGACGTTTCGTAAAAATCTACTGCTAATCATTAGCGGACCGGAGTTCCGCTGTGGCAACCCCTTACCAGGAAAAAAACGAAAGACAAACAACAACAACGTTCAGTGATGTACGCACTGGCTCTAGGTGATTTGGTCTCATTTACTAATGCTGATGCGACACCCTAATTCTTATGTAAAAATGAAGATAAAGGGGGTTGACAACAATGACTAGTATAGATTCATCATCAGGTTAGAAGGTATGAATGGCAGATAAGGTGAAGTGGTGTGAGAAATGCAAAGAAGATTTGAGTATAGTTTAATGAAAGAAAGAAGAAATTAGGTGATAGGATTAGAAGAGAGGCAGTAACATTTGATTTTCTGCATATGGTCTTTTAGCTGGGTTTAGAATAATGGGTAGGATGAATTGTCTTTGATTTGGGAGGGGATAAATTTCTATAATCTGGGGCCAAGTATGGAGAAGCAATGATCTATGTAGTGGAATTTTGTTTTTAGGGGTGTAGTGTAAATGGAGTGTGGTTCTGGCTTTTGAGGGTATAGAAGGGACTGTGCTAAATTAGTCTGGCAGCTAAAGGAGAGAATTTTGTTTAGTAGTTTGAACAGTTGTGACCTTAATAAAAAAAACTCTGTTTTACAGGGAAATAATTTGCCATTTCCCATGTTTTGTAGTCATTTTCATGACTGCAAACTAGAGGTCGCTGTTAGAAGGGTGAGGTAAAGGGAGCAGCCACTACAGGCAAAGGTGTTGGGGCGGTTAAATTGTGTGTGTCAGGAATGGACTTTTTTTTCTCTCCTTACATCAACATGATGGCAACACAGATGGCATGGTGCTCCTCCAAGAGAGAAGTGCTATATCACAGAAGGAAGCTTTTGAACTATTTATGTTCCTCATGTCAGCAATACACAGATGATGTGGCACTCTTTCAAGGAACACCAGACTGGAGAAGAAACCTTTTTTGTTCCTCAGCTCAGTGTTGAGGGATGCAAAACTGGGAAATGGCACCAGGTGCCAGACAAGCCAGCTATGGCTACAGCTTGATCGTACCAATGACCGATGCAATGATGACGGGGTCATCCTCACTGCCAAACGCTGTCCAGTGACTGATGTAATGATGACCGGGTCATCCTCACTGCCAAACACAGTCCAATGACCGATGCAATGATGACCGGGTAATCCTCACTGCCAAACGCTGTCGAATGACTGATGCAATGATGACCGGGTCATCCTCACTGCCAAACACTATCCAATGACCAATGCAATGATGACCGGGTCATCCTCACTGCCAAATGCTGTAATGTCATTATTTTCAGGAAATCAAGGCCATTAGTTCATACCAAATCAAGGATATTCCCCTTAACACTGATAGCACTCATTACAGATCTGGTTATTCATTTTGGCAATGGGCTATCTATTGACAACTATGTCTCAGCTGTGGTTAGCCAATCATTTGATTTGGCACATTTTATCTCTGGGGGTACCACCTCTAGGTCCAGAGTAGTCATAGTTCTCCTATACATGTCCCTCATTAGACCTATCATTGAATACAATACCCATTCAGCAAATCCTCTTTAAACACCTAAACCAACTTGAAAGACCACATAGATTCCACAGAGAATTGAAGGACTAAGTATGTTAAGCTACCAAAGAGATTAACAGCTCTCAAGTTATACTGTGATTCACTGAGGCTTTTGCACAGTGAAATCTGTTTTTTTTTTATTTTTTTAGTATGAAAGACTCTGTCCCTTTGATCTGCCTTCACCTCTACAGAACTAGTGGCAGTAAGAATAAATGGACCTAAAACCTAAATCTCCATTGTCTCAGTAATAATGTCTGATAGTAAAATAAGTATGCATTCTGGCATATTTACTGCATTTGGAAGATATTAAACACAGTACCACAACTGCTACTTTTAAATCTATATTGAATAAGTAGATAAGTAGCTAGAGTAGCTAATAGCTCATAATTTTACTGGGTTACTTGGTTAAGCTTTTCAAAGGACATTTAGGCCACAAACTTAGTCACTATTTGGGAATCAATAAAATGACTCTGTGGCACACAGGGATAAAGCCCTGACAGTGACCCAGATGGCCTACTTTCCATTAGGAAGCCTGGGAGGTGGACAAGCCCAGTGCTGTGGGTAAAACTGAATCAACACCAACAGGCTCATCCTGACAGGATTTGTTGCTGCATTTGATTACCTGCAGTTTGAAGCCCGATGCAACACAAAAGTAGCAAAGCACCAGGACCTTGGCTTGCTGCTACCAAGACACTTTGATGTAGCCTTCACTGGTTTGTGGGAGGGAGCGCGCACAAATCAAGAGAAGGTGTGGTACTACCTGGACATGATGTGATTACCCACATCAGCCATTTAGGGGTGGGGTTAGACCAGTAACAAAAGCGCTCCTATCACCAGGTCCCAAAAACCAAATTTTAATAGCCATAGTATGGTTGAGTAGTTCCATGGCAGTGACAATTAGTGTCCATGCTTAAACATGGTCACGTCAGTCTGAGGGGCTTGAGGCCATGCCACTGGAACAAGGACCAGGCAGGAATAAAGCAGGGATACTTGACTGATAGCAAAAGGTAGAGCATGGCTGCCTGGGGGTGGCCACATAGAGGATGCGCCTACTCCTTTCCCCCCCGCCTGACCTACGGGGCAAGTCAACATGAAGTTAACTTCCTCTGAAGAGAAGGGTCCTGCCAAGGAGTGATTAGGGGGCCAGCAAGATGTAGTGGGCTACGAGAATGAATGTGAAACCCTGCTATAGCCCTGATGGTCACCAAGCAGCAAAAATCACATTAAAAAACAAATAACAAGAAAATGCTATGAATACTAAACTTCATGATGGAATGTTGGCTTCTGACAGTAGATGAGAGCTTAGAAATATATTTTAATGTAATAGTGAAATTATCAGTAGAGAAATGCTTTGGCTTTTGCAGAACAAAAGTTACAAGTCTGTGGAAATGGAGAAAAGCAGAAATGGAAGAAGTTGGAATTATGGGAATAAAAGCTGGATGACACTGAGTACATGTGTAAGGGATGTGTACATGTCGAATGAAACAGAGGATCCTTAGATAAGCACTACCACATCCATGGAAATTTCCATGCAGATGCTAGAAAAGCCTGTACATCAGTTGTGCAAAGCATTTCAGAACAGCATTCTCATGATTGTGGTAGATGCATTCATAGCAGAAGTAGCTGGAAGTGATTTGTATGAATGAGATTATATCAATAAGCAGATTAAAAAGATTATTCCTTCATTTGTTTCCTATGATAGTCCAACTCAACAGAAATTAATTTTCAGCAAAACCCTGAGGAGAAAAGCTCCAAATCAAGACAGTAAGTACAGAACGTTACACTAAAAGTGTTCAAGAATACAAATTCAAGCAATAAGACAATAAGGGAAAGATAAGATCAGCTTTCCAAAAGAAAACTGTATAAAGAATATCGCGTCTATATCAGAACAGCGAACGCTAAAAATAGCTAACGCTATTCTGTCAAACTATAAAGTTTGAAAGCCAAAAATGTCGAAGTCATGGATCAGCAAATTTTTCCCAGGGAAAAAAATAAATAAAAAAACAAAATAAAGTGGGGAGGTTTCGACCCCACACACCCCCATCTTAAATATACCAACTCCAAGATCGCACCACAGTGGAGAAAACAGCGAAGTCCCAAGAACGGCCCAGCGATTTTTTTCCCTGGGAAAAAAAATCGCTGTTCTGTGACTTCGACAATCTCAGCTTTCGAACTTTACAGTTCGACAGAACAGCATTCGCTATTTTCAGCGTTTGCTCTTCTGACAGGGAACCAGAGTATCAGAAAAGCATTTACACTATTCACGTTAATGAAACTAAACAGGTGATTTGCACCTGACACTTGTACGTAATGTGGACAGGAGGAAAAGGTAGTCGGGTATCACCAGCAGTGAATAGGGTTGCCACCTTCGTTCGCGGCTAAAACCGGAGCCACGCCATGCCCCTCGCGTCACCAGTAACCCCGCCCGCCCCACCCCCTCTCCCGCCAACATACCACCTATTTTGTGATGTCACGACAGCATCACTCAATGGGCATGCCCTCTTTTTTCGTTCCCGCCGCCTCCTTTTGGCTGATTTGCTATGCTTTTCTGTAAAAAAAGCATAGTAAATCAGCCGATTTACAAACTCCGATAGTCTGTTTCCTTTTTGAAACAGAATACCGGAGTTTGTACAGTGTTTTCCGGACTACCGGAGAATCAGTTTGATTTCCTGATAGTCTGGAAAAAAAACGGAGGGGTGGCAAGCCTAGCAGTGAAGAAAATGGGCCATTTAGTTAGCAGTAGAGATGGTTAGACTACCGAAGAAAGGTCAAAGGTAAATGAAGGAAAGAAGATATAAAAATAATAATTAAAAATGAGATATGCGTGTGTCAAGTACACTTACATCTCCAGTTATTTATTTTCATTTTTATTTATTTTAATTTGTTAATTAGGTAAGTCCAAGGAACCTTTTCAGCCATGAACAGGGTAGAAGGTAAACAACAGTGTTCTGAGAAATGAATACAGTCATTTAACTATGAATAAACAGAATAGTGCTTAATTCAACAAATATAGAGAATGTAATCTCTTAATGAGTATTTATAACCCTACCATTCCGAATTAAGGAATAATACACCTTAACAAGAACAAAGATGAGAGCTGAATGGAGGAGAAAGTCAGACAGAAAAGATAAATTATCTGCTTTAAAACTGCATTTATATACTGTGTAGTAAACTGCACTGTTGTACTGCAGTTACCTTCCTTACTGGGCCTGTTAAATCATATTTTGTTGCTGTTTTCACTGTTTACAAAGCATTTTAATAAGACTGTTCTAGATTAATTTCTGTACTAGAGTGAGTTAGTTGTAGATTATGGGAATAAAAGCTGGATGACACTGAGTACATGTGTAAGGGATGTGTACATGTCGAATGAAACAGAGGATCCTTAGATGAGCACTACCACATCCATGGAAATTTCCATGCAGATGCTAGAAAAGCCTGTACATCAGTTTAAGTATTTGTTGCGACGTTTCACTGTTGCAAAGCAATCTGTTCTACTTTTCCCGCCAAGCAGTGTTATAATAACTGATTTGTTAGCGGTTTAAAACATTATTTAGTCTCCTTGCTGATTTTTGGCTATTTTAAACATTTTTTAGTGTTTTCCTGCTATGTTAAACATTCTCTAGTGGTTCCTGCTGAAACTAGGGTAACTAGCAGCTGTAGCATAGTCCAGATACAAGTTTGCTGCAACTAGGTCTGTTTGTAGTGGCTTTGTTCTGAGCACATTTTCTAGGCCATCTTGGATCAGAAGGGGCCCTTCTGCACTCTAGTGAGAGGATTCTGCTGATTGGAACCTGTCTGGTGAAGGGTGGTTGGTTTAGGGCTTGCAATAAGCATCTTCACTGGTCCTTCTGAACCTTTTTAAAGTTGTTTTCATGTTTTTAGATTCTTGCATTTAAGCCCTGCATTTCAGCAGGTGTTTGCTTGTTTGCACGTCGTACAGCACACTGCTGCACAATTGTGCACCATAGCCGGACAGATAAATGTAACAGTTTTTCCCTTAGATACAGCTGTAGCACACTAGTGTAGCCTTCATCCTTAGTACTTTCCTGGTCAAAGAAATAGTGCTAGTGAGATGAAACCTATTAAGCTACCAAAAAAAAAACCCAGGCAGAAATATCCATCTACTGAGCTCCTCCTTGTTCGATCCTGAAAATCTCCCCTTAGTGATAACAGTCTTCAATTTAGTATTATGGACAACTGGACCACCCTTGTTTCTCCTGCCAAACTTGTTGAATTGGGTCTCTTGAGGCAGTGTAGCAGTTACCGCATGTACACCAACAATCTGCAACTAACTCACTCTAGTACAGAAATTAATCTAGAATGTTGAATCCATGCTCTCTAGCATTCAAAACAATAACACAGAAGAGGCTGTCAATCTACCCACCACTATACATGCACATAGGTTCATAGGTTTATACTAGGCTATCTGCCCTAAGGCATTTATAAGCCTAGCCCAGAGTTTTGTGGCTTACGCCACCCCTTATGTTAAAAAATACTGTGCCCATTAGTTTGTTGTGCCTCTGTCCAGCAGTGACACAGAGATGATTCCCGGGGTAAACCTACGATCTCCCATCCACCGGTCAAGATTTCTCTTGAACATAGCCAGCGAGGTGCTCTGCCTCACATGGACCGGGATTTTATTCCACAACATAGGGAGTCTCTGGGTGACAAATCTATCCCTCCAGCATGTCCTATTTATATCCGTGCTAAGGTTTAAGTCGCTTGCTCTAGTGGATCTGGTAGATTTGGATTTTTTGAGGTGGAGCATGTCCATTAATTCCGGGTTGGACATGGCCTTGTATGTCAGGCACAGGTCACCTCTGAGCAGGCGGTATGCGACTGAATAGAGCTGGAGATTCTTCAGTCTGGCAGCATATGACAGATTTTGGAGTCCCTTTATCCTTTTGGTGAGGAACTTTTGGGGTCTCTCCAATTGCTGCAGGTGTCGGGTGAGATACATCCCGAATGGGGCATTGTACTCGATCATTGGTCTGATAAGTGAAGAGTACAGGGGAACAATGACCTCACTTGATCTGGATGTGAATCCCTTCATGATCAGGTGGGCAATGTAGAAGGTTTTCTAACCACTTTAGCAATGTGAGTGTCAAAAGAAAGGCCACTGTCAACCTGGGTCCCCAGGTCCCTGATAACCTCTTCTGTGCTTAGTGGATTACCACCTATATGGTAGCTTGGGGTTACCTTGTTTTTCCCAAAGGGTATGACTATACATTTTTTGGCATTTAACTTCAGGCCATGGCTCTGGCACCAGCTATCAGTTTCCGTGAGACCCCTCTGAAGAATATCTGTGTCCGATGTGCTTTCCACTATGGCTCCCAGTTTGCAGTCATCTGCAAACTTTGTCAGCCATAGTCCTCCTATGTTTGCCTGTACTTCTGAGAAGTAGATGCCGAACAACAGGGGGCCAAGGACTGAGCCCTGTGGGACACCACTTGTGACCGGCTTGGAGTCTGACATGGCGCCAGCTACTCTAACCCTGTAGGTTCTGTCCTTTAGCCAGTTTGCAATCCATCTTGTGACATATGGGTTTACATTTAAGCTGGTAAGTTTCTCTATAATACCCGAGTGGGGTATTGTGTCGAAAGCTTTTGCAAGGTCAAGGTAGGCTGTATGGACTGCCTTTCCCTCATCAATGGCCTTGGTGACTGTTTCGAAGAAGTCGACCAAGTTCAAAAGGCATGATCTGCCCTTGACAAAGCCAAACTTGGTCGGGTCCCATGTCTGCAAGTCCCCTATGTCTTTGTTTATGAGTTCCATTATGATCCTCTCCATAGTTTTGCAGACCAGGCTTGTTAAGCTTATGGGGCAGTAATTACCAGGGTCCGTAGAGGCACCGCCTTTGTGGAGTGGGACCACAGTTGCTGTACGCCACTTCTTGGGCACGTATCCTGTGGTAAGGCTAAGATTAAACAGCTGCCTTATGTGCGGGTTTAGTTCCTCATTGAGTTCGTGTAGCACACAGCCGGGGACACCATCCGGTCCCATTGATGCTGTGTTTTTAGCTTTAGAGAGAGCAGCTTTCACCTGCGCATTGGAGATGTCTGGGAGGCTGCACTCTGCTGGGATAGTTATCTCTCCTTTTGGGGAGAGGGGGTGAAGTTTGCACTGAACCTGTCTGCCAGTATGTTGGCAATGTCTGTGGGTTCAGTGATTTTTGTATCATTTTGGACTAATTCTGAGCATATCTGGGAGTTTCCACCCAGGTTTCTAACATAGCTGAAGAAGGCCTTATGATTGTCTTTTGAATCTATGGCAATTTTTCCCTCAAAGTTGGCCTTGGATGATTTTATGAGTGCTCATATTTTTTTACTAATAATGATCAAAGGTGTCTTCTCTTTTATGGATTTTGCTCTCTCATGTAACAGCTTTCTCCTCTTATTGTAAAGTTTGTTTATGGCTGGGGTCCACCAGACTGGACGTTTGCCCTTGGTGGAAAGAGTCTTGGTTTTATTAGGGATTGCCTGATCCATGCAGTCCTGGAGGTGTTCGTAGAAGGCATTTGTAAGGGCTTCCGCAGCTTGGGTTGTGGTTTCCACTGGCTCGGGGGCCTTGAAGGATACCACACCAGTCTTGAGTAGTGTGAAGTTTGCTTTAGAGAATTTCTTCACTGTGGTCTTTTTTGTTTGGGGTGGGGGCTGGATGTGGATATCCAGTGAGATTAGTTTATGATCTGATCTCACCAATGAGGGATATACTTCCGGTGTGGAGCATTTTGTCCCCATGTTTGTGATGATGAGATCTAGTATATTTTCTTCTCTTGTGGGAACGGTGACTAGTTGTTCCATGGCATTTGAATTTATGAACTCCAGGAACCTTTGGGCTAGAAAGTTTGGGCTTGAGTAATGTTCCCGGTCTATATTCGGGTAGTTGAAGTCACCCAATATAATGGTGTTTGGAGATACATTTATACCCTCCAGTGTCTTCAGGAAGGCTGTGTGGGGTTCCTGAGTTTGAGAGGGTGGCCTGTAGCATGCTACAAATTGTAGAGCAGTTTTGCCTATGGTTAATTGCACCTGGATGGTTTCCAATGCTTCGTGCGTTGCCACCAACCTGGAGGTGTGGGTATCCTTGATGAATATGGATACACCCCCTCCTTTTGTGGTGTGGTCCGGGTTTTGGGGCGGAGCATGATATGAGGTAAAACCTGATAGTGCCGAGGTGCTCTCAGGAGCCTTGAACCAGGTTTCAGTCACAGCACAGACATCGATGTTCTCCATACTGAGAAGGGCCTCGAGTGCGTGCATTTTGAGATTTAGACTTCTGGCATTGAGCAGCATTACCCTTAGTATCTTCCCATTTTTGTTTTCTAGGGTGGTAGGTTTAGAATTTGAGCCTTGCCTAAAAAAGGCACTATGGGGGTGGCAAGAGCCTTAGCCAATATCCGGAATCCCAGGGGTGACAGGTGCAAGCCGTCCCTAGCGAAGCATCTTGGCTTGTCGAGCATGTCATCCCAGGCAGACAGACACTGGATCCCCTTTGAATGACACCAATACTTAAGCCAATTGCTGAAATTGATCATCTTGTCTTCATATTGTGGCATCATTCTTGGTGAGGGTAAGATGCTACTCAAGGTCAGGGTCATACCGGCCTGGGCTACATGCTCAGAGAGCTCCTCTATGTCTCTTTTCATGTAGTCCAGGGAGGTACGTCTCAGGTCGTTCACACCAGCATGGACAATGACTGAGTCATATTTGTACTTGCTGTGGAGTGACCTGAGTGCTTGTGCTATGTGGCGGATCCTAGCGCCCGATAGGCAGCTCACCGTGACCTTCTCCTTGTTCAGCCTGGTGAGTGGGACGTCCGTGTGCCTGATGATAGAGTCACCTATTACAAGTGTATCAGGTGTGTTGTTTAGCCTTAAGGGCTGTATCTGTTCGGCACACTGGCTTTGTGAGCTATGTGTTGCACGTGTTTTGTTTTGGGGTAGTGGTTGCTTGGGTGTCTGCTTTGGAGGTCTCTGCTTCTTAGGCAGATTTTTATTTAGAGCCTCCGAGTATGTTTTTGTGTGTTTATGTGTTTGGTTTGCTGTCGTGGTAGGTCTATGTGAGACTGGAATTGTAGTGAGTGTGGTTTTCTTCTCCTCCTGACTGGTTTCGCCAGTACTGAGTTGAGAGAGCTTAGCCTCCAGTATGGCTATATGGTTGCATCTCTCACATGTTGGAATTTGTTGGGAGGAGGAGAGGGTTGTCTGTGTACATGAGGCATTTGTAACATTGCCTCAAGATTCCCAGATTCACCAGCTGGACCAGAGAGGAGATTGACAACTGACCTTTGGACATGCTAGAATAGTATTGGGAATTCCTTTATAATTGAAAAAAAAGGGCCAATGGGGAACGAGGTACTCAAGGGGAGTTTGTGAGAGTGTAGTGCTTTTAATATTTTAGCGCTGACTTATATAATTGCTTTAGTGAGCAAGTGCCAGGTAACTTAAATGCAATGTGTTACAGGTAAGTTAAATGTAAAAACGACAAACAGTAACTTTCTTTCAAGTGAAACAAGGAAATAAGTACAGTAAGCAATGCAGATATCACTAGGGATCCACAGAAGCGCTGAAAAGCCGCGTTTTAGGTGGAATTAGCATTTCAGGGAAATAACAAGCAAACAAACAACAAGAATACAAATAAAGCTAGATTCAGCAGGCCTGGATCTAGTCTATGCTACAGCAAACAAGGTGTACCAATTTCAGTAAGAAACAGTTCAAATATGCAGGCACTATAAGCCTTTAACCAGAAATTCCCAGCTCAGAAGGGCAGAGTCCAGCCTCTCCTCCCACAAGAGTGCAGACCACGAACCTTCTTAATGTAAAATAACTGTCCTGAAGTCCAAGTGCTTAAACCAGAACTAATACACTTTTAGAATAACAGACACTGAGCCCTCAATCAGCAGTTCACAACTTAGAAGGATGTAAGCTACCTGTCCTGCCACCACAGTGCAGGCCACAAACCTTCCTAATGTAAAACAACTGGTCTAAAGCCCAAGTGCTTAATCCAAAAGACTTAGAATGATAGCTACACTTTAATCAAGTTACTACCAAGCAGTAATAAATACAATTGAATACTTTAAAGAATGCCTGGATTAGTGCTCAAGTTATACAAACAAAGCTAGATTCAGCAGGCCTGGATCTAGTCTATGCTACAGCAAACAAGGTGTACCAATTTCAGTAAGAAGCAGTTCAAATATGCAGGCACTATAAGCCTTTAACCAGAAATTCCCAGCTCAGAAGGGCAGAGTCCAGCCTCTCCTCCCACAAGAGTGCAGACCACGAACCCATTTAATGTAAAATAACTGGCCTGAAGCCCAAGTGCTTAAACCAGAATTAATACACTTTTAGAATAACAGACACTGAGCCCTCAATCAGCAGTTCCCAAATTAGGAGGATGTAAGCTACCTGTCCTGCCACCACAGTGCAGGCCACAAACCTTCCTAATGTAAAACAACTGGTCTGAAGCCCAAGTGCTTAAACTAAAAGGCTTAGAATGAGTTCCACCAAGCAGTAATAAATACAATTGGGTACTTTTAAGATGACGCAAAAGCAAAATAAAGTAGGAAGAAACACAAATACAGTAAAAGCAGATGCATTTTTTTTCAGAAAAGTAGCAAAAACAGTAGTAAAAACAATTCACATGCAGTGCAAGCTGGCACACCTAAGTATGTAGCAATATTAGTCCACACACAGTTTGAAAAATGTAATTAAATTAAAAAGGACTAAAAGCAAGTGCAGAAAGGGTTTATTAGGTAGAATGCGGTAAAGAGATGGGACTGGGGGAGTGTCCTGGATCAAATCTACAGTGGGGCGGGCACTGCAAAAGCCACAAAATTTAAACTACTACCAAGAACGGGGGGGGACCAGTTTCAACAGAGATGTTTGGAATCAGAGTGCAAATTATAAAACCAAAAAAATATATACTGATTTCTGTATATTTGCAGAACAGTAAGACAACAGATATCTAAGCAACAATTTAGCTCTATAATACAGAATAATGCAGAAAAATATAATCAGCTCTATATATTTGCAGATAGTCTTGTAAGGCTGTCTCTCAACACACAGGTTCCACTTTAAAATGTTAAAAGAGGCAAAAGCAAAATAAGGTAATAAAGTAGGAAGAAACACAAATACAGTACAGCAGATGAAGTGCAAATTTTTTTTTTTTTTTTGAGATGGAGGAAACAGAGCAGATTAAGATACTACAGGGGAATGGCCTTCCCAAGTGCTCTCTCTGTACACTACAGAGGAGATGGGAGTGGTAAGAGTATCCAAAATCAAAACATGATCTCACTGTACTCAGTTGAGTGAGCGAATGAGATGGGTCCAGGAGGAGTGTGCAAAAAGAGATTTACAGCAGGGGCGGGCAATTCCAAAGCCACCCAAGATTAACACCACAACAAGAAACAGGGATGGGGGTGGGGAACTACTGCAGAGATTCAAAGACACACACAATATTTACTGAATGCAAGACACACAATATTTACTCACTCACATCTTAAATAAGTGCAGAAAATATACTTAAATCAGCTTATGTCCAGTTGATTTATGCAGACAAGTCTCAGTAGCCAGCAACTCGATTTAAAATGATTACTAGAAATGTAACCAACACAGATTTTAATGCTAGCAGAGACCCCAAAGCTAATTAACACTTAACAAAGGAATTTCATATATATATATATATATATATACACACACACACACACACACACACACACACACACACACACACACACACACACACACACACACACACACGTTCGAAAGACATGCGTGCGTAAATGGGTGTGCCTTCACTGAATGTTGGGCATCAAGCTGGCACCTCGGCGTTTCGTAAAAATCTACTGCCAATCATTAGCGGACTGGAGTTCCGCTGTGGCGACCCCTTACCAGGAAAAAGCCGAAAGACAAACAACAACACACATTAATATATATATATATATATATATATATATATATATATATATATATATATATATATATATATATATATATATACACACACACACATGTATATATATATATATATATATATATATATACATATATACATACACATTAATATATATAGATATATATATTTTTTTCTTTAATTTAACATTTGTTAACTGGGAAAGTCAGACTTGGAACAAAGCCAATTTTCAGCGGAGGCCTGGGGAGAAATGCTCCAGATGCATGTCTTTTAACATGGGAAGAAACCAGAGCACCTGGAGGAAACCCCCATGAATGCAGAGAGCCAGAAAAGTTCTTGCTATGAGGCAACAACACTACCACTGCGCCATCTATATTTATATATATATATATATATATATATATATATATATATATATATATATATATATACACTAGGGTAGCTGCCTTTGTAGGCCATTTTAAGCATAGCCAGTTTTCCTCAGTGAGGATCAAACCAGTGTAGAACTGTGTAGAATGTATGTGATGGAAGTGAGTCAGTTAATTTGCAAAGTCTCTTAGAGGAAACAAACCTATCTTACAGTCCACAGACTTGATATTCCAGGTTAGGTCAAACTGCTTTATAATTTCTGGTATATCCACAAGCAGATATCTAACACTAAGTATCCACAGTTACTCGCTTGGTATTCCTCATATATATATATATATATATATATATATATATATATATATATATACAAAGACATTCCACCAACACACCCCAATCCCAGTAATAAAACTCCCTCTCCATAGCAGAAAAAGTCTGCTGACATTTTTGGTTACACACCTTGCTTTTAACAGCACCTCCCAGGTGCTTCACATTAAGCTCTCCTGTTACAGATTGCTTTGATTTACTGCTATATGTGGTGTATACATATTACCAACTCGTACTACAAAATATTTACCTAGAATAAAGAATGGTAGCCAGTGGGGTATCAAAAAAGTCAGTAACAGGACCAGTCCTTGTCAGGTATATTTATGAACAATAATGGAGAAAGTCTAGGAGGAAACATTTGCATTATTGCTGAAAACACAAATATGTGTAACACAGTAGCTGTAAATGAAGGTGTAGAACAGATAAAAAAAATGTGATAAAGATGCAGTAATGGTCTGAAACGGCAGCTTGAATTCTGTGAAAAAAACATGCAAAATAATGTACCTGGTAAGCAGAAACCAAGGAAAGAAGCACAACTGTAAGGAAAGCGCCAGTAACAACAGACAAAAAAAGGACATGGAAACAATCTTATATTGAATATCTAAATGTACACATCCAATGTTAGAATGCAGGAAGGAAGTTTGATGGGTCAGCACAGCACAGGAACAGACAAACAATACCTGATTAACCGTCTTTATACACACATTGTAAAACTACTTCTACTGTGTAAATCTCTGGAGATCTCACCTTTTAAGGATACAGACAATTCAGGCAGCTCAATAAACCACATCAGAAGCCATCTTAGGAGAGACTGAAGTTGCTTAGTATGTTGAGTTCACATAAAAGGAGACAAAGGGACACATGACAGAATGGTTTAAGTACTTGAATGAAATTCATACTGCGCTTTATAAAACAAAAAAAAAAAAAAGAGAGAGAGAGAGAGAGAGGCAAATGGTACACCTCAACTTAAGGATAAAAACTGTGAACTTCACCGCAGTTGCAATAGAGAATTATGTCACAGAAAGGGTGGTAGACGGTTGGAACAACCTTTCTGAAGGAGCAGTAAATTTAACAGCAAGTGAATTTAAATGTATTTAGTAAGCATACAACCACACTTACAGGAAACCAGGTGGGATGCAATAATAAGCCCATTACATAAGTAAAACTTGTAGCTTATCTAGTAAATGACACACAGACTAGGGAGACCGTGTGGTACTTATCTGCTGTCAGAACTGATACTTTTGTACTAAGCAAGGGAAAGGTTTTGCAAGTTGCTTCATAATGAATCCTTATCTTACACTCATAGAGATCTACTGTGCAGAAACATATACACTAAAACACACAAAAGCACAAACACACATACCATCCATGTTATATTTGCCACACAGCTTTATAACTGCTCATTGCCACAAAGATAGAAACAGAGGGTGGGAAAAGATACTGATTTTCCAATTAACTAAACACGGTTCTTTATTCTCAGCTTTTTAATAAATCCCAGAACAGATCTTCTTGTGTGAGCTTGATCTATAATTCAAACTCATAAGAATGCCAATTTCCATACAAAGTTTATCAGCCCCAAAGAAATGCAAACAGAAATAGCACAATTTAAAGTCTGCAGAGTGAAGTCTTGGTTCATTTGTTGACCGGCAAACTCGATTACAGCATGAAATAAGCTTAGAAAAACACACAAAAAGGTATATGATAATTTATTTAAAGAAAAACATGGTAAATAATTACATGGGACCATAAATAATGTACACGGTAGCGAAAATACAGCATTTTTTTTTTCATTTAATTTTTTATTTATTAATTTATTCATAGCTGTTGCCTGGGAAAGTCTGACTGGGAAAAGTACCCTTTTTCAGTGGAGGTCTGTGGAGAAAAGCTCTACAAAAATAAACAATATTCAAAGTATTACATACATCTTTGCAGTAACATAGTAAGGCAATATTTGCTTCAGAAAATACTTGACTAATGAAAATGCTCTACAAAACATTAAAAAAAATAATTAATGATTGTAATAAACTAAATTAAATTCATGGCAGAAGTATACAGTCATGGAAAAAAAATGAAACATTCCACAGAACTGCATAATCTGCAAAACAAGAAGTAGTTTTCAACATTTTTGTGATAAGAGTACGCTAAAGATGCAAATACAGGAAGGCTGATAAGCATTTGAGAAATTATAAAGAGATGTACTAGGGGTTACATGAATGTTTTGCTATAAAGACCACAGATGATAATCAGTGTAGTCCTGTAGGATAAACTAGCCATGAAGGTGTGAGCAATGACACAGCCAACTATTTTAGGAGTATGACGTTAGAGAAATTTTAAAGCTTGTTAGTTGGGCAATCTGTCTCAGTGAGAGACAGAGAGGGACACAATGTTGTTGACAGCTACTGGGTAAAACCACTAAGCATACGTTTCTGATACTGGAAACAACCTTGCACTATGCAGAAGACACAAGTTTCACTCGGAGTGACACACTTACCCTGTACATACCACGGATCATATCCACTTTGTAACTCGAACTTCTGCACTGCAATGGGTATACATTTCACTCAGAGTGGCATAAATCTTTCCAACAGTACCACGGATGATCACCACACTGTTTCCTATTTAACTTCTTAATTCATGTAACAATGACGTACCATTCTGGTAGGAAGCAGTTCCGTAAGCTTAAAGCCTGAGCTTTGGCCGGCTAAGATCTAGCTGTATTCAACTGGAAGTATAAGAGAATTTAAGTACCTTTTATCTGCACTTTTTTCAAATAATACAGCATTTTAATTCATTTATTTGTGTTGCATTGAATATTAACTGAACTGGAAGTTTTGACTCTGTTTTTTCAGTTAGTTCCCCACCCATCCTCCCTGGTTTTGTTTTGGTGTTGGTGTTAATCTTGGTGGCTTTGAAACTGCCAGCCCCTCTTGTACATTTGTGTTTGGATACTCCTTCTGGGCCCATCTCATTTGCTCTCTCAACTGAGTGCAGTGAGATCATATTCTGATTTCAGGCACTCCTACTGTGTACAAAGAGAGCATCTGGGAAAGAAAAAAAAAATTAAGCTTGTTTCCTGCCTTTCCTGTAAGTGGTCTAGACTGTTTGTAGGCTTCTGAGCCCCCAAGCTTTTTTGTGTTGGAGTGAAGCCTTCTAGCTTAATTTTGTTTCTTAGAACTAGCCAGTTTTCTAGTTTCAGCACTCAAATCTGTTTCTTTGAACTCAGAACTTGTTCAGAACTTATTGTAAGCACTAAATAAGCTGCAAATTACTACAGCACTCAACTTTCCTCACTTGTCTAGAGGAAAGCAGTTTTTAGTACTTTATAAGCACCTATCCAGGCATGTCTAAGGGTCAGCTCCCAGTGATTTCTCATGTCTACCTGATGAATCTGGGCATCTTGGGGCAATGCAGCAATTGTCTCATGTACACAGACAAATCTCTCCTCCTACCACCCAACACTACAACCTGTGAGAGATGCACTTATATAGCCAAACTAGAAGCAAAGCTCTCTTCACCCAAGACTGGACTAGACAGTCAATTGGAGAAGGTAACACTTATACCACACCACACACAACACATAGTCCCTCAAAACCTACACCACCAAAACACACACACAGACACACAAAACACACACCTACATTCGCGGAGGCTCTCAATAAAAACCTGCTCAAACATCAGGGACCTCCAAAGCAGAAATGCATGCAAACTCCACCCCCCAACACAACCCAAATGACACATAGCCCACAAACTCAGTGTGCCACTCAACCATAGCCCATAAGGCATAACAACGTACCCAACACTCTAGTCATAGGTGACTTTATAGTCAGGCACACTGATGTTCCACTCACCAGGCTAAACAAAGAGAAAGTTACTGTCCACTGCCTGTCAGGTGCCAGGATCTGCCACATAACGCACACACTCGGGTCACTCCACAACACGTACAAATATGACACTGTCATTATCCATGTTGGTGTGAATGACCTCAGACATATCTCCCTGGACTACATGAAAAGAGACGTGGAGGAGCTCTCCGATCTTGTAGCCCAGGTAGGTATGACCCTAGCCCTGAGTAGCATCCTGCCATCACCCAGAATGATACCACAGTACAAGGGCAAAATGACTGACTTCAAAAATTGGCTAAGCTTCTGGTGTCATTCTAAGGGGATCCAGTATTTGTCTGCCTGGGACGACATGATCGACAGACCACGATGCTTTGCCAGAGATGGCCTGCACCTGTCACCCTTGGGATTCCAGATAATGGCTAAGGCTCTTGCCACCCCTATAGTGCCTTTTTTAGGCAAGGTTCAGATGACAAATTCACCACCGTAACAGGTACAAGCAAGTAAAATCTGAGGGTAATGCTACTCAATGCTAGAAGTCTAAACCTCAAAATGCACTCACTGAAGGCACTCCTTAAAATGGAGAACATCGACATCCGTGCAGTGACAGAGACCTGGTTCAAAGCTCCAGAGAGCACCCCTGCATTACCAGGCTATAATTCATACCACACCTTTTGGCCACCTAACCCGGAACGAAGCACTAAAGGTGGAGGCGTGTCCATATTCATTAAGGATATCCACACCTCCAGGCTAGTTGCACAGCATAATGCATCCGAGATTATCCAAGTGCAACTAACTCTGGGCAAGACCGCAATCCAAATTGTAGCTTGCTACAGACCCCCCACCATGCCCCAGGATTCCCACTCCTCATTTCTTGATACACTGGAAAGTATTAGGGTACAACCCAACACCCTAATAATGGGTGATTTCAACTACCCCACCATTAACTGGGAAAACTACTCATGAACTAACTCTTTTGCTCAACGTTTTCTGGAATTCATAAATTCCAACGCCTTGGATCAAGTTATTCACACCCCCACCAGGGGCAGAAATATCCTAGACCTGGTCATTACCAACATGGGCAACCGGTGTTCCACACCATAGGTCAATTCCTCATTGGTCAGATCCGACTACAAGCTAACAACCCTAGACATCCACATCCTGCCCCCACCCCCAATTAGGGAAACCACCGTAAAAAACGTCTCCAAAGCCAACTTCACACTTCTTAAGACAGAATTGGCAAACTTCATGACACCCATGCAGACGGACAATAGAGGTACGACTGCTGAATCCTACACAAATGCACTTTGTAAGCACTTACACGACTGCATGGATCATGCTATCCCTAATAGAACAAAGATGCTATCCTCCAAAAAAAGGACGCCAATCTGGTGGTCCTCCTGCCATAAACAAACTCTACAACAGAAGAAACTGTTGCAAAAAAAGAGTAAAATCCCATGACTGGAGGAACTCCTTGGTCAACCTCAGTAAGAAGCTGAGATCCCTCATAAAATCCAGTAAAGCTAGCTATGAAAAAAAATTTGCCACTGACTCTAAAGACAACCACAAAGCATTCTATAGCTATGTCAAGAATCTCAATGGCAACACTCATATATGCTCTGAGTTACAGCACAATGGCACTAAATATACAGAACCAACTGATATTGCCAACATCCTGGCAGATAGGTATAGTGCTAACTTTACCCCCCTCTCAGCCCCTAGAGGGCCCATCTCTATAACAGAAGAATGCAAAGTTCCTGTAATCATGGCTGCACAGGTAGAAAACACACTCTCCAAACCAAGAACACAGAATCCATGGGACCTGACAATATCCCAGGCTGCGTTCTACACGAACTACAGAATGAACTGGCAACCTACCTAAGTACCATGTTCAATCATAGCCTCACCTCAGGCTTTGCGTCCACTGAATGGTGCACCATGATGGTTATCCCACTCCACAAAGGGGGAGCCACGACAGACCCCGGGAAATACCACCCCATTAGCCTGATGAGCCTGGTCTGCAAGGCCATGGAACGTATCATCATGGAGCTCATAAACAAAGACATTGGTAATCTCCAAACTCTGGACCCTACCCAGTTTGGGTTTGTAAAAGGCAGATCATGTCTCTGAAGCAGTCACCAAAGCCACAGATGAGGGTAAGGTGGTTCACACAGCTTATCTAGATCTCACCAAGGCTTTCAACACCAACCCCCACTCTGGAATTATAGATAAGCTCACTAAACTAGGTATAAATCCCTATGTCACAAGATGGGTTGCCAACTGGCTCACGGACAGAACCCACACTGTGAAAGTAGCAGACTCCAAATCCGACTTCAGACCAGTGACAAATGGAGTACCAAAGGGTTCAGTCCTGGGTCATCTCCTGTTTGGTATCTACTTCTCTGAAGTACAGGCTAACACAGAAGGTCTTTGGCTAACAAAGTTTGCAGATGACTGTAAACTAGGAGCCATAACTGAAACTCCTAATGATGTGACATACTACAAAAGGGCCTCACTGAGACAGATGCCTGGTGTCAAAGCCATGGCCTGAAGCTCAATGCCAAAAAGTGTATTGTCATCCCCTTTGGTAAAAACTCTGTACCCATGAACTACCACATAAGTGGTAGCCTACTTAACGCTGAAAATGTGATAAGAGACCTTGGGACACAGGTGGACAGTAGTCTCTCCTTTGATAATCACATTGCCACAGTGGTCAGGAAATCCTTCTACGTGGCTCACCTCATCACAAAAGGTTTCTCATCCAGAAAAAAAGAGGTCATTGTTCCACTCTACTCATCACTCATTAGACCCATTATAGAGTACAACGCCCCTTTTGGTATGTACCTCAGAAGACATCTACAACAACTGGAAAGGCCACAGAAATACCTCACAAAGAGGATTACTGGCCTCAAACAGATGCCCTATGCAGACCATCTCAAAAAACTCCAGCTTTACTCCGTCGCATATCACCTACTCAGAGGCGATCTCTGCCTAACATACAAAGCTATGCCAAACCCAGAGCTGTTGGACATGCTCCACTTAACGAAATCCCAATCCCTCCGAGCTACATGCTCTAGGGACCTAAACCTTGTCACCACAATAAACAGAACATGCTAGAGGGATAGATTCCTGTCCCAGAGACTTCCCATACTCTGGAACAGACTACCTATCTATGTCAAACAGAGCTCCTCATTAGCACTCTTCAAGAAAAATCTTGATGATTGGATGGGAAATAGGAAATTCACCCCAGGGTTCACTTCTGTGGCTCTGCTCGACGGGCACAGGAAAATAATTTTCTTGGGTGGCGAAAGCCAGGGTACCTTTTTTGGCTAGGCTTATATATGCCCTAGGGCTAATAGCCTAGTACCTACCTATGAACCTATAAAGACCCCGATGTTTGCACTGACCACACTATTGAATCACTTTTGCCTAGCATGCTCCGTGTACCTAAAGTACCAAATGTAACAAAGGCCACCACATGCTTCTTTAAATAAAAATGTTATGTAACAGCATCCAGGTATAAAATTCATTTATACTTTTCAATTAGCAGGTAGTCAAATCTTTGTCATTCTTCTGTGATGTTTTACACTGTTAATACTGCTCCAGATGTTCAAACCAGGAATCTTGATCTTTCTCCAGTTTTTATTTTATTTAACCATAAACTTCTTCTGCACATTCTTCAATCCCTCTCACTTGATGCTCCTTCCTTAACTTGGTTTACATCTTACCTAGAAAACCGTCAGCAAGCTGTTCTCTGGAAAAATACGTTATCTAATCTTCTCCCAATCTCACTAGGAGTTCCTCAAGATTCTATCCTAGGCCCCCTTTTATTTTCTATCTTTATTAATGACCTCCATTCAGCTATCCCAAACACTATCTGCATACAATATGCTGACGATTCTTCTATTATCTGCTCTGCCAATACACAAACCAAACTACACTCAATCACCCAAAAAAAGCTTTTACCACAGTCGAACAATGGTTCACTGACCGCTGCCTACTTCTCAACCCCCAAAAAACCAAACTGCTATTGTTCTCACCTTCCCACAGATCTACCCCCCTAAACTTCACTCTTACTTCCACTGACAACACCCTTATTTCCCCAGAATCAACTACCAAACTACTAGGAATAACCATTGACAACAACCTCAGCTTTGATACACACATCAACAATACAATAAAATTAGTTAATAAGAAAATTGGATCTCTTTACAGAATCAAAACCTTCCTTACACCAGAATCAAGAAAAACCTTAGCCATATCCCATCTTATCTCTTCTCTATATGCATCTGCCATATTCACTATCCTCTCCAATAACAACATCAATAAACTAGCAAAATCTTACCATAATATTGCACGATTTGCAACAGGAACCCCATTTAGAACTCACCACTGCCTGAACCTAAGAGAACTAGGTTGGCTTGAACTTCCTAACTAACTCCTATTTCAACAGCTCCTAATAGCTCATACAATCCTATACCAACCAAATAAAACGCCTATACTCTCTAACCTCATTTCACCTTACAACAACCTGAAGCATCTACGTTCTTCCAACAAACTACTGATTAATATAACAAAACCTAATAACTCTGCAGGGGACTGCCTCTTTTCCAACTCTGTTGGAAAAACGTGGAATAAATTACCCTCTGATATCACATCTTTGTGCTCTCTCCCACTTTTTAAAAGACAACTGAAAAATCATCTCAACAAATACTGGCTATGCTCCTGCACCGACCCAGGTTAATTTCACTCCTTCCTCTTCTATCCTCTCTAACCTTACACAATTGACTTTATATGAATACTTTTTGATTAATGTAAAAAAAAAAAAATTAACCATTTTTTCTTATACATACATTATATTTGGTTTGCTATGTTGAAATTATTGTTGCCTACTTAGTTGCTTTGTTTGTAAAACTTGTATTACCATTGTTTATGTCTGTTTTATACTTGTAATCTTATCCTTGGAGCTTTTCTCCCCGGGCCTCTACTGAAAATGGACTTGTATCCAGCTAGACTAGCCCGGTCAACAAATGTAAAATAAATAAATAAAAATGTATTTGCTTCTGCTCTCCCTTCCACTTCCTTCACATCTCTATACAAGTCATTTCAAATTCTGTGAGTAAACACAGCCTGAGACAATCCTTAATGATCTGCTCTTACATCCCAAAATAGAAGCCATGCATCTCCAGCAAACACCAGAAGCTTCTGGATAACTCATCTGAAGCCTCTTAAAAAAGAGGCAAGGTCCTAGAAGTAGTAGCAGAACACACAAAGGCACACACTCCCTCACAACATAAGGACATAGCAGCACATATTTACATATATATACAGACACACACATACACACAGTATATAGGAGCCATACGTGCTATGACACCTGCAATCCTACTGGTCCCACAGTGCATATCCCATTGTCTTGCACTTGTCCCTTTCTCCTCCCTGACCCTTCACTACATCCAGTTACAACTGCTCCCTCAGACATAGCCAGTTATGTGTAAGGGAAAAAATCAGTCATGCTGATCTAGTGGTTCAAAACTTCCTCTCACCCTCTCAAACATAATCAGTGCAACCCTACTGGTTTAGTGGCTGATAGCCAATGCATCCCTGTTTGCCTAGCAGGTCACTACACTCCCCCACACCAAATTGGCTGCATCTCTCTCTTAGACACACACACAGATAAACATACACCCAGTGCCTTCACTGTCAGTATTCACAATTCCTCCATTTAAAGCAGCTACAATAACACAACACAGGTATCATTCAGCACACACACACACTGACATTCAAAGAAGCATGCTTGCGCACAAGCGCACACACAGACAGACACAGACACAGTACGTATTTATCTGGTTTGGCAGTCTGGGCAGGGTCAGCTACTCTATCTCCCACTGAAAGGAACAGATGCATGCTGCCACATACCAAGATAACACCTACATGTTGCATGCTGCAGCATAACTAACACATTTACACAATGCATGCTAAAACGTACCAAGATCCATTTACATGTTGCATGCTGAAACATACCAAGATCCATTTACATGTTGCATGCTAAAACGTACCAAGATCCATTTACACGTTGCATGCTGAAACATACCAAGATCCATTTACACGTTGCATGCTGAAACATACCAAGATCCATTTACACAATGCATGCTAAAACGTACCAAGATCCATTTACACGTTGCATGCTGAAACATACCAAGATCCATTTACACGTTGCATGCTGAAACATACCAAGATATACTTACATACTGCATGTTGAAACATACCAAGATACACTTACATACTGCATGTTGAAACATATCAAGAAGATACATTTACATGTTGCACGCTGAAACATACCAAGATCCATTTACATGTTGCATGCTAAAACGTACCAAGATCCATTTACACGTTGCATGCTGAAACATACCAAGATCCATTTACATGTTGCATGCTGAAACATACCAAGATATACTTACATACTGCATGTTGAAACATACCAAGATACACTTACATACTGCATGTTGAAACATATCAAGAAGATACATTTACATGTTGCACGCTGAAACATACCAAGATACATTTACAAACTGAAAGCTGAAACATACCAAGATACACTCAAACGTCACATGCTGAAACATACCAAGATACACTCAAACATCACATGCTGAAACATACCAAGAGCCACTTACACACTGCATGCTGAAATACAGAAAGATACACTTACACACTGCATGCTAAAACATACCAAAATACACTTGCACATTGCATGCTGTAACATACCAAGATACACTTACACATTGCATGCTGTAACATAGCAAGATACACTTACACACGGCATGCAGCAACATAACAAAACACATTTACAAGTTGCATACTGAAACCAAGAAACACTTTCACGTTGCACGCTGATACATTCCAAGATACGCTTAACACATTTTCTGTATTCCTCTACTGAGTGCCTGCATAGTATAAATGTGTCTGTTGTCCTTACTATACAAGTGTTTTAACACAGCAGTGCACTGGACTGTGTAAAGGACTTTATTAGTATAATCCACATCTAGTAAGTCCCACATTCTTGTGCGATTCCAAAAACCTAACTGTTCAACAGTGATATGATGCAGTACGGAGCGACTGGCTAGGAATCGGAAGATGCTGGTACTGAGCGACTGGTTAGGAATCAGAAGATGCTGGTGTAGCATACAATCGCACTATGAATCCAGGCCACAACACTTGCTAAAATTTACAACTTTATATGCAAGGTAACAGAGTATGTTGTTAACCTAGGAGCTCTTTAACTTCAAGAAATGTATTCAAAATAAGAAAATAATATTCAGTGCTCATTACCAGACAATCACATCCAAGAAGTCAAGAGTTCTGATCTGAAACACATCCTTTAGCACCAAGGGAAAGGTATGGAACTTTCTACTGATGTTTTAAATGGTGTACATGTAATTATTAAATATGTCTTGACAATATGGTACAGGCTGTAAAAAAAAAAAAAAAAAATCACCAGCATTTAAACAAGAATAATAAAAATAACGTTGAGTAAATCATTAGACAGGGAAGTGGCACACGTATCTTTAATTGTACCAAATGGCTAGAACGAACCACATTTACCCTTCCGTGCTATTTTCTGTATCCTGCGTCAGTATATAAAATGAAAAGACTAGGGGAAACATGAAATGTGAGGCATACAAGAAAGGAAATAAATACATCAGCAGAGCAGAACAGAAACTTATCAATGAAAAGTATTCAACCTGATTCACAGCAAAACTCCAGATGGAAGAGCAAGGCATGCTGGGTATATCAGCAGAACAGCTTGCGTACAAGAGTTACATCTGCATTTTAAAAGTGTGGTTCATTAGTTTCTTAACGGGACAAACCACTACTTAGCAAAGAAATGCAAACAGCGGTCATTGGTTTATTTTCTGACTAAGCAGTGTTGATTTCATGCAACTGTGGCTGTTGTCTTTACTATAAACAACTTTGTTAGACATGATTTGAGCCTAAAGGCTTTGTAGGATTTCATATGCCATCATGTAATGCAAAAAAAAAAAATAATAATAATAAGTTTTGTAATATTACCCAAATGATGCATGAATACATTTTGTATTACCACTGCTTTCTTAGCAAAATCTGACACTTGACCAACCATTAAACATAGCAGTCCCAACAGAAACAAAAGCAACAAGCATCCTTTGAATTATAACAGGATGCAGACGAGACACTGTTAACAGAATGTCTTAATTCACCTAAAATTGAAAAAAATTTAGTTTGGCAGAATGCTATGTAAAACTGATATGTGTAGCTTTAAACAAAAACAGTTCAAAAATGTTTGCAAAGGGACTACGTTGAGAATATATCAAAGTGGAAAAGGAAAAAAAATCAAGCAGCAAACAAAGATAGGAAAAGATAACCATGAGCTAATCTTGTGGATAAATGGTGGAAGGAGCAAGAAATGGTCAGACACAATAGCATCAAGTACAAAAGATGAACCTTATAAGCTAATGCACTACCGATTTTATAGTACGAATCGTGTTAATACGGACATTACTTGGATTACTCCAAAAGTGGCAGAAATAGATTTAGACATGGAGTTGGATGCAGGAGCTCCTTTGCCTAAGACTTTTACTTAAAGGTGAATTATTCTTTACAGTTTTGTTGGCCAAGTTGTGTTACTAAACATCAACAGGACAGAATGTGTCATCAAAATGAAAAAAAAAATGGTACTTCTGTACCTGCTAAGGTACTAAAATGTTTATTCACTGACCACTATACAATTTAGAAAGAAATAATAAAAAGTTATCTTGGAAGGCAACTGTAATATAATCAACATGCACAGGATACAGAAAAGTATCCCTGTATTAAGTTATTTACAATATGTAATGTCATACAGGGACCTAGCAGTAGGGCACAGTAACAACCGGGTATATGCTTGTGAAAGGGTATTAACAACAGGACAAATATATTTTTCCTCAGGTGGATAGCAAATGCTGGAGGTGTGATGAGCAAGAAAAAGGTAGCTGGTAGCATGTTTTTTGGAGGTATGATGATGGGTGGACAGACTGGACTGACTGGGGAGATGATTTTTTTTTTTAGTTATGCTACAGAATCTGAATTGCCTAGACATAGTAAAGCCTTGCTGAGTCTAATTATGGTGGCTGCCAAAAAAGCAACTAGTAGAAAATGGATATCAAAGTCTAAACCAACTTTACTGGAAGTAGTGAATATAGTAACAGAGATAAAACAATTGGAATTGGGATCTTTAGAAAAGGGAAGGAGCAAACTACATAGAAAAAAATAGGAATTGTGGGAAAAGTATATGCAGAGCAGGAATGAGGTTTAAGCAGCAGGATTTGAATGAGCTATTTAATGCTTAACTGCCAATGACTAGAATGTTTATAAGTGATCAGTAATGTTTACAGCTACAGTTGTTTCAATGGTGTCTGTCATGTAAACTATTTACAAAAGTGATTTCATTTTGTATGTTTTTCATTTATATAAATGTAAGATTGCCTTTGTTACATGTGGAAATTTAATAAAGATGCTGGGGAAAAAAATCCCAACAGGACAAATATATGATGTACAGGACAGTGCAACCAGCTAGTTATCTTGAAAAAGTCACTGACAACAGCATGGACAACTGGATTGGGACAGTGATATCAGGGTAGCTATGTGGTAGCAGGTGGGCTCAGAGCAGAATGGGTAACCTTTTCTTATTTTTGCCACCCTAATCACCTGGGATATATATATATATCTCATAGGATCATAGGAGGTTACTATGCTAATGACCCCAGGGCCCTTAAAGACTAGCCAAGTTCAACCCATGTTCCCAAGGGTGTCTGGTTCAAGCAGACACTAAAATCAGCACCTATTGATTGCCCCTGTCCAAGAGGGACACAGATGGAACTCCCCCCCCCCCGGGAGAATTTCCGGTTACCCATCCAATCATCCAAACTGCGCTTAAACAGGACCAGCAAGAGGCTTTGCTTAACATGCATAGGAAGCTTGCTCCAAAGATGTGGCAACCTCTGTGAGACAAATCTGTCTCTCCAGTAAGTTATATTGATGCCATATACCAGTTTAAGGTCCTTTGAGCAAGTGACCCGTGTGCCATTTTACTTGCGAATGTGCAGCATTTCCATTAAAGCTGAGTCAGAGATTGCAACATACAGGTCACCTCTAAGCAGTCTGTATGACACAGAGTAAAGTGACAATATTTTCAGTCTGTCCACATAAGACAGAACTTGAAGACCCTGAATATTCTTCGTAAGGAACCTTTGTGGTCTCTCCGATTGCTGCAGGTGTTTAGAAAGGAACATACCAAAGGGAGCATTGTACTCTATTATTGGCCTGATGAGGGAAGAGTACAGAGGGGTTATAACCTCTTTTTTTCTGGAGACAATGCCCTTACTTATGAGATGAGCAATATAAAATGCCCTTCTTACCACTGTGGAGACATGGTGATGGAAGTTAAGGTTGCTGTCAACTTGTGTGCCCAGATCTCTCACCAATGACTGTGTGCTTAAGGTATTGCTATCGATGTGGTAGTTTGCAGGAACATCACCCTTGCTGAAGGGGATGATAAACTTAATGCAAAAAAATGCATTAAGACCATGACTTTGGCACCAGTCATTAGTCTGCGTAAGACCTTCTTGCAGGATGTTGACATCACTAGGGGTTTCAATGACTGCTCCCAGTTTTCAGTCATCAGCAAACTTTGTCAGCCACAGTCCTTTATATGTGTGTGTGTGTGTATGTATATATATATATGGATCTAGGACTGTTGAACGAAAGTTCAACAGTCCGAATCCACTATCACCGAAAACACTTTAACGAAAGCGCTTTCACAGAAAAAAGCGCTTTCGCTAAAGTGTGTTAAAAAAACATTAAATCTACTTTTACGCAGGGGGGCAAGCCCCCCTGCACCCTCACACCTCGTACTTTAATATTCTCACTCCGAGATCACACTACAGTGGGAAAAAGGGAATTTTCCCTTATCTGGCCCATAGTATGACCAGTACAACAGGCATACTTACGTGAAAATGCTGCTTCAATAATAAGCATTTTCGTGCAAGTATGCCCACCCATTCGAGATTCGGTAAAAAGTGCATTCGTGCAAGAGTCCTAGACCCATATTTTATATATATATATAAATTAAACATTTGATTACCAGGGAAGTCTGACTGGGTTCAGGGAGACATTATCAGCAGAGGCCTGGGGAGAAACGCTCCAAATACATGTAAAAAGAAATATTAATACAGAAATTAAGACAATAAAGGCAATAAAAGTATGTAATAAAGCATGTGATATGTAATAAAGCAAGTAGAAATTATTACAATAAATATATTATTATAGGTGGAAAACTAGACTATACTAGTGACAATCAGTGAAACGCAAGAGAAGAAAACAGGGTAAGGGATGAGAAAGGGATACAGAGCAAGTGGGTTAAGTGGGTAAGGAATGACTGAAATATAACAGCCAAGAGGAGGGCGCTAGAGTGAAAAAAGTAAGTTGTTGGAGTGTTAAGGCAGTGGGATAGAGAGAGAAGTTTAGGCCTATTACAGATTGTAGATGGAGAACTAAAAGGTGGAAATGAAGAGAAAGGAAAAGGGATGAAGCATGTGTGTAACCGTTAGCCAACTCCCTGCTTTGTCAACATACATGCTTTGCATACATATGTAACTGAAATAAGGCTGACCGCTTGTTCTACACAGAGCCCTTCCACATCATTGGCATTGTACCATTAATCTGTGGCATTTACATTCAACAACTGGCTTAATGGCGCCAGTTTGTTTTCCACCAAGGAAGAATTTTATGAAGAAGTGTGCATGAATGTTGTTGTTGTTTGTCTTTCGGCTTTTCCCGGTTAGGGGTCGCCACAGCGGAACTCTAGTCCGCTAATGATTGGCAGTAGCTTTTCACGAATGCCGAGGTGCCAGCTCAACGTTCAACCTTCAACGAATATGAAAAAATAATTGCTAGTAGCCTTCCTATGAATATGCAGGAGCAGACTGGATTGCAGATAAGGACCTGCTCACCTACTAATCTGTCCATATCCATATAAACTGCATGAGATGGGGGGTTTCGAACCATCATCTCACCTCTTATTTATCTCACCTTTCATAAGTATTTCCTTATTTTATTATTATTATGTTATCCTTTCCTGCAACTATTCTCACTTGCCTCTTCTAATGTCTTCATATCTCTCCATATACAGATATGCTGCTATCCCTGAAGCTTAAGCAATCTCAGACATTATGGCTATATCTTTTCCAAACATCTCTGCTAAACATTTTTCCATCCATGTTTTGACATTGTAAACACTTCTTTAACTACATTTCTTATATGAACCTATTCACCTGGGCTGTGCTTGCAAATGTTCCACTGAGATCAGTGCACTACCCTGGTAAACAAATATAAATGAATGAATGAATGAATGAATACATAAATAAATAAATATTGTCTGAATTTGTTTACCAGCGTCTAGAGCTAATGTTTATCACATAATATTTATTTTACAAACACAGTACAGCAAATGTACACCTTTGCTTGAGGAGCTCTTCCTATAGTAACAAAGTGAAGTGTACTAAACTTTAATATCCTCTTTGCTGATTGGGTTAGTTTCACTAGGGCAGTGTCCTCTTTCCAGGAGAAACCCAAGGTGGTATTCATACATACTAGGGGAAATTTGGCCAGGGCACCAAGGAACAACCCATATTCTTTTTTGGTAAGTGCTGTGGGATACTTACCTGAGCTACTACCAACTCAAGCAGATGGGACCTCAGTTTAATGTCTCATCTGAAGGAGAGAATGTAGCTTCATGGGTAATTACTAACTGCCCTTGTGGGCAATTTTAAGCCTAGCCAGTTTTCCTTTCAAATGTGAGAAGTAAACCCTGTACCTTGCGATTGTGAAGTAAACACTTTAACCATTATACCACCCCCCCATAACAGAATATTATGATAATACAGCATAAATAAAATTGCTTAATAGCCATTGTACCTAAAATTGTCACATGACCAGCCATTTATACATCATTTTGCTATCTTGCTAAATGCGTCATGGGTGCACTCTTTTGTAAATTCTAAACCTCCCACACTCCCCAATGTGAGGGACTGTGTCTCCCACACACCCCAGAAATAGAAATATACCAATCCTGGGATTGCACTACAGTGGAGAAAAGGGAAAATGTTCCCATGTTGGCCAAATGCATATGTTCCCTGTTAAAATATTTGGCAGTGTGATCATTTGGTAAATTAACAGTTTATTGTTGTCACTGTCATCTCGGTAAATTCAGTTTTGGGTAAGTGGTCTTTCAATCACTAGAAGTTGACCCATATATATATATCTATATTGCCCATATATATTTGGGGGCAGGGATGGGGCTCAGTGTCACTCCCTGCCTCCAATTCCCACCCACCCCAGTACCACTAAATTTATAATTACTCAACCACACCCCGTTATAACATCCTATTAGCTTTCACCTAACATACTTTCTCCACCCACTCCATTACCTCTAAATTTACCATCAGATCTTCTGCTGTTGTGCCATACAAGCAATAGATCCTAACTACTCTACTCCTCCTCTCATAATGCTATACTCCTCTTTTCTACCCATTCTGCTAGCCACTTATTTACTCACTTTGTATGAAAACCAGTTTCACATCGGTTATCAGTACCCAAAAGGCCAAACTATTACCCCAGCTGTAAAGCATCCCACCTTCAGCCATGCAAATAATAATGGGTCCAACTCAACATCTTGTTCACTCTTTCAGCATACCAACCCCTGGCACATTAGCCCTAGATCTAGACAATATTACTAACTTATAAACAAACTCCTGAAGCTTATCACTAAGTACAGACCTAGCCTAATACTCAGTGGTGATATTCACCCCATCCACTTCAGACATATACACCCTCTCTACTTGTAACCTACACTATAAAACTATAATCAATAGATCAACTAACTCTCTCCTGGCCTGTCATCGCAATATTAGAAGCATTAATAACAAGGTACATGAATTGCATGCATTCCTGGCTGTCCATTCCCGTGAGATTCTCTGTCTATCTGAAACCTGGTTAAAACCTAACACTACCAACAATGAAGTGTTACCACCTGGGTATAACATACAAAGGCTGGACTGTGTTTCCAAGAAGGGGGGAGGGGTAGCTATACTCTACAAATCTGAGTTGAATGTGACCATAGATGTTACTCAACCACCTCAGATTAATAACTCCAAAAATCTTGCCACTAGATAGCAACTTAACAAAAGTAAATGCATCAACATCATTTGCATGTATATTCCCCCAGGTAACAATATAGCCACACTTGAAGATACCCTACACTGGCTATCATGTTATTACCCCCAAGAAACCCTACTACTCGGAGATTTTAACATAGACTGGGACACCTGTTCCTCAGAATCCCCATGTACCCATATTAAGCTACATGCATTTACACAAATCATAACCACTCCTATCAGGCTAGGTAAATCCAACCAAAAAGAAAGCATACTCAACTGAGCACTCATAAATAGTAAGCCCCAACTGTACACCACTGGTATCCTCCCCGATGACCTAAGCGACCACCTTTTCACTTATATAGTTAAGCAGAAAGCCATTAATCCCCAACAACCCTTACTCACAAAAGTCAGAAACAAAAAAGACTTTGACCCTGCTAAATTCCAACAGGAACGTAACTCCTGTAACTCGTCTATTCTAAAACACCTCCCCTTAGAGGAGGCAGTTGCATAGTTTAACAACAGATTTCTTGAAATCCTTGATTTGCATGCACCTGCCCGTTCAAAGAGAACAAAAGCAAAAACAGTAGCATGGCTTTCTAAAGAGTTTAGACTAAATATTACCACTAGAAACTAATTTGGGGCTCTATGGCACTCTACTAAAGACCCCCAAGATCATGTTGTACAGGCAAGCTATGAATGATACTAAAAAATCCATTTTACAAGACAAAAAACAATACTAATGTAATGTACAAGCAGCAAACCAGAGCAATCCTCAGAAGTTCTGAGCAGGTCTGAATAATCTACTTCATCCTGGAAAAACTTCTACCCCTTTCCCCACTGCTACCAGTGATAACCCCCCCCCCCCCGATGATGTTTCAGATAGCTTTAACCATTTTTTTACTAAGACAATTCAACCTAGCTCCCCTGGCCCTGATAGTACCATCCCTATGAACCTACTCTTGTTCAGCTTCCAACCACTGTCCACGTCACCTATCTTGATCAAAAAAATTAAAACCCACCACACTCTCTGCTGATCAACTCCCCGCCGAGTAACTTAAAGAATCAGCTAATGCTATTGCCTACCCAGTATCAATACTAATTAATCGTACCATAGCAAAGGCTAAAATTCCCACCATTTGGAAAACATCCTACGTAATCCCACTACATAAAGGAGGCTCCTCCACTTAATTCACCAATTATAGACCAATAGCTATACTTTCTCCACTTGCAAAGATTATGGAAAAATGTATACATAAACAACTTATGCACCACCTAATCCAGTATCACCTCATGGCCAATACCCAACACGGCTTCTGTCCACACCACAGCACGACTTCAGCCCTACTAGTTTTTACCAATGCAATAAAAATAACCGTAACAACAATCACATATCCTCAGCCCTGTTCTTGGATCTTTCCAAGGCATTTAACATGGTTGACCACCAACTTCTGATTCACACCCTGCAAACTTTCTGACTAGATTCTAAAGCCCTTCAATGGTTTAAATCCTACCTCAATGGGAGACAGCAGGCTGTTCTTTGGCAGAACAAGCTCTCTAACCTACTACCTAACACCCTTGGTGTACCACAAGGCTCCATACTGTTTTCCATCTTAACGACTTGTATACTGTTATCCCAAATGTCAGCTATATCCAATATGCTGATGACTCCACCCTGATTTGCTCAGCTACATCTCCTACAGATTTATGGTCTGCTACCCAGCCCACCTTTAATACTATAGAAAACTGGCTCTCTGAATGTCAATTGATACTAAATCCCTAAAAAACTAAAATGCTGTTATTCTCACCAACACAAAGGTCTGCTGCTTTTACCTTTACCATAAATGCAAATGATGGCACAATAATCTCCCCCGACCCCTTTACAAAACTATTAGGTGTCATTATTGATAATAACCTAAACTTCGACCTACATATAAACCAATCAATCAAAATCATCAATAAAAAACTAGGGTCACTTTACAGAATAAAAGCCTTCCTCACCCCTTCAGCCAAAACCGCCATAGGTTGCTCTCACCTACTTTCAACACTTCTAGATGCATCCCCCCTACTCTCGAATCTAAACATGACTGTACTTAATAAACTCTCAACCTGTTATAATCACATCGCCAGGTTTGCCACTGGCCTGGCTTTTAGGACACACTACTGCATCAATCTTAACCAGCTTGGGTGGCTTGAACTACCCAATCTAATCCAATATAAACTACTGATTATGGCTAATAAAATCCTTTATAATCCGGATAATACTGCGGCACATTAAAATCTTATCACCCCTATAACCATCCACAACTGCTTCGATCCTCGAACAGACTACTGAAAGAATACTCTGTTCTATATAGTATATACTGTCTTTTCAAACTACTGCTACCATGATTATTAGCTTGAATAAAAGCTGCAAGAATAATATGAAATATAAAGGGTTAATTTAGAAATAAAATAAAATAAAACTAAGTAGTAGTAAGTGTGCTGGCATAGCATAGTTAAGATTTTGGCATCCATGTGAAAGGAGTATGTTACTGAAAAACAAAGTCTATAAAAATAACTATGTAGATGGCAGCTGCAAGGACATCCATGAAGTAAAGAAATGTAACATCAAGTTTCAGATAGTGCTGGAACACCACATTTCAGATAATGCAAGACTGACTTTCCATGGATCATCAAACTACAAAGAACCAAGGACAAGGGAACAAAGGAAAACTGTTATACAAAGAAAGAACTGTTATACATCAGACTCTGAGAAAAATACCAGACCTTCTGGTATAAATGTAAATATGCATAAACAGACTTTGGGAATTGTCTATAGAGAGCTGACAGCATATGTGTTGCGTGTTTCTAGAACCAAAAGTCAAATTTAACAGAAATGTCATACTAACTAAAGCAGTTTGCCTCTGTGTATTTATTGTACTTCGTACAATCTAGTATTTAAAAGTAGCTGTTCATACTAAGAGTTAATATACTGTTGTGTGTATGCATGTAAATGCAACTAACAGCAAGATAAACAGAAAGACGTGCATAGAATTCACAGAATTCTTCAATGACGAGCCACAGTTGACGGACCGCATGGTTTCTCTTTGTGATAACTACAGCTACTATTTCATTTTATTCAGTTAGTACGTCCAGTTGTAAAGCAAACATTTGCCTCCTTTTTCTGCACAGTATCCAGTAGCAGAACAGTGCATCTCTGCAAGTTTCACAGGTCCTGTACATTTGCACAGCTGAATCTGCCAGCTGTGTTGACCAGTGTTTGGGAGAATCAACAAGGCACTTCCACGCTTTCTCGATGGAAGATTTGGCCACCTTCCACACAGAAACTGGTGATTCTTTTCTTTGTTTCTCATTCTACAGCATGGATGCCATAAACAACAGAACTGTAAAGTGTACCACTACCTTTCAGGTACACAGTAGTAATAGTCCAGCACATGTATTGTCAGGATTTAAAGATTGGTATAAACACAACTGTAACACATGCAGTACTTTATTAGTTAATGTTAATGTTTTATGTAAATGTATTATGTTTGACTGGTATCTTAAACAGCAACATCATTTGTATGACAGTAAAACGTTTATGTCCTGTCACCACATGTAAAATGTTAATTTCAGAGTCACAATATCAATCAAGTCAGTTATTTACAACATCTTCTGTACATCTTGCTAGACAAAAGTGGCATAAAACCACTGCACATTACAAAACATATACAAACAGAGACAAAGTTCATGGTGAACTGACAAAAAGATTTAATAAACTTCTAAGACACAGAGTGAGTTCAAAAAATTCAGACAACATATGCAAACACGTTTTGAAAAGTCAGCAAAACTGAATACTGACAAATATAACCTGGTTAGTACAGAGTTAAAGAAACAGCAGTTAACTGCGCTGATAAGAAATAATTTACGACTTACTGTTCTACCTTTAGAAAATTGTTAATGGTACAGAGCATAAACTTTCATTCAGTTAAAGCAAGGCACTTAAATAGTGATTTGAAAACCATTTCATCTAACAAAACAGTTCTAGGGCACAGAAATCAAATGAGAGTAGTTAAACGCAGAAAAGACATGACGTCACAAGACTGACATGCATACATTTTTTTTTATCTAAAGTGCAGCAAAAGGCAGACCACAGCAAATGTAAATATATCTGTTTTAAGCATGTGTTAAGTCAATATCTCTTGTTTCTTACAATATTTTGTAATTGTATAATAGCATAAAAAATAGCATAGACTCCAGCAAAAACAGTCTTCAAAAGCAGTATTATGCATAGTTAGGCAAATTACGAATGTTTATTAATGAATGACTGAAGGTACGATAAGTGCTAAAGGAGTTAAGCATCTGAAATGCGCAGAAAGGAAAAAAAGTAATGTGACCTCAAATCTTTCCAGGCTGGAATGGGTAGTTACGAAAGACATGCATAGAATTCACAGCATTCTTCAACTACTAATTCAGACAATCAAAATTAACAATGCAGCCAGTGATTCCCTCTTTGCAAACTCTGCAGGCAGAGCCTGGAACTCACTTCCAGCCGATATTACTTTGCTCTCCTCCCTAGGCCAATTTAAAACTAAACTCAAACAACATCTGACACTAAACTGGCTTTGCCACTGCAACAAGCCTGGCTAACTCTCATCAAGAATGTGAAAAATCTATTGATCAGATTACTTCCCTGACTGTCACCAGGGAGTAATTCTAACCTGTTGAACTTGTCTATTCATGTTTGCTTATGTATTCTTTGTCTATACCATATTTGTAATATGTTTTCATTGTTTTTATTGTATCTGCTTACCTTGGAGTTTTTCTCCCCAGGCCTCTGCTGAAAATGGACATGAATCCACTCGGACTATCCTGGTCAACAAATGTAAAATAAAAATAAATAATATATATATATATATATATATATATATAATCTCAATAAACAGTACAACCTCTTCCTCTACTAGCAGCCTGATGCCCTCTGAATGTCAATCTTTCCCCTACCACTCAGACATAGCCATATTACTCCCCCAGTATCACCACCCTTACATAATTCTGTTTCCCTACGTCCAACACATCCTCTCAGCCATTGATTCCATGCTGCCCAAGTTATTCATCCTCTGCCACCCCCCCGGACCATCTCGTACCAGTCCTCTTTGCACTGTCATACCATAGTAACATTTATTCTTAACATCCTGAATCCATAAGTACATTTCCACTTACCCACTCACTCTCTTTCTTAATCCACACTATCAGCACTGAGTGAACCCCACAACACAAAGAACTATCAGTCCTTACTCACCAGCTCCACATAGCCCTCTTGCAAATTTACTACTATAAAGCGACAGCCTCTTGACACTCCATCTCCTCCTCTTCCTCACATCTTCAACATAATTTCTCTGCCAGGTACCCTAATTTACATAACTTGGTAGGTATCATGTACTGCTGATATAATAACTGCATATACATATTATAACCCAAGGCAGTTGACCTGAATTCTGATCTGAATTTGAACTGCTCTCCTCTCATCTTACTTTTGACTAGTCTGCATATTCATTTCTCTCTCACCACCCCTGTGGAATACTAGGATGGAGCCCTGACCACAACCCAGATTACCCCAATCTCATTACTGGCTCAGGCACTGGAGGAGCCTGGTGCATGTGGTGGGGTGGGACTGAGTGGGCTTGTATCTTGAGGGGGTGACTGGGACACAGCAGTTACCTCAGCACACTTCTGTGGCCGAACCGATGGTAGAGAGCAAAGTCATGTGGGCACACTACCTGTAGAGGGAGGCAGGAAAAGGATTTGGTTGAGTTGCATGTGGAGGTGTAGAATATTACACAACAAACCCACTACATGATGGAAATCGTGGGTACGGCATAACTAAAAAAAAGCCCTAATGGACCAGATGATAGCCTCACCCTGCTGGAATAAACAAATCTGATCACAGGGAGTCTGCATTGTGGACCTAAAAACAATTGCAAATCACAACCTGAACCGAGTACACTTGGTCTGTTACAAGTCTCAAAAACTTTCATCCATAATTCTTCACCGTCCTAATATGCACATTCTTGCCCATGTTTCCCTGAGCTGATTCACGTCTTTTCCTGCCCTATGCTCTGCTTGCATCCAATTTATACTCCATCTTGCTCTTACTTCCAGTTCAATCAGCCATTACCAATCACCAGACACTTCTCCCCCTCTTCATACAAAGCTTCCCTATTCCTCTCCCTATTACTGCCCCTCGTCTGAATTCCCAGCAAACTGAACGGGCTCTCTGCTTCGTGGCATGTCTTCATCTGCAATATGTCAAGAAGCAGGGTCACTCTGGCTCCCCTCTTTCCTTTCTATTGTACTTTAAATACAGGTCCTTTCAGACCCACAGTTAGCATCTTCCAGTGATTACTAACAGCAATATGGCATGTTCCTCCCCCCTCCCACCGACCCTGACCTTAATGTTTTGTTTTCTTTCCCTTTCTTTCCTCCCCTTTCGTCCATCTGTCCCCACCCTTAACCTCTTTCTGTATCCTGCTTTCTCCACCTCCTATGCACAGTCCTGTTACACAATCCCTACACTCTATTGTCTTTTTTCTAATGTGAGGTCATTAAATGTCTTTCAGTGTGCATACCACATGTGACAGAACTATCATAGGTACCATTCCAGTCCTCCAAATTAAATGCCTCACCTACCCAGCCACATTTCACTATTCTAGCTGCTGAGCCACCATCTCCACTACCCACCCCAGTTCCTCTTCAATGACCGTCACTGTGGAATGCTCTCCAACACTAAATATTTCACCACTCCATAAATAACAATAGCAGCAATCATACTGGTAGCTCACAGGGTCACAGGTAAATACTAGGCTGTCAGTCTGCAGATTATTACAAGCATAACCAATAATCCGCGGTCAGAATCAAACCTTGTAACTTGTGTCTTTCAGGTTAGGACCTTAACTATTATGCCAACCATAATTATACTTTGCCCAAACATAGCCTATTTACTTGAAAAAAAGTACAACATCTCCATATGAAACACAAAATCAAAGTCCCTACAGACGTTTTTGGCATACACCCCAAGCAAGAGAGCAGCAGTATGCAGTCATCCACAAACAGGTTAATACTTTCCAAGGCAGAATTCTCCTTCTTAGATGGGGGGATCCCTAATCCATCTAGTAATTTATTGGAAGTGTCAGTCTTATTCTTCTTCACTACCATCTTGTAGAAAATTAGTCAGAAAACAATCCTGACTGCCAGTTTTCCTACTCTTTACTGAACAAATTGCACTCAAGACATCTTCCACTCTCAGCTCTATCCACATCATTTCACTCCGATGATCTTGACAACCTCAGCACACCCACAGTCAGGACTTCCCCTTACTCACCAATCACCCCCTACCCTTCAACCACTAAAGACTGTGAAAGAAATCAGGAAACAGCCCTGACTATGACCCACGTGATCTAGATCTAGTGGCACAGGCCAGACAAGAGAGGATGGCAATCAGCTGGTAATGGTGGCCAATCCATCATGAGGGATGACAGGCAGCCCAGATCATGGCCTGGCTGACATCTACAGGAATACAGATGTATGGCCACAGCTGTATGGGTCTGCTTGGCTCTGTTCTGCATTCACTTGATGGCTGGCATGTATCAGCACATACATTTGCCTTCTACAAGCAGTGATTGTAGAAGCCACAATATGTCAGTGGAAGGGAGGGAAGGAGACAGGTGCTGGGGATTCTGCACAATCATCCCAGGCACTTGACAATCATGTAGAGTTTATCCCAGGCACCTGACCATCTGCAGTCTATTTTACTGTGTTATCCTGAAGGAACAAATGGGCTGACAGAGCTCCTGCCTTGAACCGGAAGTGAATGGACTACAGGACTTTTGCCTCGCTTAGGGAATGACTGGGTGTGGTTCTTGCTTTGTATCAGTGAGTGAGTGAATGAATAAATGGGTTGAGTGGGTGACGGGGGGGGGGGTTATCACATCTGGAAGAGTCTAAAACCTAGCAAATACCCCAACATTTGCAACAACCATTTCCTCATCTACTTCACGGAGTGAACATTTATTTATTTTTAATTTATTTTACATTTGTTGCATTGCTTCTCCTTCAAAGTTAACACTCATGTCAGAAACGGTAAATTATATGCTAAATACAACAAAGAACTGAATGTATAAACATGCTGCGCATGGTAATAGGTATTTGTAATACTGTTTTGGCAACTAATATGTTTGTTGAAACTATTCCACTACATAAGCACGGTACACTAAAAATCATACCAAAGAAATGAGGAGACCACAAAGAATTAATAGTACGCCGCTTCCTGCAAAGTTTGTGTATTTTACAATTTTCCTGAATCCAGGTTTTTGTTCATATCTACAATATTATTTATACGGAAGATAAAAAACATGTAATTTTATCACAGAGAACAATGTTTAACTGCAGAAAAGAGCCATTGTTTCACATTTATAAAAAATGCTCAGACTTTTCCGTATACATCTTGCAAGATTTATTATGAAAAGGATTCTTTTGATAAATCGAACTTTCTTGTTAATGGTCACATTTCACATCACACAGGATGGCAGTTCAAACAAACAAATGAGTATTTGGACCAAATATTATAAATGCAAATAAGAAATCCAAGTTAAACAGCAACCATTTGGGGAAATATACTTCACAAATATGCTGTCTTTCACGACGACTCAAAATACTCTGACAAGTGTTCACCAAAACTGAATTTCTTGACAGCGATCTTGATTTCCAAATTTTCTGGCAGTCAGGAAAATTTTCTGTCAGGTGGTAACCCTATATGAGGGAGAAGTAAGAGGCAGAAATAAATCAGCAATAGATTGCAATTCTCTCTCTCTCTTATTAATATCCTTGAACCACATGTATCCCTAAGCACCTTCATTCAACCATCTTTACTATGTTCATAGGTAGGTACTAGGCTATCGGCCCTAAGGCCTATACAAGCCTAGCCAAAAAGGTACCCTGGCTTTCGCTACCCAAGAAAATTATTTTCCTGTGCCCCTGTCAAGCAGAACCACAGAAGTGATCCCCGGGGTGAATTTCCTATTACCCATCCAATCATCAAGATTTTTCTTGAAGAGTGCTAATAATAATAATAATGTTATGCTTCTTAATTTTCTAAGGAAGTAGCAGGGCCTCTATCTTCCTCTGGGACAAGCAAAATAACTTCCTGGTAATCTCTTTTAGCCTGTAACTGCCTAGTAGACAATAATCTAAACTACTTCTGCAAATAAAACTCCTTAGACAATGGGAAAACCGTACATCAGTACTCTGATTGGAGAATGAGCATTCTCCAGCAGGGTATTAATGTACAAGTAATGCCCGGTGAGAAGAACGAGTCCGCCACTTCACGGCAGCATATAAAGCCGTCATGGAGCTTGAACTGAAAAAAACTGAACGGCCGCCAGTATTTTACACTCACTAAGCAGCGCTTTTGCTGTTTAGTGAGTATAAAATATAAAAAAGAAGACAACTAAAAAAAAAGGTAGGTAGGTGTGTGTGTGTGTGTGTGTGTGTGTGTGTGTGTGTGTGTGTGTGTGTGTGTGTGTGTGTGCACGCATTTATGTCGGTGTTTGAGAGTATGCGTGCATGTCAGTGAAAGTGAGAGTGAGCGAGCCATTATTTTATACTTGCTAAGCAGCGCTTTTGCTGTTTAGCGAGTGTAAAATAAAAAAATAATAAAATAAACAGTGTGTGTGAGACAGTATGCATGTATGATAGAGAGTGATCGAAACAGAAAAGTGTGTTTGTCTGCATGTGTGAGTGAATTTGTGCATGAAAGCAGAGAGAGAGAGCGAGAGAGAGAGTGTGTGTGTGTGGGGGGGGGGGGGGGCGAGAGTGATGTGAGTGAATGTGTGTATGAAAGAAGAGGAGACCTGTGTGTGTATATGTATGTGTGTGAAAGCAGAAGAGACTGTGTCTGTGTATATGGCAGAGAGAATGGCCGTATGTAAAATAGTTGTGTTTCACTTGCTTTTTTTTTTTTTTTAAGAACGATTATTTTTTTATACATGTTTATATAAAATGCTTCCTCCAACACCATTAACGTATACTACAACAAGTATGAAACATTAGGCACAGAAACTATTTTACATCTAATATTTATTGTCTACGTGCCATAATGCCCTCTAGGGTGTGTGTTAATGTGTAATTAATGCTCTTCCAGGGGTGTAGAGGCCCTGCGCCCCTCACAACACCCCTGGCCGGACATTATTTACACAACGCACACCCTGTCAGGCATTACTGCTTGATTACTCTATTAGGTTCATAGGAGGTTACAAGGCTAATGTCCCTAGGGGGTAGCCATGTTACAAAAATTTTTAAAAATCTTCTATTTGACCATAGTTAGACTGTTGTTGTTAGCACAGCAATTCTATGATCAGCACCGACTACCCCTGTCCATGACGGACATAGGTGCCACCCCTGGGGTGAATTTACAGTCACCCATCCAATATTCAAGGCTGAGCTTAAATAGGGTCATTGACGAGCTCTGCTTCATATGAAGTGGTAGCTTACTTCAGAGGAGCAGCAATCTCTGGGTGATATATCTGTCTCTCTAGAATGTCCTGTTAATGTCACAGGCTAGCTTAAGATCCCTGGAGTGAATTACTCTTAACCCATTTGATTTGCGAATATGTAGCAGTTTCATTAGGGCAGGGTCAGAGACTGCTCTGTAGGCCAGGAACAGGTCAACTCCTAGTAGCCTGTATGATACAGAGTACTATGACAGGGTTTTCAGTCTTTTCATATAAGTCGCATTTTGGAGGCCCTGGATTCTCTTGGTTAAAAACCTTTATAGTCTCTCCAGTTGCTGCAGATGTCTAGTGAGGCATATACAGAAGGAAACATTGTACTCAATTAATGGTCTGATAAGTGTTGAGTACAATGGAGTTATAACCTCCCCAGTTTTGGATATGATGCTCTTATTTATGAGATATGCAGTGTAGAATGCTTTCCTTACTACTATGGATACATGCTGATTGAAGTTTAGATTGCTATTAACCTGTGTTCCCAAGTCTTGCACCACTGAGTTTGAGCTAAGATGGGTGCTATCATAATTATCAGGGGCTACTTCTTTGCCAAAGGGGACAATGAGGCATTTTTGCGTTATGTTTTAGCCCATGACTTTGGCACCTATCATTTATCAGCATTCAGCCCTTTCTATAATATGTTTACATCATTGGGGGACTCAAAGACTGCACTCAGTTTGGAGTCCTCTGCAAACTTGGTAAGCCACAGGTCATCTGTTTTCATCTGGACCTCAGTGAATTAGATTCCAAACAGTAGAGGGTCCAGCACAGATCCTTTGTTTACCCCACTGGTAACTGGTCTACTGATGGAGGTGGACTCTCGACTTTCACAGTGTGTGTTCTGGCAGTGAGCCAGGTGGCTATTGTCTAGCCTATTTTTTAACTTCTCCAAGTCTTTTGTGTTTCTAATACCATGACGGGAATGGAACCCATTCCTACGTCAAAGAAGTTTATTAAATTAGTATTGTTTCAATTCTTGATGTTAGCCAAAAGTGCTCTTCACAGCTCCTGCAATGTGCCCAGTAATGACTCCTTCTGCAATTCATATGTAGTTACATGTATTGATAACATATCCAAGTATGATTGTAAATTCTTTATAAGACCTGTTGCCCCTAACTACTACTGGAGCTGTCTGGGTATCCTTCTTCCACACTGCCCTCTTTTCCACCTGCAAATCCTAGTATTTAAGACTTTGTGTCTTTCTGTACCCAAGACACTGTAATCACTGGATGTAGCAATTTCAATAATCAATGCTACTTTTTTCTTCTTTTCATGGAGTACTATATCTGGTTTTCTTGCATCTGTCTTTTGAACTTTTGGTAGTGGGTGATCCAATGTGATATAGACATCATAATTTTCTATGATGCTTTGTGGCTCATGTTTCCAATGCTTTTCAGACATTTCAGTACCATAATGTTTGCACAAGCTCCAATGCAACAATTTTGCCACATTATTATGCCTTTCAGTATACAATCTTTCTGCCATTAGTATATCACAACCAACAGCAAGGTGTGCGACAGTTTCCAATTCTGTTTTACAAAACCTACAATTGTCTGTTTCTCCCACATGTTCAATGGACTTGGTGAACCAATGTGTACGTAGCCCACTATCTTGGGACACCCATATCCCCAGCTGAGAGAGTTTCCCAATGATTCCTAGATGAGAGATTGTATCAAAAGCCTTGGCTAAATCAAGATAGGTGGTGTGTACTGCTTTGCCCTCATCCAGGGCTTTGGTGACATTCTCAAAGAAGTCCACCAGGTTTAATAAGCAAGATCTACCTTGACAAAACCAAGCATGTTCTCTTAACGTCACAGGCTAAGTTAAGATGCCTGGAGCCAAAACTGGGTCAGGTCAAGAGCCTGAAGGTTGCCTGTGCCGTCATTGATAGGGTCCATTATGATTCTTTCCATGGCCTTGCAGACAAGGCTGGTTAAGCTTATGGGTCGATAGTTTCCTGGGTTGCTGTTCTCCACTCTGCCAGAACAAAGCCACTGCTCAGGCTATGGTTAGAGAGAGTGCCAAGTGGTTCTGCTAGGTTTTGTTTTAGATTGTTTAGTAAGCAACCTGGGATGTTATCTGGTCCCACAGAGGCCATGTTTTTAGCCTTGGAGAGCACTTGTATAACCTGTTCTTTGGAGATACTCAGTAGAGGATTGGTGTCAGGAATGCTTTGGGTATGGCTGGTGGGCACTGGGGGGGGGGGGGGTGGCCATTATTACCAAATCTATAAGCTAGCAGGTTAGCAATTTCCTTAGGTTCAGTATGAGTGGTACCATCCACTATAGGTTCGTCACACAGTTGGGCATTCCCTTTTAGGTTTCGGACACAGCTAAAGAATGCCTTATGATTGTCTTTCTAAATCTCATAACTAGCCTTAAAAAAACATTACAAGATTTCTGATTTACTTGTTCAAGCTGTGGAGAGTATTCTTCTGCCTAGTAAGTTCCCTCCCTCCCACTTCCTTGCACAACCAGCTTTCACTCAAGTCTCCTGAATTGTTTTTCTTCCTTTTATTACCATTATCAAACTACCACATTATCTATACCGTTATCAAACTACCACATTATCTATACCGTTATCAAACTACCACATTATCTATACCACTTCACACCCCATTGATGCAATCTTACCGCACCAAACCCAGCTTTTTCTTCCCCTAACTATATTCTACTACCTCCTTGACAGTGGTCGGAGGTTATCTCTATCCCCTTTCCATCCCTTGCATAACCAGGAGCTCCACCTCCATCTGTCAAGCCCTATCATCCCCTACCACTTGAGCTTCACAAGCCCTAAAGTCACCAAACTATACCTTAATTAGTACTATCCACTTGGTCCACATCTGTCATGTTTACCAAAAATTATTCACCAGTTTTCATTGCTAATAAAAACTTTCACATTACCTACTACACCCTCCATATAACAACCAATCCATTTCTTTCTCTTCCAAATCCACCCTTTTAAAGGCAAACTCCTTTGAGACAGAACTGAACCAGTGACTTCAGGATGACTTTGGAAATCACTACAGTCCTCCACTCTACAAGTTGAACTATCGAAAGACCCTTCCATTTTTGTTTTATCGTGGACCATGTTTGCCCTGTTTTTGAGCATGTTATCTTAAGTCCTTGCTTTATTGCTGCTCCCTGCAGTATTTAGTTGTCAGCATTGCAGATTACTTCATGACTTCCTTTGATGTAATGAATGGAGAGGCTCATTGATACCCCCCACCTTTCCTCCAGCAACCTTGCATACTTAGTAATGAGTCATTTAAACATGTCACTTATGACCACAATCCCTTCATGGACAGATATACATACTGTGACATCAGTTAAGGTTTGCCTCATTTCAAATGGGTCCCCATCATAAGTAAAGCCAAAGCACTGAGCTTTACACCAGTCATTTGCAGAACTCCATGATGTGAAGTACCCATCTTCACACATTCCCCAACAGGCAAATCTTCCAGAAATGTTACAATGTGTGCTAGTGGTCAAGGGCTCACCTCAGTTCCTTACTTTCCTGCTTTCTGCAATCTGTTTGCCCCCAGATCATTGCTTTCTATGTGGAGAATGGCACACAGTCCATGTTGCTATTCAATGATACCCGGCTTATGACTCTTACTCCAGTGGGTGAAGACACTAGACATGCACCTCACTTCCCTGTCTCACTACTCTAGTCATCCCTCAAGTATGCTCTTCTTCTGTAAGTAGAACCCCCAGTTATAGTTTCCTTCCCTATCCTGTGGAACCAAAGGCGCCTTCTTATTCTCACTGTGAAGAATCCTGCTAAGCTTCTTCAAAGAGGCACTTATCTGAGCCAGGATTTCAAAAGAATTGTGCAGAGGTACATTCTGATGGGTATACATCTGAGCCACCACCTTCAAACACCCATTGTGGTCTCTCTCTTCATCACCTTATGCAACCTGTGAATTAATGGATTCCGCAAAGCTACGTAAGCTGACTGATATGGAACAGCAATACTCTAGATGCAGGAGGGAGTGTGCCCATGCAGCATAGGATTTTATAATGAATTCTGTAAACCAATGACAAGCAGTACAAGTTACACAATGCAGGATTATATACACAGTAGGATTTATACCAACAAGAACAGGACAGGTAGCAGTATTCACTGCCTGCAGGCACCCCAAGTAACCTGTGACAAGAAAAAGATAAAGGGCACTACAGTACCCCAAGCACAGAGACCAATGCATGCACACTCTTCCCAAGGTCATCAGGTGTGATCATGTGTTTTACCTGTGTGATAGTCCTGAGATGATAAAAGGGCGACTTAATATCCAATAGCTGTTCCATATGTAACACCCAGTCCATAAGTGTCAGACAATCATTCTTCTGAGAATACATTAAACTAAATTAACGGCCCACCTGCCTCAACTGATGGTAGCTCTGGTGGATGTGAACAATCCCATGTCACATACCAAAAAGGACAGTGGACAAATCACCGTTATTCATATAAATACCATCTTGGGTCTCCCCTGAAAATCAGACTATGCCTACTGCCACTAACCTCGTCAAAAGAAATATATACATAACGGCCAAAGTACACACCAGAAGCACACATTTCAACTTATTAATCCAAAAAGTAAGTCAAAAACTGCTACCCAAATGTGAAAACTCCTGCATAAAAATACGAAGACAATAATACAAAAAAAACAGGAGTACAAGGCGACAGAACAATATCCTCATAGACTGATCTCCATACTGAACCAAAATGCTCAGCAAGCAGTATACACTTCACCAGGCTGAGCCAAAGCACAGAATAGGCAGTTTTCACTTCACCTATTAACAAATACAGTCTCATATAAATAGGCACAAGGCAATCCTCATACGATGCAAAAAATGTAGATTTGTTCAATAGATGAATAAAATGGCAAGCGCTTTCACCCGACTGGGCTTCTTCAAGCCACTATAAAACAACACTTTTAAAACAAACTATTTATACTGTAAAAAGTTGACATCATTTCCTATTCCCAAACAATTAGTCAACAATTAAAAATTAAAGAGCAAGTAGTTCCTTTTCATTGCATACTCATTATTAAACATCATAGACTTTATAAAACTAATCCAATGTCTCTAAAAATATATTTAAAAACATAACTAAACTAAAAATGCATAACAATATTATAGATAATGCAAACCTGCCATAAACAAAATAAATAACATATTATATACTAAGACTAAATCCTAATTCGCCTGCCTTTTAGCATAGGTCTAACAGGTACTCTGTCGTTCAAACCTGGCTCCTTATCTGCCCTCAACCTAACAGTCTATTTAGCCTCACACTGTTCAGTAAAATTGATCACATCACCCCTTCTTAGTGAGGGTGGATTCACTTATATAACAAGAAACTTAAAGACATGCTGTTCAGATGTCTCTATAACATGCTTAGCAAGGGCATTCTTATCAGATTTAATACGAATATTATATACATGCTCTCTAACCCGGTTTCGAAGCCTTCTATCTGTCTTGCTGACATAAAAAGCTGGGCAAGTCGTACAGCGAGCTAAATAAACTATTATTAATCCAAAAACACGAGGAAAGACAAAGCAGCAGAGGACCTATAGGTGACATAAATAGTCAGAGCTTCGTCTTACTTGAATTAAACATTAACTGGCTATTTATTATTGACCCCATGTGTGAAAATGAGAAAAAAGGGGAGTGTGGATGAAATAAATGGTTATTTCATCAACAGTTAAGAATAGAATCCAGTCTGTCTTCTAGGAATGGCGGGGCCAATGTATGTTTCTAAAGGACATTTATTTATTTTATTTTATTTTACATTTGTTAACCGGGGGTGTCTGACTGAGCCGAAAAGGCCCTTTTTCAGCAGAGGCCCGGGGAGAAAAGCTCCACAAAGAAAAATTACAGATACATTTAGATATTTAGACATGATCAGTATACACACAAATTACAAAAGACATGTTTTTACAGTGGTATGCGGCACATCAACAGTTACAGTGGAGAGAACAAACAAAAAAATATTAATTTAAAAATAAAGGTAATTAATAGATTTGTGGTGTACAGCTGAAATTTGGAACATAGGTAGAATACATACATAGTACACAGGTATACATTGTATACAGTATACATTGTAGATTAGCCAGTGTTTGTGAGTAAGATTGAAAACTATTATCAAGTGCTCTAGATTTAGTATGTATATGTTATCCGCTTTCACTAGCCTGGGGAGCAATCATGGCACTGCCAACTTTGCTTGAAATGTTGCCTGATTAGGTCTTTAAAGGAGGCTTTGGACAATGTCACTGCCACTGAACTGCTATATAGTGCATCTCCAAAGCTACTGTAGTTGTTGGTGACTTCTAGTAGTAGTTTGCTTGATGATCTAAGAGGCCTTTTGGCTGAGTGATGTTGTACTAGGTTTTTGAGGGCAGGACACTTATAGGGGAGCTAATAGATAGAATGACAGAGACAGAGCTAATTGTAGGTTAGGAGGTTGGGCAGTTCAAGCCAGTGGAGCTGTCTCAAAGCAGTACAGTGATGAGTTCTATATATGCAATTTGGAGCAAAGCGGACAATTCTGTTATAGCAGGCTTCCATTTTGAGATTAGTCAGAATGGGAGATGCATAGAGTAGGCATAGAGTAGGTTGGATAGAAGTTGGGAGTGAGCAATGGCTGATCTTGTGTTGTTGATAAGAAATGGTTTGATATGGTAGAGTGATCCCAGTTTGGCATGTACTTTTTTAATAGTTAAGTTGAGATGACTATCAAATTTTAGATGGGAGTCTATGGTTATTCCCAGTAGCTTAGCCTGTGCCACTGGAGCGATTGGAGTAGCATTTGTGGAGTAGACAGTGAATTGACTGTTATCAGTGTTTTTGTTAGAACTGGTTATAATCATAAGCCGAGTTTTCTTTGGATTGAGGATAAATTGGGCTTTGGTAAGGTAGTTTTCAATGTCAGAGAATGCTAGTTGAGTTGTTTGCAGGAGGGTGGGAATGTTTTGTGCAGCACAGATTAAGGTAGTGTCATCTGCATACTGAATGATAGATGCATGCTGTGTGGAGGTATGGAGGTCATTTGTGAAGACTGTAAATAGTAGTGGTCCTAAGATAGAACCCTGTGGGACTCTTATAGTTATGGGCAACTGAGGAGAGAGAGAATTTTCCCATTTCAAGCTTGGTACCTGTCATAGGTTCATAGTTTGATACTAGGCTATCTGCCCTAGGGCATTTATAAGCCTAACCAGAGTGTGTTTGGCTTTCGCCACCCTTTTAGATTAGTCGACTGTGCCTGTGTATAGTAGGTCACAGACGATAGCCCTTTTAAGGTTAGTTTACTGTGCCTCTGTCTAGTAGGGACACAGAAGAGATCCAAGGGGTAAACCTACGATCTCCCATCCACTCGTCAAGATTTCTCTTGAAGAGGGTCATTGAGGGGCTCTGCCTAACATGGATTGGGATTTTGTTCCAGAGTGAGGGGAGCCTCTGGGATATGAATCTGTCCCTCCAGCATGTCCTACTTATTTCTGTGCTGAGGTTTAAGTCCCTGGAGCATGTAGCTCTAAGGGATTTGGATTTCCTGAGGTGAAGCATGTCCATTAATTCTGGTTTGGACATGGCTTTATACGTCAGACACAGATCGCCTCTGAGTAGGCGGTACGCAACTGAGTAGAGCTGGAGTTTCTTTAGCCGAACTGCGTAGGGCATCTGTTTGAGTCCCTTGATCCTCTTGGTGAGGTACTTTTGGGGTCTTTCCAGTTGCTGCAGGTGTCGGGTAAGGTACATCCCAAATGGGCACTGTATTCAATTATAGGCCTGATGAGTGATGGGTAGAGGGGCACAATGACCTCTCTTGATCTAAATGTGAACCCTTTTGTGATAAGGTGGGCTATATAGAAGGTCTTTCTAACCACATTGGCAACGTAATTGTCAAAGGAGAGATTGCTATCTACTTGGGTCCCCAAATCCCTAATTACTTCTTCCGTACTTAATGGATTACCACCTATGTGGTAATTTGTGGGCACTTTGTTTTTCCCAAAGGGGATGACTATGCACTTTTTGGCATTTAGCTTTAGGCCATGGCACTGGCACCAGTTATCCGTCTCTGTGAGACCCTTTTGGAGAATGCTTGTGTCAGTCGGCGAGTCGATTATGGCACCCAGTTTGCAGTCATCTGCGAACTTGGTCAACCATAGTCCTCCCATGTTAGCCTGTACTTCAAAGAAATATATACCGAATAAGAGAGGCCCCAGGACTGAGCCTTCTGGGATGCCACTTGTAACTGGTTTAGAGTCTGACATGGCACCTGCAATTCTGACAATGTGGGTTCTATCCCTGAGCCAGTTTGCAACCCATCTTGTGACACAGGGGTTGATATTTAAGCTGGTGAGCTTATTTATGATGCCCGAGTGGGGTATTGTGTAGAAGGCTTTTGCGAGGTCCAGGTAGGCTGTGTGGACTACCTTCCCTTCATCTAGGGCCTTGGTGACTGTTTCAAAGAAGTTGACCAGGTTCAAGAGACACGATCTGCCCTTAACAAAGCCAAATTGGGTAGGATTTAGTGTTTGGAGGTTCCCAATGTAGAGTTCCATGATGATACGCTCCATAGCTTTGCAGACCAGGCTAGTCAGGCTTATAGGGCGATAGTTTCCGGGGTCCGTTGTGGCACCACCTTTGTGGAGTGGGACCACTGTTGCTGTACGCCATTCCTTGGGTACATATCCTGTAGTAAGGCTGAGATTGAACAGTGACTTTATGTGAGGGTTCAGTTCTTCTTGGAGCTCGTGTAAGATGCAGCCCGGGACACCATCGGTCCCATTGATGCTGTGTTTTTTGCTTTGGAAAGGGCAGCTCTCACCTGTGCATCTGTGATGTCAGGGAGGCTACACTCTGTTGGGATAGACATTTGCTCTTTTAGGGGGGAGAGGTTTGCTCTGAACCTGTCTGCCAGGATGTTGGCAATGTCTGTGGGTTCAGTGTATTTTTTGTCATTTTGCACTAACTCAGAGCATATCTGGGAGTTGCCACCCAGGTTCCTGACATAACTAAAGAAGGCCTTGTGATTATCTTTAGCGTCTTGTGCAATTTTTCTTTTGAAGCTGGCCTTAGATGATTTTATGAGGGATCGTAGTTTCTTGCTAGTACTGATCAGAGATGCCTTCCCTTTTTGGGATTTTGCTCTATCATGTAGTAGCTTCCTCCTTCTGTTGTATAGCTTATTTATGGCTGGGGTTCACCAGACAGGACTCCTGCCTTTGGGTGAGTGAGTCTTGGTTTTATTTGGGATAGCACGATCCATGCATTCCTGTAGGTGTCCATAGAATGCGTTTGTAAAAGATTCTGCGGTTTGGGCCGTATTTTCCACTGGCCCGGGGGCTTTGAAGGATTCCACCTCAGTTTTGAGAAGTGTGAAGTTTGCTTTTGAGAAGTTCTTCACCGTGGTTTCCTTGGCTGGGGGTGGGGACGGGATATGGATGTCCAGTGAGATTAATTTATGGTCATATCTTACCAATGAGGGGTATACCTCTGGTATGGAACATAGAGTCCCCATGTTGGTGATGATCAGGTCCAATATGTTTTCCCCTCTTGTGGGAGTGGTGACCAGTTGTTCCACAGCATTTGAGTTTATAAATTCTAGGAACCGTTGGGTGAGGGTGTTGGGGCTTGAGTAGTGCTCCCAGTCTATGTTTGGGTAGTTCAAGTCACCCAATATAATGGTGTTTGGAGTGACCTTCATATTCTCCAGTGTTCTCAGGAAAGCCGAGTGGGGTTCCTGGGTTTGGGAGGGTGGTCTGTAGCAGGATACAAACTGAAAGGCAGTTTTGCCCACTGTTAGTTGCACATGGATGGTCTCCGATGCTTCGTGCGGTGCCACTAACCTGGAGGTGTGGGTATCGTTGATTAATATGGATACTCCCCCTCCTTTTATGTTTCGGTCTGAAAAACATGGTATGAGGTATAACCTGGTAGTGCTGGGGTGCTCTCGGGAGCCTTGAACCAGGTTTCTGTTACTATACAGATATCGATATTCTTCATACTGAGGAGAGCCTCGAGTGCATGCATCTTGAGGTTTACACTTCTGGCGGTGAGCAACATTACCCTTAGTTTCTTTTTCCTTGTATTGTCTATGGAGGTGGGTTTGTCTTTTGAGCTTTGCCTAAAAAAGGCACTATGGAGGTGGCAAGAGCCTTCGCCAGTACTCGAAAGCCCAGGGGTGACAGGTGCAAGCCGTCCCTAGCGAAGCAACATGGCTTGTCGAGCATGTCATCCCAGGCTGACAGACACTGGATCCCCTTTGAATGACACCAATACTTTAGCCAATTGTTAAAATTGATCATTTTGTCTTTATACTGTGGCATCATTCTTGGTGAGGGTAAGATGCTACTCAAGGTCAGGGTCATACCGGCCTGGGCTACATGATCAGAGAGCTCCTCTATATCTCTTTTCATGTAGTCCAGGGAGGTACGTCTCAGGTCATTCACAACAGCATGGACAATGACGGAATCATATTTGTACTTGCTTTGGAACCAGGTAAGGGTGGAATTTGATAGGTGATATTAGTTTAGTTTGTTTAGCATGATTTGGTGTGAGATTGTGTCAAATGCTTTGGACATATCCAAAAAAAGAGTTGACACCTGTAGGCCTTCATTTTTTAGACGGTTTACTGTGTCTATGAAGCAAAGGAGGGCTGTAATGGTACTATGGGCAGGTCTGAAACCATGCTGAGTAGGTGACAGGATGTTGCAGTCTAGGAGATAGTTTAGCATCTGGGTATGGATGCATTAGTAAAGCAATGGGTCTGTAGTTATTAAGTTCAGTGGAGGTCCCGCATTTATGTATGGGTGTAACATAGGATATTTTCCAGAGTTTGGGCACATAGTTTTCAACAATTGATCTGTTTATGAGAGTGGAGACTGGGATAGCAATAGCATCTGCTGTGAGTTTCAAGAAATAGCTGGGGAGTAGGTCAGCTGCTGTTGATGAGGTTTTAGTTTGGAGAGCATGCTTTTGATTGAAGTGGTGGAAACTGTTTTGAGGGTAAAGCTTGTATTAGTGTTATTTGTGTTGGGGGGGTAGTGAGGAAGGAACTGTCCTGTGATACTAAGGATAGAACTGAGTTCACAAAGTGGGAGTTGAATTGTGTTTCAATGGGAACTTTAGTGTCAGGGGTGGTTGGTTTGGGGGTAGCCTTTTGGGTGGATTTTAGTAGCTGGTTTACATTTTTCCAAAATTTTTGGGGGTTGTGTTGGTATTTAGTTTGTAATGTTGTGTAGTAGGATTTTTAATCCTGCCTAATGCATTTTTTTGCACGGTTGCACAGTTCTTGGTACTTACTTGGGCTTTGTGTTTCTTTGTTTTTTTTTTTTTTTTGATAGTAAAGCCAGGCAGTGTCTCTGGACTTGAGGATTTGTTTGGTTTCTTTACTGAGCCAAGGGTTTGTAGAGGTTCTAACCTTGATTTTGTGCAATGGAGCGACAGTGTCTAGGTGTTGTAGAAATGTTTTGTTGAAATATTCTACAGCCTGGTCAAGTGGGAGGGTTTTTAGGGGGGGTCCAGTCACAGTTACAGAGTAAAGTGTTGAGAAGCTCAAGAGAGAATTTTGTTTGTGTTTCTAGTGGATATATAGTTAGCAGTTTTGCATATGATTGTTCTACTATGTATAATGTATATTATGTTGTGGTTACTTAAGGTGTCTGGGAGACTGCCTGTGTGATGGTACAAGGTGGGGCTGTTAGTTAGGACCCAGTCGAGGATGGATTCCCTTTTAGTTTTTTTTTATCACATCTAGTTGGAATTTGGACTAGCTGCTGGTAGCCATGGAGATTTATTAGATTACTTGGTGGTTCTGATATACAGGTGAACCAATAAGGGTTTCTTGTGAGTATGTGGAAGAACACCAGGATAAGAAGTCTTCAAGGCTAGCAGGTGTATTACCAGGTGGAATATAGATCACAATTGTGGTGATGACCTTTAGAGGGTGAAGTTGAAGTTGTGAGATAAGTATGTCCCAATTATTGGGGGAGGGGTAGGAGTTTGGTAATTGACAGACAGTTAAGTTGGACTTGTACAGTAAGGCAGTTTCACCCCCTTTACGAAGTGGTCTGTCTTGTCTAATGATATTGTAGCCGGTAGGGAGAACTTCCGAGTTAGCTATGTTTTTATTTAGCCAGGTTTCTGTTAAAGCAACTATGTGTGGGGAGTATTGTGCTATTGTGTCCTGGAGTTCAGGTATTTTATTTCTGATACTTCTAATATTAATATTTAACATTAAAAGATGGTTGGTTTTGCTGCTGTTGTTGATTTGCCCAGGGATGAAGAAAGTGGGGTGTTATGTTCTGACATTTGTGTTGGAGCAGTTTGTGTTGGTCAGGATGGATTTGGGCCTGGGTTGGGGTGGATATCCCCACTTATGGTGAGCCTGGTGTTAAAACCGTGATACAGATGTTGGAGTTTGGTGAGGAGTGTGAGAAAGTATTGTGTTTTTTTTGGAGTAGGAATGAGAGCATATGTGTTTAGTTCTGAATTGGTCCGTTATGTAGTTCTTGAACAATTGTGGGCAGATATTATTAGAATGTGTGATGTCTGTATATGAGAGTGCATAATGTAGTGTTGTGCTACTAAGTTTATGGATATTGCTAGAGTGATAACCTGTGGTGTTGTAAAGAATTATGAGAAGACAGACTAGACTTAGTTGTGTGATAGTCATGGTTATAAAGTTTAGGTGGGGGGTCTGAATAGGAATTACAGGGTTGCACTGTATGTGGATGGGGAAGTAGTGTGGATGATGCAAATAATGCATAGTGAGAATGAGAGTGGTTGGGAGTATTTTGTGGTGGAACAAGTTGGTGTGGTGTAACGTGATCTGACTTGAGGAGCTGTGATTGGTGGAGGTGATGTGAGGGTGAGCTGTGGGTGTGGCTGTGATTACTATAAATGTAGAGGTAGTGGGAGCGGGAGGGAATAGGGGGCAGGGAAGGGGAGTGAAGAGCCCGGCGTAGGGCAACGGAGCGGGGCAGAGCCCACCAAGACAAGAAAAAAAAGTAAGTATAGAAATAAATGTGAGTATCAGCTGTGTAGCAGTAACAAAGTGAACTCTTCCATCATTATTTACTTATTTATTTTACATTTCTTGACTAGGAGTAGTCTGAATGAACTACAAAATAGCCCTTTTTCAGAAGAGGCCCAGGGAGAAAAGCTCCCTAAAAATTATACAATACAAGTAAAAACAATTACAGAGGCAATTGCAATTTTTTCTGGTATTTGCAGCATTATACAAGTTATTAATTATTTATAAGTAATCATCAATGTTTGTCTTTTCGGTTTTTCCCGGTTAGGGGTCACCACAGCGAAACTTCGGTCCGCTAATGATTAGCAGCAGATTTTTCTGGTGCCGAGTTGCCAACCCAACGCCCAACCTTCAATGAAGGCACGCCCATTCACGCATGTCTTTTGAACGCCACTCAACCACGGGGAGGACATGTAGGCTCCACACAAAAGGCCCTCCAGCCGAGAATCGAACAGGAGAATCATCAATAATGTAGGTAATGGGAGAAAACAGACATATTCATACAGCCATAGAGTATTAGTTCAATATGAATATTAGTTACTTACAGGAAGAAGAACAGGGAACGTATTGTAGGAATTAAGCTGAATTACTTCAACAGATGGAAGCATACACACGCACCAAACTATAAAGGAATGAGAATGCAACCCCGAAGAGCTGTACACCGCAAAGGAGAGCTTGAAAACAAATTAATTTCACAGATTGTCCTGTATGTGGGTCCCAAAAGGTAAAATGTAAAGTAAACCGGTCAAGAAAAACTACTGTGCATCCTTACAGGCTTCAAAAGAATATGTTGTTAATTGTATTAAAAGCTGCTGATACAGAACGAGAGAGAAACTACTGTGCATCCTTACAGGGTTCAAAAAAATACGTTGTTAATTGTATTAAAAGCTGCCGATACAGAAAGGAGATTTAATGTTGAACAGAAATGCTGATCTCGCACACAGAAGTCATTTACAACTGAAATCAGACAGAAAAGATCCAAGGACATCAGGAGAGACCAAATGTGATTCAAGGCACAACCACCTTGTAAATAGCCTTGCCACTAAAAGGAAAAAATAAAGTTACAGATGAGTCACAGGTTGATGGATACATGCTTGAATTTTAAAATATCTTCTTCTTCTTTCGGCTTTTTCCCGGTTAGGGGTCGCCACAGCGGATCACCTGTCCGCTCATGATTGGCAGTGGAGTTTTACAGTGTCAAGTTGCCAGCCCAGCGCCCAACCTTCCACAGAAGGCACACACTCACACCTAGGGCCAATTTAGAGTGTCCAATCCACCTACAGCATGTCTTTGGGATGTGGAAGAAAACCGGAGTACCCGGAGGAAACCCACGCAACCACAGGGAGGACATGCAGACTCCGCACAGAAGGCACCCCAGCCGAGAATCGAACCAGAGAACCTTTTGCTGTGAGGCAGCAATGCTAAATGCTGCACCACCGTGGCCTCCCTTGAATTTTGCATTACTAAATTTACACCAAAAAATGCCACAGAAAGTCACAGAAGATCTCTACTTAGAAGGGTTGGGAGGGTGGCCTAATGGTTAAGGTGTTTGCCTTACAAACACAAGTTGCAGGGTTCGAGTCTCACAAGGGATAATTGGCTAAGCTTAAAATGGCTCGCAAGGGCAGTTAGCTTAGTACTAACCTATGAACCTATAAGGAAAGTCTGATGGGTTTCCTACCTCCATTCTGTCTGAAACATAAAATAGTGAGTATTTTTCTTTTATCCAAAAGCATAACACTTCCTATTAATCAATCAATACCTTCCTGTTAATTAGAAAGGATATACAAAATATCTGTCAAATGGGGCAGTGTAGTGGTTAACATTGTCACCTCACAGCAAGAGGTTATCTGGTTCGATTCTTGTCTGGGGTGCCTTCTGTGTAGTCTGTATGTCTTCCATGCATTTGTGTGGGTTTCCTCACACATTCCAAAAGACATGCGTCTGGAGCTCTTCTCTCCGGGCCTCTGCTGAAAATGAGCTCTGTCTCGGTCAGACTTTCATGGTAAACAAATGTTAAATATATAAATAATACTGAAGACCAGAGTCAGAGTCAATCACTTTGATGTGACATCTCCCAGAAAAACAGCAGTCCCTTGTTATGACAGATTTCTGCATGACATAGCAGTTAACACTCTTCTCACCTGAACTTGTCCTGCCAAAAGCAGCAGTACTTTCATCAGTGCTACATCCTGTACCTGTTACACGTCATGGATTCATGTTTATGGTCATATCATGGCTCACAGGTCCTGGGTGACACTAGAAGATGACAGACTCTGGGACAAAGTGATCGATTAAGTGTCTCAGTGATGGCCTCACTTTAGGTTTCCATTAATTCATCAGGCTTGCTCACAAAACATCCTTCCAAGAGTTGATCTAGTAAAGAGGTTACGTCATCTGTGAGGTTGTGTAAATTGCAAAATCAGACCTATTCACAATTAAGTGTAATGGGCTCCTTAGTAAACTATCAAGACTGGTGATAGTCAGCCGTGAAGTGTCTCCAACCCCCCCCCCCCAAAAAAAAAGACCAAAAACACAGGAGAACAGTGAATACAGAAATCACTTTTCTCCTTTAAAGGAGTTTCACCCCCCCCCCCAATGTGGTGGGACAAGCTGCCCTCACAACCCAGACTTAAACATGCCAACTCCAAGATTGCCATACATCAGAGAAAAGGAATTATTCCAAGAACAGCAATCTCAGACTTAGTATATGTGCATATATAACTCCACATTTTCAGTCTTCCGTCTTTGTATTCCAGGACTGGTAAGCAACAAATCTTGACATTTCAAATGCTTACAGATTTAATGAGAAGAGCTACATGAGAAAGTGGACCGAGGACTATGTAGTGATCAAGCTGGAATTGTTCTACCACCAAGACTGAGGTCATCACACCCAGCTAAAATATCAGGTGGACACAATGACCATTATTATAAGTAGAGGTGATACCAACCACAGCAAGCCCTAGATCCATCATAACCAAATATAGTCCCCTCTAAGAGCTTCAAACTTGTCAATGACCCAAATGTTGAACTCACCAAAAATTAGCTAACATGGGTGTTTCAACACTGAGTAAATTGGTGCTCTTCTGCAAAATAAGGGCTTCATGTCACCAGGTGATCAGTATATAGGAGGATAGATCTGCTGCAGCTTACTGTGCATGGGGCATATTCAAAGTAAATGGTAGCTGTACCAGAAAAACAGCCCAAAAAATGTGTGCGTCTGAAACAAAGTTACTCTGTCACCTTATGCCTGGGGCACTGAATCATAGCTAAACCCAATGTAATAACCATTAACTGAGGCTCACAACCAGATTTCAGTCACATCTCCATTACAAATCCAAGGTCAGCTTCATACAGCAGATCAAATATTTTTGCAGATACACCTTTGCATTCACATACAGTATTCTATACAGAATTTCTCTCTATGGTCTTCTGAACGGAAATAGGTTCCCTAGGTATCTGATGGAGTCAAGGAGCATCCCATAGATTATTAGATTTCACCCTACATAGGATGGCACTAAAAAAATAAGAATTATCCCATCAGCTCACAGGCTATAGCCAAAGAAAAGTAATAGACAATCCCTGCAATATGTCTCTGCAAGATGCCTAACCTCTGACAGATATTAAATGCAGTACTCAGATTAGGGGTTGAACAAAAATAAATAAATAAATAAAGATACTGTAACAGGCCACTATTATAATGCATGCTCATAATTTTTAATACTCCACTGTTGACATTTGTTTTATATTACACCACACATTACACTATAATTCCATCGCCCATTTCTACCTCACAGTCTATTTTCCTGAATGTTTGAGTCTTAAATCCATCCAAATGGATCAGTATTCCATCCCATCAACAATTTAAACAAACAGTAAGCCAAATTTAAAATGCTGTGTACAAAATAATGTTAAATCTAGAACAACAATGAGAGTGTTACACTTTAAAACCACAAGTTCTACAATTTTAGAATGATAACTGCAAAGATATTAGTTCAGACACGAAAAAACGTAGTCTTGAAGCCTAGCATACTTGAACATTTCAAGAGGATGCCATGGCTATAGAAAAAGGTATAATAGTGACAGTAACTTTACCACTCCTTATCTTAATGGAGTCCCAGTCTAGATTAGAGGATCTTGCTGTGACAAAGGGATTAACAAATGCCATTAACCAAAGTAGCTTGCAAAGAAAGTGTAACATGAATAATTCCCATTTACCTTATCTGATCTGTAAATTGCTCTACATCAATACATGAAAAGATCTTTGGTGTGAAAGAAATCAAATATTCAGATACTGAATGGGCTTGGGTCAGAATAAACACCACTAATGCCATAGCATTAGAATTGCAAAGGCTGATGATTTCAGCAGTAAAGTGAAGGTGTAAATATAAATGCATAATACATTACTCATGGTCTGCAATACAAAAGGAGTGCAACATGTGTTAAAGTCAGTGTTTATGTGAAAATTGACATCAATCCATTATATTTAAAAAAACATTTGCCTGCCTACCCCTGCAAAATCCACACTCCACTCTGACCTACAAAATCCTACTTGCACACTCCTGTCCATCTCTGAAATGTAAACCGTAAAAAAAAAAAAAAAAAAAAAAAGCAATCACCCTACTCACTACGTAGTCACAGTAATGACACTCTTATCCTAGTTAGACCCCTTATGAATCCTGCTCTTGGAGAAAGAAGTTTCAGTAAAATTGTAGCTTCACATTGGAACCATATACCACAAGACATTATGCAAATCACAAGTATTTAAATAACAGTTGTATGAGCAATTAGGAGAGCCTTAAAAATACTCGTGTAACATAGAAATCCTTCAGGCCTACCCAGTAGTAGATCAACACCACCATAGGTTCATAGGTAGGTACTAGGCTATCGGCCCAAGGGCCTACGTAAGCCTAGCCAACAAGGTTCCCTGGCTTACGCCACCCAAGAAAGTTATTTTCCTGTGCCACTGTCGAGCAGAGACACAGAAATGATCTCCGGGGTGTATTTTCTATTTCCCATCCACTCATCATGATTTTTCTTGAAGAGTGCTAATGAAGAACTTTGCTTGACATAGATGGGTAGCCTTTTCCAAAGTATGGGAAGTCTCTGGGACGGGAATCTATCCCTCCAGCATGTCTTGTTTATTGTGGTGACAAGGTTTAGGTCCCTAGAGCGTGTAGCTCAGAGGGATTGGGATTTCTTTAGGTATAGCATGTCCAACAGCTCTGGGTTTGACATATGTTAGGCAGAGATCACCTCGGAGTAGGCAATATTCTACGGAGTAAAGCTGGAGTTTTTTGAGGCGGTCAGTGTAGGGCATTTGTTTGAGGCCAGTAATCCTCTTTGTGAGGTACTTCTGTGGCCTTTGCAGCTGCTGCAGATATCTTGTGAGGTACATTCCAAAAGGGGCGTTGTACTCTATAATGGGTCTAAGGAGTGTCGAGTAGAGGGGAACAATGACCTCTTTTTTCCTGGATGAGAACCCTTTTATGATGGGGTGTGTCACGTAGAAGGGCTTCCTGACTACTGTGGCGATGTGACTATCAAAGGAGAGACTACTGTCCACCTGGGTCCCGAGGTCTCTTATCACACATTCGGTGTTAAGTAGATTGCTGCCTATGTGGTAGTTCATGGGTACAGAGTTTTTACCAAAGGGGATGACACTGCACTTTTTGGCATTGAACTTGAGGCCATGGCTCTGACACCAGGCATCTGTCTCAGCGAGGCCCTTCTGTAGGATGTCCACATCATTTGGGGACTTGACTATGGCTCCTAGTTTGCAGTCATCTGTGAACTTCATTAGCCAGAGGCCTTCTATGTTAGCCTGTACTTCAGAGAAGTAGATCCCAAACAGGAGATGTCCCAGGACGGAACCCTGTGGTACTCCACTTGTCACTGCTTTGAGGTCAGATTTGGAGTCTGCAACATTTACAGTGTGGGTTTTGTCAGTGAGCCAGTTGGCAACCCATCTTGTGACATAGGGATTTATACCTAGTTTAGTGAGTTTAGCTATAATTACAGAATGGGGGATGGTGTTGAAAGCCTTGACGAGGTCAACATAGGCTGTGTGAACCACCTTATCCTCATCTACGGCTTTGGTAACTGCCTCAAAGAAGTCGATCAGGTTCAGGAGGCATGATCTGCCTTTCACAAACCCGAACTGGGTGGGATCCAGAGTTTGGAGGTTACCAATGTCTTTGTTTATGAGTTCCATGATGATAAGTTCCATGGCCTTGTAGACCAGGCTCGTCAGGCTAATAGGTCGATAGTTCCCGGGATCAGTGGTGGCTCCCCCTTTGTGGAGTGGGATAACTGTTGCTGTGCGCCATTCAGTGGGCACAAAGCCTGATGCGAGGCTATTACTGAACATGGTGCTTAAGTGGGGGGCCAGTTCATTCTGAAGTGTGTGTAAAACACAGCCTGGGACGTTGTCCGGTCCCATGGATGCTATGTTTTTGGCTTTAGAGTGCAGCTTTTACCTGCATAGTTGTGATTACAGGGACTCTGCATTCTTCCTGTATAGATATGGGCCCTTTAGCGGGTGGGGGGGTAAAGTTAGCACTGAACCTATCTGCTAGGATGTTTGCAATATCAGTTGGTTCTGTAATTTTTGTGCCATTGTGCTGTAACTCAGAGCAGATCTGGGTGTTGCCATCGATATTCTTGACAAAGCTATAGAATGCTTTATGGTTGTCCTTGGAATTAGTGGTTATTTTGTTTTCATAGCTAGCTTTGGAGGATCTTACTGTTACTGAGGCTGACCAGGGAGCTCATCCACTCATGGGATTTTACTCTCTTTTGCAACAGTTTCTTCCTTCTGTTGTAGTTTGTTTATGCCAGGGGATCACCAGATTGGCTTCCTTTTTTTGGAGGATTGTGTCTTGGTTCTGTTTGGGATAGCATGATCCATGCACTCGTGTAAGTGCTTAGAGTGCATTTGTGTACGATTCAGCAGTTGTAACTGTATGGTCCATCCGCATGGGTGCCATGAAGCTCACCACTTCTGTCTTAAGAAGCATGAAGTTGGCTTTGGAGAAATTTTTTACCGTGGTTTCCTTAATGGGAGGTGGGAGTGGGATGTGGATATCAAGGGTGATTAGCTTATGGTCGGATCTCATGTAGTCGAATGCCACAAACCATTTTTAGTTTCCACCTTTGTTCTTTGTTGCTGTCTCGATATCCTAATGCTATATTTTACATTTAATATTTTACAAAGTTGTTTATTCAACTCAGTGCGATTAGTTTGCCCCTTCAATTTCTTCTACTATGTTTATTGTTTCCTTAATAATTAGTATAAAGACTATAATGTGCTTACAACATATGATCTATTATGTTGTGTTTATTGTATTGTCAAATGTACGGCCAGTTGTGGACTGTTTATATGGGGATTAAAAACTTTGCTTTCCTGCATCTAGATGTTTCAGCTTCTGGTACAACATAAAATTATTTAAGTATTGCCCTGTTCCAATATTTTACTATATTTTCAAGTTTATTGCTAATTCGTTTTCCCTTTCTAACCACCCTTAGTGGCCAGGTTTCCTTACCGCTGTTTTCTTCAGTTTTCAATCTCCTTCTCAAATCCGTAGATCTTTACATACATTTTAGAAACCTCAAGCATCAGAGATCTAGTCTTGGAATGCACTGGTCATACGTCCATCTGCCTTTGGCTCAAGCATAAAGTAATTAATTCTTCGGGCTCATTAGTTGCTCCAAGATCAACACATTAGCTTCATGGTGGCTTTCCAAAAACTTGTATAAGCAGTCACATCATAGCAGAAGCACATCTCAGAACAAAGATTCTAAAGCAGACAGAGAACATGGCCCAACTATTGTTTTATTTATTTAATAAGGTGGAAGTCTTCCATATCTATCAGATTATTCCCCAGCAAATGACGTGAAGTTGAAGATTACTTAAGGAACTGTACAAGAAGTCACTGTGAAGGACTCAACCTCTCAAGGAGTCTGTTCTAGTCACCTGACACCCTTTCTGCAAAATAATATATTCTTCTATCTCCTCTAAGCCACCTGGACTGTATCCTCATGGTGGTCTGTATAGTTTGTCCCAAAGCACCACAGCTTACACCTTACAGCTGCGGCTCCCAGTTTTTCAGTAAAAGATTCATAGGTGAGTACAAGGCTATCTGCCCTTATAAAACATTTTAAGCCCACCCATTTATCCAAATTGGTATTAAAATTACCAGGTCCTTTCCCCAAGAACTATATTTATACACCACACATAAGACTTCTAGTCTTGTGTCATAGAAAATTAATGGGGATTCTTCTGTGGGATAGATCATTTAGGTGCTGCCTCCATCCATTAGTGGCACAGGGGACAGCCCTGGGGTAAGTTTCCTATTTCCCATCCACAGATCCAAGTTGCACTTGAACAGGGACACTGAAGAGCTATGTTTTTCATGGAGGGGGAGTCTGTTCCAGAATAGAGGCATCTTCTGAGAAATGTACTTGTCCATCCAAAATGTTGATGTTGCAGAAAAAATGTAGGTCCCTGGATTGAGTATTGCTGGTACCATGTGACTTGAAGTTCTGGTGTAGATCCATCAGTATTCAATCAGAGGACAATAAAAAAGAACTTCCAGAAGTCTTCCCAGAGCACACTTTATTTGGTTAAGTAGTTTGGCACTTTCATCCCTTTTTTCAAAACTAGTATCCAACCATAATACAATGCTTTTAAAGATAAACTGTTTGCCTTATGACAACAGTCAACCAATGAAAACAAAACAAAAATAAAATGTATTAAAACCTAAAAATTAGAAACAATAATACTTTTCAATAAAATTAATCTTCCTCGTACACAATTTGACTTGATTCTTAAAACTGGTAGCTTTCAACAATGTGTGGTTGATGCCTGGAAATTCTGATGCATTTAACTTAACTCGCCAAGCTAATTCTTTACAATTAAGTTTGTCTTTCCAGGGACCACTCCTTTCTGTTACATGAATTTTGAACAGCACAAAAGAGACAAACTTTTTAAAATTAGAACAAATAAGTGAGTGTTTATATAAGGTGTTGATAGAATTTCTCTTTCTAACTTCGAAACAATACTCTTACATTCTTTTCCTAAGAGAATGCTCAGTGTTCTGACATAAAATGCTTCACAGGAGATGCATTATACTAGGGAAACTACTGTGTTAAAATTGAAAAATAAATTTCATCAGACATTTAAGCACTCTGTTATAGTTCACATCCAGAATGAATCAGCACTGACTGCACCTACAACACTTAAAACAAACAGTTTCCCTTGTTGGACAATGGAATCATCTATTTTAATTTGGCATTTGATTACCAGAAAAGTCCGCCTGGACCATAATTACCCATTTGCAGTGGAGGCCCAGGAAGAAAAACTCCAAATGCACTAAAATATACAGTTTGCATTTGTATTAACAATTTATACAATATTCTACATGGTAAAACAAGGGTGAGCATTCACGTGACACTCATTCTAAAATTTTCTATATTAGCTCTTCTCCTAAAAGCAAAATTATGAGTGTTTCTTAACAATACTGCAAACAGAGCAACTATAACTTTCTGACAATTATGTATGATAATTCCACAAATGTCTTACCTGTCCACATTATCTGTAGTAATAAAAGCATTCCAATTTTTCATATGACAAGTGCAGTGTTGTGCCAGATGAAAATCAGCATCCTCCAGAATAGGCTTGTACAACAACTTTCTGCCATTCATAACCGTATTTGACATCTGGTCTAAGAAATCAACACTGTAACCTCTGTTAGACATGTACTTAAGAAAAATCAATTCTTCAAAAACAGTACCAACTGAAATAATTATTGACAGGCATATCATTTCACTGTTAACTACTTCCTGCTTCTAATGTGATGGATTTAATCTAAATAAATGTAAGTATGTGTTTAAAAAAGCAGGTTTACGAAAGATTGCAGATTAATAATACCCTTTGCAGTATTTCCACTCTTTCACATCCAAATAGCTGATCTCAAAATTAGACACAGAATGTGTGAAATTCACAGGTAAGTACTAGGCTAGCTGCTCTTGTAGGCTATTTTAAGCCCATCCAGTTTCCTCAAAGGTGAGAATCAAACCCTGTACTTTGTGAGGTAAACACCTTAACCATCATGTCAACTACCAACCAATTCAAAATGTCAGTAGTAGTACCAAGAAAATAAAAAAAATTGGTAGAAATGCGTTTGAGACTCTTTCCAAAGCATGAAAATGTCGTCTTGATATCGCAAATAAAGTACAGTTAGTGTGCGACCCTATTACTAAAAACACATTTACCACCCTACTGGATGAGAACTAAGGTAAAGCAGACTGGTACAGCAGCTGTCCCTATTACTACCTCAGCGCAACAGCAGCTGTTGCTATTATTATGTCTATGTACTGTCTACAGTACTCACCTTCAAAGTACATAAAGTTATTACACAAAACAAGATCCGTAGGACATTCATTAAGTCTAAGATCATTACCAGAAATACTACCACAGTTAATAAACAATTGCATAAACCAGTTCATTCCCTTATCATGCAGGATGTCTTTATACAGACTCTTAATATCTGCTGCAACAACTAAAGCTGAATCTATTCTGTTTTGGCTAATACATTTACAAAATGCCGCAAGTCTTTCAACAACTATGAATAGAAAAAAAGTAACATTTTTTTCAACTTGCAGTCGGCATACAAAGATTAGTTTTGTAATTGAACCTCTTGCTGAAACAATGGGCCGAAGAGGAGGCTGTAAAATGGCTGAATGAATTTTAGGAATTCCAAAAATGACTGGCACTGCTGGGTGGGGACATTCAAAACACAAACTTGTTCTGGAGAAATAAATGGCTGTTTCAACAAATCTTGTAAAACCAATTTGAAACTTGGAATAACCACCTATGTTACCCTCTGGATTGCCAACTGACTCATAGAGAGGATGCAGGAAATTGTATTGTATAACTGTTGCAGTCCTCCTCTCTCTCGGCTTGTACAGATGTAGGCTTGTACAGACATATGACTGTTGCAGTCTTCCTCCATCTTGGCTTGTACAGACATATGACTGTTGCAGTCTTCCTCCATCTTGGCTTGTACAGACATATGACTGTTGCAGTCTTCCTCCATCTTGGCTTGTACAGACATATGACTGTTGCAGTCCTCCTCTCTCTTGGATTATACAGACATATGACTGTTGCAGTCCTCCTCTCTCTCAGCTTGTACAGATGTAGGCTTGTACAGACATATGACTGTTGCAGTCCTCTTCTCTCTTGGCTTGTACAGACATATGACTGCTGCAGTCCTCTTCTCTCTTGGCTTGTACAGACATATGACTGTTGCAGTCTTCCTCCATCTTGGCTTGTACAGACATATGACTGTTGCAGCCCTCCTCTTTCTTGGCTTGTACAGACATATGACTGTTGCAGCCCTCCTCTCTCTTGGCTTGTACAGACATATGACTGTTGCAGCCCTCCTCTCTCTTGGCTTGTACAGACATATGACTGTTGCAGCCCTCCTCTCGTTCGGCTTGTACAGACATATGGCTATTGCAGTCCTCCTATCTCTTGGCTTGTACAGACATATGACTGTTGCAGTCTTCCTCTCGCTTGGCTTGTACAGAAGTATGACTGCTGCAGTCCTCTCTCTCTCGGCTTGTACAGACGTATGACTGTTGCAGTCCTCCTCTCTCTCAGCTTGTACAGACATATGACAGTTGCAGTCCTCCTCTCTCTCGGCTTTTACAGACATAGGCTTGTACAGACATACGACTGTTGCAGTCATCCTCTCTCTCGGCTTGTACAGACATATGACTGTTGCAGTCCTCCTCTCTCTTGGCACACAGCCTGTGCAGCGGCTCAGCTTGAACAGTATTGTTAGGGGCACAGACAGAGCATGCTCCATGCTACTGTGATTCAAAATCCAAATGGGGATATTGTCAGGCCCCACAGATGCAGTATTTTTGCCTTAGACAGAGATTCAGGACTTGGTCTTGCATAATAGATGGGGTATATCAGTTTCCGGTATTTCTTGTAAGATAATAGGTGGTGACAGAAGAGTGAAGTTGGAGTTGAATTTATCATCCTGCAGGTTAGCTATACCTTCCACTTCAGGGTGCGTGGTGTCGCTCACAATCAGTTCAGTGCATTGTTATGCAGAGCTATTGAGATTGCGAATGTAGCTAAAAAAAGACCCCAAGACTGTCCTTTGCTTAGGTGGCTATTTTTGCCTCAAACTCTACTTTAGTTGTTGTAATTAAGCTCTTGAGGTGCTTATTTACTTTAATGACAGGGGTTCTACTATGCTGGATGTTACTCTAATTATTTTCTGCCACAGTTCTCTTGCCTTTGTTGTAAACCTAGTTTATGATGTGCTTCTACCAGGGCAGTTTGTCATTTGCTGGTTTCTACAAGTTACTGCTGCTTCAGTGCAGTTGCTGACATGCTGGTATACGATAGCAGCGTACTCAGCAAACCGTTCTGAGTTTAGGAGGATATGAAATGCTCCAAGGTGTCACTTAAAAGTAGAACATTTGCCCTGGAGAATTTTCTAAAGATGCTAGGGACAGCTGCAGTCTCAATTTTATTTTGATGGATACAGCTTTATGGTCTGACCTGACAGATGACCATGATGATATGTAGGGGAAGGAACAGGATTATCTTGTACTAGTAAAGATGAGCTCCAGGCGGTTTTCCCTAGTGGGTACTCTGACTAGCTGTTCCGGAGCATTTGTATTAACAAAATCCAGGAATCTTTGGGTTGGTGCACTAGTGATGGCACAAGTTTCTCAGTCTATGGTTGAGTAATTAAAGCTGCCCATGAAAATGATAATTATAGGTTTAATTCTGACTGACTGCAGCTCCTGTAAATTGTTGGTATGGCTGTCTTGGGCCAGAGTTATATAGTTAGCAAGAATGTGCTAAGATACCTTTTTGATGTTGAGTTGAACACAAAGACCTCATGCATCATGTTGCTTGATCAGCCTTGATGAGAGTTTCTTCTGGATGAAGTTTGAGACGCCTCCACCTTTTTTCCTATCCCACACTAGTGGTTGGTCTAAATGTGTGGAGGGCATTGTAGCCATGCTCAGCTGGGGTACTCCATCAGTTTAAATCATGTCTTGGTCACTACAAATATCAAGGTGAAGGGGGCTTGTAAGCAGCAGAGCTTCTTGTTTAGACTCCTAGGATTAATCAGTAATCCCTTCATATTCTCCTTTGCTCTTTTTATAATGTTAATAGGTTTATTTGGTTGGCATTGCCTAAAAAGGCACCATGAGGGTGGACATTTTCTTAGACAATATTCGAAAGCCTAGAGGGGATATGTGCAGACCATTCCTGGTGAAGCAGCGTGGTCTGTTATTCATATCCTCCCAGGCTCACAAATATTATACCCCCTTCGAATAGTCTTGATTTTTTAAGTTCAGCAAAAGAACGATGCTGAATTGATTATTTAGACTTGGAGTTTAGTCTGCTTCAATTTCATTTTAGTGCTTTTCACAGGGTACCATTAAGAATGCAAAAAACACAATATACATTAAATACAGCCAACAGCAAACACAAATGAATTAAAAGTAAATAAAAGCAAAATGTTTCTATAACAAATGCAAAATATACACCTGCTAATACACATATGTTAAATTAAAACGACAGAGTACAAAGGATTAGTCCAGATAAAATCACTTTAGCTAGCAAATCTAGGAGACTCTCGCTCTCTGACACCCTCCCTGTGAGCAGAATAAAGGCACCTTGTTGAAGTATCAATGAGTTTATTCAGTTAAGTATTCCTATCCCCTCTAGGCGTTTGAATAGTGATAACACTCATCCATCTACCTACTTAACTGAATAAAGCACTTGAAACTTCAACAGGGTGTCTTGATTCCTCCCACAGGGGTTGTATTAGAAAGAGAGAGTCTCCTAGCTCTGGTAGCTTAAGTGATTTTTATCTGGACTTTTCCGTTGTACTCTGTTTTTTGTTAGTTCTGTTATCCTCTGAGTCACACGTGAGATAACAAGTCTGACCCGAGCTTTCTGGATTACCTCTGTGATATGTTACATTAAGAAATACAGAGAGAAAATTAGGTGTGGCATGAAACAGGCTAAATACAATACTGCATATTTTGGTTGGCTAGTTTGTTTTGTTTTTAAGATTCACTTGTTTTGCTCTATTCTACCCACTTCGGAAGCCCATTTTATTTGCGCACCACCTGTCAGTAATGCTGACCCCGGTCTTCAACTTCAGCACAGTTCCTGTTCACAGGCCAACTGAGCCATGAGGCTATCTCCACCTTGTTAGTAGCCCCATCTATCTTCAGTGACCCCCAGGCCAGTTATACCAAGGGTGAATTTATAATCAGCCATCCAGATGACCAGCTCCTTTTCAAATGCAGGCAGTGTGTCACACTGCGTAACTAGGGAGTTTGTTCCAGAAAAGAGGCAGGCCCAGACAAATCTATCCCTCCTCCTTGTCTTATTTATTTGTTGGAGTAGATTCAGATCACTGACCCAAATACTAGCTTGAGCATTTGATTTATTGAGGTATTATTGTTCTTGGACTGCTGGATCCCTTACAGCCCTATAAGCAAGGCCAGGTCTCTCCTAAGGACTCTGTATAAAGCTGACTCGAAGGATAAAGACTCCATTTTTTTTTCTTGCAGTTTGGATTTTTTAGGCCCTTGATCTTTTTAGTTATAAGCCTCTGGGGTATTTCTGATTGCTTGGTTTATTTAGGTACATTACAGGGGGGGGGGGTTATTGTACTCAGTGATGGATATAATCAAACTAGAGTACAAGAAGGTGAGGACTTCTTTTGATCTCTACAAAATGCTTTTTGCTATGAGCCAGGCAAGATTAAAAGATTTCCTAACCACTGTTGCAACATGATGGTCAAACGTTAAGACAGCTGTCAACCTCTTCATTTTGAAGTGGTGTGTTATCTATACTACAAGCAGGGGCTAGAGGGTATTTACCGAATGCTACAATGCTGCACTTTTGTCATTGAGTATGAACACATTTTCAGCAGGACATATATTAAGTACAAGCTCATGCTGGAGTGCACGCATGTCAGAAGGGGACTTGACAACTCCCAGCTTACAATCAACTGTGGGCTTTGCTAACCAAAGATTTTAATTTGATAAGTGGAGATCTGAGAAGCAGATGTCAAACAGCTATGGTTCCAGCACTCTTACTGTGAGAGTTTTGTCTATAAGCCAGTTCAATATTCACCTAACCACGTACGGGTCAATTTGGAGTTCCTTCAACTGGATTATTATAGTTGTACGAGATAGGGTATTTATCGTATTGAAGATTATTATAGTTTAAGCGATAGGGTATTTATCATATTGAAGATTATTATAGTTGTACGCGATAGGGTATTTATCATACTAAAGATTATTATAGTTGTACACGATATAAAATTTATCGTATTGAATATTATTATAGTTGTACGCAATAGGGTATTTATCGTATTGAAGATTATTACAGTTGTACTCAATAGGGTATTTATTGTACTGAAGATTATAGTTGTACGCGATAGGGTATTTATCATACTGAAGATTATTATAGTTGTACACGATAGGGTATTTATCATATTGAATGGCTTGGCAAGGTCAAGATGCGCTGTGTAGACAGCTTATCCACATTCTACAGGCTGAATAACCCTCTCAGAGAAGTTTATAAGATTCATTAGACAAGATCTAGTGGCCATGGTCTATGCCCCATCCCCTCTGTTTCATTTTCTAGCTATGGTTCCCAAAAATTATATGCAACATTTCAGTTTATCTGCACGCCAGTGACCCAGAGAATTGTCTCCTCATCTCTGGAATCTATTCTAGAGGAGTTGTAGCCCAATATCTTGCAGGGTTTCATTACTGTATTTCACTTTGCTGTTGGTGGTTACACACAAACCCAAGTCTTTTTTGTGTTCTGCTGGTCTACTCTGCACCTTCTAGCTTGTATACCATGACAGGGTTGTTGGTTCCTAATTGCTGCATTTTACATTTCTCAGAATTGAAACCCAGCTGACATCCATCAGCCCATGTGGTCCAAGACTCAACTGCTCCACCCATTAATACTGACCCTATTTTTTATGACATTCACAATGATTCGGATCCCATTTTTAAACCTTTGCATGATGTTGGTGTTAAGCACAGTGAATAGCATGGGTCACACAACTGACGTTACAACCCACTGCTTTTGTCCTCCTGACACTACCTCTCTTACTACCACCCTCCGTATCCTGCCATCTTGCCACTTTTCTACCCACTTAACTATTTTTCTCTCTTACACCCACCACTTTGGTCTTCCCTGACAGTTGTTATGCAGTACCAAATGTTACTGTACTGCTCTTAGGTCATTTTAAAGCTGTTCTGAGTTTGCCAAAGTTCTCCTGAGTCTGCCAAAATATTTCTAAGTTATGCAAAGTTTTTATGTGTTGTTAACATTTCTCAGGGTTAGTGAACTTATTTCCAATGATTCCTGATACTGCAGGAATTCTTACTTCTGTTCTAAAGCATTTGATACTGCACTTGAGCTCAAAGCCAGTTTGTTTTACATTGGGAGGGTTCTTTTGCACTCTCATGGGAGCAGAGAGCTAAATTCAACCCATCAAAGGTGGAAACTACTGGTTGATAGTTTATTGTGCTTTTATCTGATTGGCCTGAGAGTTTAACTTTATAAAAGTCTTTCTTCCTGCTGGTATAAAAGCCTTACGACTGCACATCATACAAAAGCGGTTCCCCAAACTGGAGGCTGAGCTCTCTCAACATAGGACTGGTAAGACCAGACAGGAGGAGAAGGTAACCTCACACACCACAAACCCAGTCTCACATAGTACTATCACAACTTCAAATCATACACATAAATACACAAAGACATATTCGGAGGCTCTGATCAAAAATCGACCAAAACAGCAGAGGCCACCAAAGCAGACACCCAAACAACTGCCACCTCAGGACACAACACATAGACCACATAGTCAGTGTGCAGTCACAGCCCTTAAGGCCAAACACAATGCCAGACACACTCGTCATTGGTGACTCCATAGTCAGACACACTGACGTCCCGCTCACCAGATTGAACAAGGAAAAGGTCACAGTAAGCTGCCTGTCGGGCGCTAGAATCCGCCACATAACGCAAGCACTCAGGTCTCTCAACAGCAGGTACAAGTATGACTCTGTCATTGTCCACGCTGGTGTGAACGACCTGAGACGTACCTCCTTGGACTACATGAAAAGAGACAGAGGAGCTCTCTGATTATGTAGCCCAGGCAGGTATGACCCTGACCTTGAGCAGTATCCTACCTTCACCAAGAATGATGCCACAATACAGAGACAAGATGATCAGCTTTAATAATTGGCTTAAACTCTGGTGTCATTCAAAGGGGATCCAATGTCTGTCTGCCTGGGATGACATGCTGGACAAGCCACACTGCTACGCAAGGGACAGCTTGCACCTGTCACCCCTGGGCTTCCGGATATTGGCAAAGGCTCTTGCCACCCCCATAGTGCCTTTTTTAGACAAGGCTCAAATTCTAAACTTACCACCCTAGAACACAAAAAAGGAAGAAAACTAAGGGTAATGCTGCTCAATGCCAGAAGTCTCAACCTCAAGATGCACGCACTCGAGGCCCTTCTCAGTATGGAAAACATCGATGTCTGTGCTGTGACTGAAACCTGGTTCAAGGCTCCCGAGAGCACCCCAGCACTATCAGGATTTACCTCATATCATGCGTTCCGGCCCCAAAATCCGGAAAACACCAAGAAAGGAGGGGGGGTGTCTATATTCATCAAGAACACCCACACCTCAAGGTTGGTGGCAACGCACGATGCATCGGAGACCATCCAGGTGCAATTAACCATAGGCAAGACTGCTCTGCAATTTGTAGCATGTTACAGGCCACCCTCTCAATCTCAGGAACCTCACATAGCTTTCCTGAAAACACTGGAGGGGATAAATGTATCTCCAAACACCATCATACTAGGTGATTCAACTACCCGAATATAGACAGGGATCACTACTCAATCCCCAACACTCTAGCCCAAAGATTCCTAGAGTTCATAAACTCAAATGCCATGGAACAACTAGTCACCATCCCCCACAAGAGGAGATAACATACTAGATCTCATCATCACGAACATGGGGTCACAATGTTCAACACCGGAGGTATACCCTTCACTGGTGAGATCAGACCATAAACTAATCTCACTGGAAGTCCACATCCCGCCCCCACCTGAGATAAAAAAAGACCACAGTGAAGAACTTCTCAAAAGCCGACTTCACACTTCTAAAGGCTAGTGTGGTCTCTTTTAAGGCCCCGAGACTGCGGAAACCATTACTCAAGCCGCTGAATCACTTACAAATGCCTTCTACCAGCACCTACAGGACTGCATGTATCAGGCAATCCCAAACAAAACAAAGACTCTTTGTACCAAAGGCAAGCGTCCAGTTTGGTGGACCCCAGCCATAAACAAGCTCTACAACAAAAGGAGGAAGCTACTACAAGATAGAGCAAAATCCTTAAAAGGGAAAACACCCTTGATCATTATAAGTAAAAAACTAAGATCTCTCAAAATCATCCAAGGCAAATTTTGAGAGAAAAGTCACTAAGGACTCAAAGGACAATCATAAGGCCTTCTTTAGCTATGTTAGAAACCTGGGAGGAAATTCCCAGATATTCTCAGAATTAGTTCAAAATGATGTAAAAATTACTGAATCTACAGACATTGCCAACATACTGGCTGACAGGTTCAGTGCAAACTTCTCCCCCCCTCCCCCCCAAAAGGTGAGATATCTATACCAGAGAATTATAGCCCCCCAAACATCTCTAATGCTCAGGTGAGAACTGCTCTCCCCAAGGCAAAAAACACAGCATCCATGGGACCAGATGGTGTCCCCGGATGTGTGCTCCACGAACTCAATGAGGAATTAAACCCGCAGTTAGGGCAGCTGTTTAACCTTAGCCTCACCTCTGGATACGTGCCTAAGGAGTGGCGTACGGCAACTGTGGTCCCACTTCAAAAGGCGGTGCCTCCACCGACCCGGGAAATTACCGTCCCATCAGCTTGACAAGCTTGATCTGCAAAGCTATGGAGAGGATCATAATGGAACTCATAAATAAAGACATAGGAGACTTGCAGACTTTGGATCCAACCCAGTTCGGCTTTGTCAAGGGCAGATCATGCCTTTTAAACCTGGTTGACTTTTTCGAAACAGTCACCAAGGCCAGTGATGAGGGAAAGGCAGTCCACACAGCCTACCTCGACTTGGCAAAGGCTTTCGACACAATACCCCACTCAGGTATCATTGAAAAACTCATCAGCTTAAATGTAAACCCATACGTCACAAGATGGGTTGCAAATTGGCTAAGTGACAGAACCCACAGGGTCCGAGTTGCTGGCGCCATGTCAGACTCAAAGCCTGTCACAAGTGGTGTCCCACAGGGCTCAGTCCTGGGCCCTCTCCTGTTCGGCATCTACTTTTCGGAAGTACAAGCAAACACAGGAGGATTATGGCTGACAAAATTTGCAGATGACTGCAAACTGTGCGCCATAGTTGAGAACACATCTGACACAGATATCCTTCAGAAAGGTCTTATAGAAACGGAAAACTGGTGCCAGAGCCATGGCCTAAAGTTAAACGCCAAAAAATGCATAGTCATACCCTTCGGGAAAAACAAGGTTACCCCCTAGCTACCATATAGGCGGCAACCCACTAAACACAGAAGAGGTAATCAGGGATCTGGGTACCCAGGTTGACAGTAACCTTTCATTTGACACTCACGTTGCCAAAGTAGTTAGGAAGACCTTCTACATTGCCCACCTGATCATGAAGGGATTCACATCTAGATCAAGGGAAGTCATCGTCCCCCCGTACTCATCACTCATCAGACCAATGATTGAGTACAATGCCCCATTCGGAATGTATCTGACACGACACCTGCAGCAACTGGAAAGGCCCCAAAAGTTCCTCACCAAAAGGATAAAGGGTCTCAAAAATATGTCCTATGCTGCCGGACTGAAGGAACTTCAGCTCTACTCAGTCGCTTACCGTCTGCTCAGAGGTGACCTGTGCCTGACATACAAGGCCATGTCCAACCCAGAACTGATGAACATGCTTCACCTCAAAAAATCTAGATCCCTCAGAACTACAAGGGCGGGAGACTTAAACCTTGACACGGTTATTAATAGGACGTGCTGGAGGGACAGATTCATCACCCAGAGACTCCCTATGCTGTGGAACAAAATCTCGATACATGTGAGGCAGAGCACCTCGCTGACTTTGTTCAAGAGAAATCTTGACCAATGGATGGGAGATCGAAGATATACCCCAGGGATTATCTCAGTGTCACTGCTTGACAGAGGCACAGCAAAATAATGGGTATAGTATCCTCCAAACTAAAGGGGTAGCGAAAGCCACAAAACTCTGGGCTAGGCTTATAAATGCCCTTGGGCAGATAGCCTAGTATGAACCTATGAAACTATATAAGCAAACCTCTCCATTTTAAAATCCTGTATAGGAAACGCTCTCCACAGTCTCCCACTGTTCACAGCTGCTTGAAGAGCTGCCAGTTTGTACAGAGGGTGGTACCACTGGAAGTCATGTAATAGTATACTACTAAACACTCTCACTTTGACCTTTAAGTGACTCTCCATTACTCCTTCCTATCCAGAAATTGTGTTACCTTGCCTTCCTTATATAGCATTGGTTAGATTCAGACCTGCTGAATCTAGACTGATTGGTATCACTGTGCTCTTAAGCCAGCCATCTTACATTAAGAAGGCCTGTCTGCTCCCTTGTGGCATAAGTGTGTAGCTCAAGACCCATCTGAGTTGAGGATTGCTGGGAAAGGCTCAGTCTGGGGCTTTGCCATTGGTAGTTGTGTTAAAGCTGTTTAAATCTGTATGTATACAAGTCTTGCATTTGCATGAGTTTGTTCTCAGTTTACAGGAGCTGCTCAATGTTTGGCAAGTTTAGCCAGAGGTCTGGAGTGCACTTGCACTGAAATCCAAAGCATCCACTATAAAAAAAACTGTAAAAATAAGTATATTTTAAGCCAGCACTGCACTTTGAATTATTGCTTCATTTTTTGTGTTTCTGGAAGGGTAGCTTCCCATGATTTCTCCTGCCAGCTTGATTGAGATGGGAATCTTGAGATGAAGCAATTGCTTCATGTATACTGACACCCATTTACTCCTAAAGCAAACTAACACCCTATGTGAGAGATGCAAATACATTGTGGAATTGAAATCAATTCTTTCACGTAAAAACAAACCAGACATCAAACAGGTTATCAGGATACATGCCTCACTTCTCACCCAAACCTCACCTCTCACAATAAAGTCATGACACATAAACCCACATACATGGAGGTACTCACTAAAAGCCTATCAAAAGAACAGAGACTTCCCAAATGTACACCACCTACACTCACCACTGAGCAAAAAGAAACCACTACATATAGCAACACACACACACACACACACGTCTCAACAAATAAGCCCCTAAGGCAAAACATATTAAATGTTTTGGTCGTGCGACACACAGATGTCCCCCTCACCAGACTGGACAAGGTCAGCTGCCTATCAGATGCCAGAATTTAACAAATCACACATGCACTCAAGTCACTCATCAAGTACCTTTATGACTCTGTCATAGTCCCATGTTGGAGTGAATGACTTGAGACGTACCTATCTGGGCTATATGAAGAGAGACATGATGGAACTCTCTGATTATGTGTTCCAGACAGGTATGTCCCTAGCCCTAAGCAGTATCCTACCCTCACCCAGGATGATGCCATGATATAAACAAACAATTATTGACTTCAACAATTCACTCAGCTTCAGTCCAGGGTGATTCAGTATCTGTCAGCCTGGGAGGATATGGTAGAGTGACCTTGCTGCTTTGCTAGAGATGGTCTGCACCTGTCCGCCACAGGCTTTCAGATAATGGCAAAGACCTTTGTCTCCCCCATAGTCACTTTTTAGGTAATATCAAAACAACAAATTTTCCAACGTAACAAAATCTAAATGAGACAAACTCAGGGTTGTGCTGCTTAATGCTAGGAGTTTAAACACAAAACTGCACTCCCTGTAAGCACTCCTCATCTTGGAAAATGCAGTTACTGAGACATGGTTCAAGGCCACTGAGAGCACCCTGGCCGTGCAAGGCTACAATGCCTTCTGCACGTTCAGACCTCAAAATGAGCATGAAGGAACCAAAGGTGGAGTTGTATCCATCTTCATTAAAACCAAATACACACTGGTCAAACAGCATGACTCTCTCAAACTACTCCATGTCCAATTATCTATTTGGAAAGTATCATACCACAGCATTGCTAACTATAGATCCCCCCACCATGAACAAGGATAAGCACATCGCCTACCTCGATTTACTGGAATCCCTCACCATACAGCCGAACACCTTAGTCCTGGGAGATTTCAACTATCTTTTCATAGAGTGGGGGACATACATGAGCAAATACACACTTGCCCTGAGGTTCCTGGACTATGTTAACACAAATGCTCTGGAATAGATGGTCTGCACCCCCACTAGGGTCTCTATTGTTCTGGGCTCACCAACGTTCGGGGGGGGGGGGATCACTGTACTTAACTATGCATGATGCCCTCTGGTTAGGTTAGAACATAAATCAATCCCGTTTGAAGTAACTACTGGAATTGACACACTCACAGGAACAAAAATTATAAAAACCTTTACCAAAGCTAACCACAGCCTACTAAGCAATGGAATAAAAACTTTATACCACCTGCAATCGCAGACATGAATGGTCTCTATGCAGAAGTGTATGCAAATGCCCTGTACAAACACTTAAGCAACTGCATAAACTCTGCTGTACCTAACCGGATCAAAACCAGGTCTTCCTGTAAAAAGCCACCACGGTGGACTTTAAGTATAAACAGATGATATAACAAGAGGAAGAAACTGTTGTCCAAAAACAAAATGGATATCACTCTGCAGAGGAAGAGTTCCTTCCCAAGCCTGAACAAGAAAAACAGAAATCGTGTAAAGTCTTTTCAAGCAAATTACGAAACTAAAATTGCATCCCTAGCCAAGGATAACCATAAGGCATTATTTAACTACATCTGAAGTCTAATAGAGAATGCCCAGCTATGTGCCGAACTGGTTGCAGGTGGGATCATTCCTACTAGACTGGAAAATATTGCCAGCCTGCTAGCTGACAGATTCAGCACAAACCTCACCCCCCCCACCCCCACCTACAATATCCCAAAGCATACCAGACACCAGCCTTCTGCCTAGTCTGTATAGAGAACAAGTCATCTCTGTGTTCGCCATGGCCAAAAACACACAACCTCAATGGGACCAGATAATATCACAGGGTGTTTACTAAACAAACTAAATATGACCTAGTGGATACACTTAGCATTCTTTAATCATAGCTTGAGAACTGGCTATGCTCCTGCAGAATGGAGAACAGAAACAGTAATCCCCTGCACAAAGGCAGGCCATCAACTGACCCAGGAAACTGCAGACCCACAAGTCTAAACAGCCTCATCTGCAAGGCCACGGAAAGAATTACCATGGACCTTATCAACAAGGACATAGGTGACCTCCAAACGCTGAACCCAACCCAGTTTGGCTTCATTAAGGGTAGATCATGCTTATTAAACCTGGTGGACTTCTTAGAAAATGTCACCAAGGCCATGGACGAAGGTAAGACAGTGCACACAGCCTATCTCAACCTTGCCAAGGCTTTCAATACAATTCCCCACTCTGGCATCGAGAAACTCTCCCAGATGGGGATTAACCATTATGTTACTAGATGGGTAGCTAATTGGCTCACAAACAGAACACAAAATTGGTGACAACACCTCCACCAGTAGACCTCTCACCAGTGGAGTACCACAGAGGTCTGTTCTGGGCACCTTACTGTTTGGCATCTATTTCTGAGAAGCCTAGGCCAAAGAAGATGGCCTTTGGCTCACTAAGTTCGCTGATGATTGCAAACTGGGAGCAATCACCGAGTCCCCCAACGATATCAACATGTTATAAGAAGGGCTAACAAATTATTGGTACCAAAACCATGGTCTAAAACTAAATGCAAAAAAAAAGTACAATGCATCCCTTTTACATGTACCTCACCAGATACCTACAGTAGCTGGAGAGACCTCAAGAGGTTTCTCACTAAGAAAATACAGGGACTCCAAACCATGACCTATGTGAATAGGCTGAAAGCAGTGTCACTTTTATTTGTATCTTATAGGCTGCTGAGAGGCGACCTTGCCTATAGGGCAATCTCCGACCTGCCCTAATGGAAATGCTGCACATCCACAAGTCAAATGGCACAAGAGTCACTCGCTCTAGGGATCTCAACCTAGCTTGTGACATTAACAGAACATGCTGGAGAGAAAGATATGTTTCCCAGAGATTGCCAATTATATGGACTAGACTTCCTATTCACCTAAAACAGAGCTCCACACTGACCCTATTCAAATGCAACCTAAATAATTGGGTGGGAGACCGCAAATTCACCCCTGGGGTGACACCCATGTCCATCATGGATAGCTGGTGTTGATCACAGACCCGGTCTGTTCATAAAATCATTCTGTGAACTTCCCAGAAAGAGCAAATGAGATGCTTGTAAAGGCTCTACGGCCACTAGCCTATTAACCTACGAACCTATAAATCAAAAGCCTTGCCGAACTCCAAATCCTCAGCCTCAGAATGAGACCCACTGCAGCTCATTATATCACCCTGAGATACTTACACATTTCAGGGTGTTTTTCCTTGACTCTTTTGTTACCACGGAGAACACTGGACTTTGACAGTGCATTTGTGTAGCTGTCAGAATGTTACACTGGTAAAGTACTTGGAAAATGCCGTCATAATATTCTGACAGTTTCTGGAGACTGGAGGAGCTGGAAAATGCTGTCATAATATTCTGACAGTTTCTTTAGACTGGAGGAGCAGCATTTTTTTAAAGGGGACTGTCACCCCTTAATCCTCCTGCCTCAATCTTTAAAAAAGTCATTGTAGTTGTAGATGGAGTAAAGGAGGTATAAGCCCCTTTTCCATTACAAATAAAGAAATAAAAATAAAGAAACAATCCATCTATCTACTTTTATATTGGGTGGCGCAGTGGTTAGCATTATCACCTCACAGCAAGAGGTTCTTTGGTTCGATTCTCGGCTGGGGTGCCTTCTGTGCAGAGTCTGCATGTCCTCCTTGCATTAGCGTGGGTCTCCTCCGGGTGCTCCAGTTTCCTCCCACCATTCCAAAGACATGCATCTGGGCCTCTGTTGAAAATGGGCTCTGTCCCAGTCTGACTTTCCCAGTTAACAAATGCAAAATAAATAAATATGCATATCTTTACATTATCCATCTATCAATCTATTTAAACAAAAATAATTGCGTTCCAAGCAGGGGAAATGTCTTCCTAGTTATCTATATGACACCAAGATGTTTATTTATCAACGAATTATCCTGAATGGGGGTCACTCTGATGCCATACGGGGATAAAGCCATGAATATGGCCCAGCAGACCCGGGTTCAATTAGCGGCTGGGGAGACTGACTGAGCATCAGGGCGGTATGACCAAGCCTGTTCCAGGAAGAAGGGCAGCTGTTGATGAAGCCCCCTTAGGGGATTCATAGTCTAAAGAGGGGAGCTGCCTTGGACATAGTGAGTGTGGGAGGCAGGGCAGAGCATGACTAGGGCATATAAAGAACCCTCCAGGATGGATGCAAAGATGGCTGAGCCCCCAGGGACACCCTTAAGATCTACAACCGGCCTTTGCAATACAAGAGCAACTTTGGGGGGTAGAAGATAAGCTCTTAGACCTGGCATGGGAGTGCGGTACTAGGGGTCGAGCAGGTTAAATGATGTCCCAAGGGGGACCAAAAAAAAAGATCCCTGCTGAACTGCCTGGGTGAAGTAATGAAATGCAGTTACCAATCAATAGTCCAGATTGTCATCTTGTGCAGCTACTGAGGAGAAAACAAAAATAATGTGGAGGGACAATAGACCAAACTGGGGATTTTTTTAAATATCACTTGAAAAAAGTCAACAGAACAGATTTTACATCAGTATTTTCTGAACAATACGAAGTATGACAGCAAAATGTCCAGCTTTACCGAATGACTGTGACCGCAATAATTCACCAGAAAATCATGCAACGAAGTATGACAGCAAAATGTCCAGCTTTACCGAATGACTGCGACCACAATAATTCACCAGAAAATCATGCAACGAAGTATGACAGCAAAATGTCCAGCTTTACCGAATGACTGCGACCACAATAATTCACCAGAAAATCATGCAACGAAGTATGACAGCAAAATGTCCAGCTTTACCGAATGACTACAACCCGCAATAATTCACCAGAAAATCATGCAACGAAGTATGACAGCAAAATGTCCAGCTTTACCGAATGACTACAACCGCAATAATTCACCAGAAAATCATGCAATGAAGTATGACAGCAAAATGTCCAGCTTTACCGAATGACTGCGACCCACAATAATTCACCAGAAAATCATGCATTTTTAAAACACCAGCCACAGCTACACATAGTAACACCATATCCAGTGCCTACACTGCTAAGCTCTTAAGGCAAACCAGCACGCAGCCATACTTCCTAGTCGTTGGTGATTCTATAGTGAGGCACCTTCACGACCCACTCATTGCTGATTCTGTAGTGAGGCACCTTGACGACCCACTCAATGGTGATTCTTTAGTGAGGCACCTTGACGACCCACTCATTGGTGATTCTATAGTGAGGCACCTTGACGACCCACTCATTGGTGATTCTATAGTGAGGCACCTTGACGACCCACACATTGGTGATTCTATAGTGAGGCACCTTGACGATCCACACATTGGTGATTCTATAGTGAGGCACCTTGATGACCCACTCATTGCTGATTCTATAGTGAGGCACCTTGACGACCCACTCATTAGTGATTCTATAGTGAGGCACCTTGACGACCCACTCATCAGACTAAGAGTGTCATGGTTACCTGCCTTTCTGGGTCTAGGATCCGTCAAGTCAAGCAGGCACTCAAGTCACTGAACCATAGGTACCAGTATGCCTCAGTCAGTCTACGTGGGTATTAATGAAATTAGACATGCCTCCCTTGACTATATGAAGTAAGACACGATTGAGCCTGCTGATTATCTATCTCAGGAAGGCATGAGCCCAGCACTGAGAAGCACTATGAAGTGAGACATGATCGAGCCTGCTGATTATCTATCTCAGGAAGGCATGAGCCCAGCACTGAGAAGCACTATGAAGTGAGACATGATCGAGCCTGCTGATTATCTATCTCAGGCAGGCATGAGCCTAGCACTGAGAAGCATACAACCTTCTCCAAGGATGATGTCTTGTTACCAGAAGAAAATTATTATTTTTAACAATTGGTTTAGCTTCTGGCATCAATCCAGGGGTGTGCAACATTTGACGGCCTGAAGGACATAGTTGATAGACCATGCTGCTTTGCCAAGGATGGTCTGCACTTACCCCCTCTGGGCTTTTGGATATTGGCAAAAACCTTTTCCACACCCATAGGGCTTGTTTAATGCAATGCCAAACTGATAAACCTACCTACTTAACTGAACCCATAAAGAAATATCTGAAGGTGTGCTACTCAATACTAGAAGTCTTCTCAAGAAACTTCACTCCCTGCAAGTCTTCCTTTCCCTGGAGAGTGTAGATATCTGTATAGTAATGGAGACATGATTTAATTTAGTTGAGAGTACCCCAGCAATGTAAGGTTAGAATGCTTTTGACATCTTTAGACCACCTACTGCAAAGGGGGGAACTAAAGGTAGAGGAGTGTCAGTCTATATTAAGACCAATTTCGCCTCCAGACAAGTTAAAGTGTATCACCCCACTGGAACTCACACATGTGTAACTCACCATAAACAGTCGTACCATATCCTTACAACATATAGGTCCCCATCCATGCCCCAGGAAACCCATACTACCTATCTCAGTTTACTAGAGTCCCTCACCTTTCAACCCAATATGATTTTCATGGGGGATCTCACTACCCCTCTATAGATTGGGAATCCTACAAATGCACAAGCCCAGCAATTCCTAAACTTTGTTAATGCCAACATCCTGGAACAATTAGTCTATTCTCCCACGAGGGGTACAAACATCCCTGAACTTGCGCTCACAATCATGGGGGAGGGGAAAATGTTCCTCACCCAATGTAATATCTATGCTCGTCAGAGCAGACCATAATACAGTATTACTTGAAATAAAAATTAAATCTGGGGATCCAACGAAACCAAAAGCCTTCAGGAACTATTCCAAGGCTAACCTGTCTCTACTAAGCAACAACTTGGCTAAATTCCAAGCACCCCCAAACCCAGTAAACACCCTAGAATACAATGAGTTATTTACAAAATCTCTGTACAGCCATACTTGTAGCTGCATAGGGTGAGCTGTACCCACTCATATTAAGAACAAGACAAACTCAAAAGACAAGCCACCTGGTGGAATCACAATATCAAACAGTTATACAACAAAAGAAAAACTATTGGCCAAGACAGAAGGAACAAAGCCACACATACTAAAAGCCTCCTGACCAATCTAAACAGGCAACCAAGAGAGGTAATTAACACTTCAAAGGCTAAATTTGAAGAAAAAAAAACTTCTCTGGCAAAGGACAACCACAGAGCTTTCTACAGCTATGTTCGTAACCTCACAGGAAATATAGAACAATGTACATAAATTATTGTAAATGGCATCATCCACAATGAAACTGAGGCCATTGCCAAGCTTTTGGCTGACAGGTTCAGCTCAAATTTCTCCCCCACCTGAAAGACCAAAGGAAATATCACATAATACAATCCATCCAACCATTAAACCATTACTAGGGAACAGGTCATCAATGCACTTTCCAAGGCCAAAAACACTGCATTGATGGGGCCCTGATAAAATCAAGATATGTTTAATAAATAGCATAAAACATGACCTCTCTTGTCCACTTGAATCACTTTTCAACTGGAGCCTTCAGTCAGGTTTTGTGCACAATGAATGGAAGATGGCTACAGTCAATCCCGTGCACAAAGGGGGTCCAACCACTGATCTGGGTAACTGCAGGCCCATAGGTCTTACCAGCCCCATACTTAAGGCCATGGAAAGAATCCTCATGGACATGATAAATGAAGACATAATTAACCTGCAAATGCTGGAACCATCACAGTTCAGCTTTGTTAAAGGAAGGTCATGCCTATTATATCTGTAGACTTTTTTGAGAGGGTCACGAAATCAATGGAGGAAGACAAGAGTGTGCACAGTGCTTACCTCAACCTGGACAAGACTTTTGATATAATACCCCACTCGGGCATTATTACAAGCTCACTAACTTAGATATAAACCTATTTATCACCCAGTGGATGGCCGTGTGGCTCACTGATAGACCCAGGAGGTCACAACAGGTGAGGCCACCACCACCAAGAGGCCGGGCACTAGCGGTGTCCCCCAGGGCTCAGTATTGGGCCAGCTCCTTTTTGGCATCTATTTCTCTGAAATGGAAGCAAATGCTGAAAGTTTATGGCTGACTAAGTTTAAAGATGATTGCATGCTAAGGGTTAGCATCGATTCCCCTGCAGACACTAGCATTCTTCAAGAAGGTCTACCTCTGACTGACAAATGGTGCCAAAGCCATGGTCTTAAACTCAGTACTAAGAAATGCATAACGTATCCTTTGGGAAGTCAACCATCCTAGCTAATTACAATGTTGATAATACACCCCTAAGAGTTGAACCAGTGGTCAGGGATCTGGGCATGCACATAGACAGTAGGTTTACCTTCAACCACCACATGTCCACACTGGTGAGGAAATAATTTTATGCTGCACAACTTATAAGCAAGGGCAAAGCATCTGGGTCCAAAGAGGTCATTATCCCACTGTACTCCAACCTTATCAGACCAATCATAGACTACAATGCTCCCTTTGGTATGTACCTGACCAGGCATATGAAGTAACTACAGTGACCTCAGAGGTTCCTTACAAAAAGAATACAAGGCATAACAAACTTGTCTTATGCAGAGCGCCTTAAAGCCCTTTTCCTCTACTCAGTCTCCTATAGATTATTGAAGGGTTTTCTATGCCTGGCTTATAAGGCATCTGCAAAACCCACACTTAACAAATCTCCTTCATATTAACAAGTCAAAGAAAACCAGAAATACAAGGTCTATGGACCTTAATTTTTCCCATGACTTGAACAGAACATGCTAAAAAACAGATGTGTCCCAAAGACAGCCCTTCCTATGGAACAGGCTTCCCATCCATGTGAAGTTGAGGTCATCTATTACAAAGTTTAAGCACAATCTAGACCAGTGGATCGGGAACAGGACATTTACATTGAGCCTGGCAACCAGGTCCTTTATGGACAGTGGTAGCTTATAAATGAATGGCCCTCAATGTCCTATTTGAATGCAGGACATCATTATTCATTCAGGAAAACTTGGCCAGGCTTAGAAAGCCCCCCCCCCCCCCGTCATTAGACTAGTAACAGTCTATGAATCTATGTATCTATGACACAACAAAAATGTAAGTCAGAATCCGACATGTTCTGAAAAATTCTGGATAGCTGAAAAGGTATGCTAGGGCGTAGTGATGAACAGAACACTAAGCAAAATTAGAGGAGGGATTTTGGCAGGACTGCTAATCTGAGGGAAGAAAAGTTAAAAACAAAACTTACAGGACGTGGTAATGGACAGCACTGACCTTGAGTATCACGTCACTCACTATTCTGGATCTGCACGTAAGCAAGGTTGAATATCCTCCATTATTATCACATTTTCTCTTAAGGATTATAAATACTGAATTCTAAAGTTCTCATTATATAGGTTCATATGTTGGTACTAGGCTATCGGCCCTAGGGTCTATGCAAGCCTAGCCATAACAATTCCCTGAATATTTCTTCCCACAATATTTACTTCTCTGGACCCCTGTCTAGCAGGGCGACTAACATGATCCCTGAGTGAATTTCCTATATCCCATCCAATCATCAAGGTTCCTTTTGAAGAGGGCCAAGGAGGCACTCTGCTTGACATGTATGGGCAGTCTATTCCAGAGTATGGGGAGTCTCTGGGTCAGGAACCTATCCCTCCAGCATGTTTTGTTCATTGTGATGACAAGGTTTAGATCCCTGGAGCGTGTGGCTCTGAGGGATTGGGATTTCTTTAAGTGGAGCATGTCCAACAGCTCAGGGTTTGACATGGCCTTGTATGTTAAGCAGAGATCACCTCTGAGTAGACGATATGCCACAGAGTATAGCTGGAGTTTTTTTTTAGACGGTCAGCATATGGCATCTGCTTTAGGCCTGTGATTCTTTTAGTGAGGTATTTCTGTGGCCTTTCTAGTGGTTGCAGATGTCTTGTGAGGTACATACCAAACGTGGCATTATACTCTATAATGGGTCTAATGAGGGATGAGTACAGTGGGACAATGACCTCCATTTTTCTGGATGAAAAGCCCTTAGTGATGAGGTGTGCCACATAGGACTTCCTGACTGTTGTGGCGATGTGGTTATCGAAAGTGAGACCACTGTCCACCTGTGTCCCTAAGTCTCTCATCACACTTTCGATGTTTGGTGTCCTGTCACCTATGTGGTAATTCATGGGTACATGTTTTTTTTCCAAAGGGGATAACTATACATTTCTTGGCATTAAGCTTGAGCCCATGGCTCTGGCACCAGGCATCTGTTTCTGTAAGGCCCTTTTATAGAATATCCACATCATTTGGGGATTCAGTAATGGCTCCCAGTTTGCAGTCATCTGCGAACTTTGTTAGCCAGAGTCCCTTAGTGCTGGCCTGTACTTCAAAGAAGTAGATGCCAAACAAGAGTGGTATCAGGACTGAACCATGAGGTACTCCACTTGTCTGGAGATGGATTTGGAGTCGGCTACTTTTACTGTCTGGGTTCTGTCAGTAAGCCAGTTGGCAACCCATCGAGTATTGCAGGGATTTATGCCCAGCTTAGTAAGTTTATCTATGATTCCAGAGTGGGGGATGGTGTTGAAGGCCTTGGTGAGGTCTAGAGAGGCTGTGTGGACCGCCTTACCCTCGTCCACAGCTCTGGAGACTGATTCGAAGAAGTCAATCAGATTCAGGAGACAAGATCGGCCCTTCACAAACCCAAACTGGGTGGAGTCCAGTGTTTGAAAGTTGCCAGTGTCTTTGTTTACAAGTTCCATGGTAATGCGTTCCATGCCCTTGCAGATCAGGCTTGTCAGACTGATGGGACAGTAGTTCCCGGGATCCAAGGCAGATCCTCCCTTGTGGAGCGGGATAACTGTAGCTGTGCGCCACTCAGTGGGCACAAAGCCTGAGGTGAGGCTATGATTAAACATGACACTTAGGTGAGGTGCCAGTTCATTTTGTAATTCATGTAGTACACAGCCTGGGATGTCATCTGGTCCCATGGATGTTGTATTCTTAGCTTTGGAGAGTGCGGTTTCTACCTGTGTGGCCGTGATTATCGGAATTTGGCAATCTTTTTGTATTGAGATGGGCCCTTTAGGGGGTGAAGTTGGAACTAAATTGATCTGCCAGGAAATTGGCAATATCCTTGGGATCAGTATATTTAATTCCATTGTGTTGTAGCTCAGAGCAGATCTGAGCATTACCATTTAGATTCTTGACATAACTATAGAATGCCTTGTGGTTGTCTTTGAAATCTTTGGCAATTTTATTTTCGTAACTAGCTTTTGAGGATTTTATGAGGGATCTCAGCTTCTTACTGAGGCTGGTGAGGGAGTTTTTTTTGCATCCTGGGATTTTCCTCTTTTCTGCAACAGATTCTTCCTTCTGTTGTATAGTTTGTTTATAGCAGGGGACCACCAGATTGGCTTCCTTTTTTTTGGAGAAGAGCATCTTGGTTCTATTTGGGATGGCACGATTCATGCACGAGTGGATGTGCTCGTACATTGCCTTAGTGTAGGATTCTGCAGTCAAACTTCCAGATCCCATCTGTTTGGGTGTAGTGAAGTTTGTCACTTCTGACTTCAGTAGCATGAAGTTGGCTTTGGAGAAGTTTTTTAAGGAGATTTCCTTACTGGGGGGGTGGGGGTGGGATGTGGATGTCAAAGGTGATTTGCTTATGGTCAGACCTGATCAATGAGGGGGTGACCACTGGTGTGGAGCATCTATCTCCCATGTTGGTAATGACCAGGTCTAGGATATTGGAGCTCCTGGTGGGGCAATGGATTAGTTGATCCAGGGTGTTGGAATTTATAAATTCCAAGAACCGTTGGGAAAAGGAGTTGGTACCCGAGTAGTTTTCCCAATTAATGGCAGGGTAGCTGAAATCACCCGGTATTAGGGTGTTTGGTTATAACTTAATATTTTCCAGTATGTTTAGAAAGGTGTAGTGAGAATATTGGGGTATGGTGGGGGATCTGTAGCAAGCTACAATATGGATTGTAGTCTTACCTAGTGTTAGCTGTACCTGGAGAATTTCAGATGCATTGGGTTGGGCAACTAGCCTGGAGGTGTGAATATGGACACTCCTCCACCTTTAGTGTTTTGGTCTTGGTTTTGTGGCTGAAACGTGTGGTAAGAACTGTAGCCTGGTTTTGCAGGGGTGCTCTCTGGAGCCTTGAACCAGGTCTCAGTTACTGCACAGATATCGATGTTTACCATTTTTAGGAGTGCCTCGAGAGAGTGCATTTTGAGGTTTATACTTCTAGTATTGAGTAGCATTACCTTCAGATTTTGCATGCTTGTATCTGTTACGGTGGTGGTTTTATCCTTTGAACCTTGCCTAAAAAAGGCACTACAGGGGTGTCAAGAGCTTTAGCCAATAACCTGAATCCCAGGGGTGACAGGTGCGGACCATCTCTGGCAAAGCACCGTGGTTTGTCAATCATGTCTTCCCAGGCAGACAAATACTGGATCCCCTTTGAATGACACCAGAATCTTAGCCAATTGTTGAAGTCAATCATTTTGTCCTTGTACTGTGGTATCATTCTGGGCGAAGGCAGGATGCTACTCAGGGTTAGGGTCATACCTGCCTGGGTTATATGATCCAACCCTCTTCCATGTCTCTTTTCATGTAGTCCAGGGAGGTAAGTCTCAAGTCATTCACTCCAGCATGGACAATGACAGAGTCATATTTGTACTTGTTGTGGAGTGACTTGAGTGCATGCGTTATGTGGCGGATCCTGGCACCCGACAGGCAGCTGACTGTAATTTTCTCCTTGTTCAGCCTGGTGAGTGGAACATCAGTGTGCCTGACTATAGAGTCACCCATGACTAAAGTGTTGGGTACATTGTCTTGCCTTAGGGGCTGTTGTTGGGTGGCACACTGGTGTTGTGAGCTATGTGTCACTTTGGTTGTGACTGGTGTTTGTTTGCATTTCGGCTTCAAAGGTCCTTGCTGCTTGGACAGGTCACTGTTAAGGGCCTCCGCATATGTGGGTTTAGTGTTGCTATGTGTTGGTGTTGATAGTGTGGGTCTTGAAGGGCTATGAGTTGCTTGAGGTGTAATGCAGGTGTTAACCTTCTCCTCTTGACTGTCTAGCACAATCTTGGCCAGAGAGCTTTGCTTCCAGTTTGGCTATGTAAGTGCATCTTTCGCAGGTTGTAGTGTTGGGTGGTCGGAGGAGAGGATTGTCTGTGTACATGAGGCAGTTGCCGCACTGCCCCAGCATGCCCAGATTCATCAGGTGGACAGGAGAAATCACCGGAAGCTGACCCTTGGACATGCCTGTTTAGGTGCTTTTTGTAAAGTTTAAGAGCCGTTTTCCCTTACCTTTGCAAGGTACTTTGCAATTATAGGCTGTTTAGTGCCTATGATTAATTTCTCCTTATTGACAAGGAAAGCTGAGTGCTTGAATCAGTTTCAGGCTTCCTAGTGCTTTCCAGCAGGTACTAGAGCAAGTGCTAGTCACAGGGGTTCAGATTTTAGTGCCACTACTGAGAAACCAGCTAGTTCTAAGGGAAAATTTGAAGAGCAGACTTTCTGGCACCTGGAATACTTTAACTGTAGCCTTGCAGTGCTGTACAATGTGAAAAAACACATTTTTTTAAGCCAGAAAGTTGAAAGGGTTCTAAAGCAGATTGTTTACCATTTCTCTTGCGGTCCTCAGATTTGTTTTTATTCTATCATTACACTGATTGTGGTTCCAGAACCTGTTCAGGGTACTTTAGATAGTGGCCAAGTTTTACAGTCATGGTCCACAATCAAGCAGGCCAGATGCTTGGGACCAACCACATACCAGAGCTCTGTGACCCATGTACAGTAAACAGCAATCATAACTGCATACTTGAAGGAATCCAAGTATACACTTGGTATGCAAGCGGGATTCTTCAGCAAAGACCTCAACTAACAAACATGAAAATCATGAACTACACTGCAGAGCATGGGCTTCAATTTACATGCATCCAGTTGCATTTGTAAGGTACAAAACTCAGTCTGACATCCAGTAACCAAATAATGGTAATGTGCTACTCAGCATAATACAGCTGTGCAGCTACATCACCATTCTCTGGGCTTAAAGCATGTCCAAAAAAAGTGTTTTGTAAAATGGATGAGACAGCACATCCCAGAGCGTAGTGCAGTGCACACAAACGTACTCCGTCAACCACACCAGCCTAAGGGGGAATGCATACAACAGCACTCTGCAGCTAGCAAGAGCTAAGTAACAAACAATTGAACTTTGATGCGTCTTGTGCAGTCTGCTTGAAATCCCTTCCAAACAAGAGACACACTGCACTGTGTAGATTGCAACCATACTTCTCAACTGTCCAAATTTTTACCTCGTACTCTTGGCCTTTTCCTCAAAATCTGCAGTCTGGCCAATCACTGACGACTGGTGTCACTAAATAATGACAGGCATTTGAGTTTCAGACAGCATGCCCTTCAAATAAATGCATGCTAATGCAAAACATATTAATCTAGCAACTTTCTAAATTTATAAAAGCTATATTTAAAAGTTGTCCCTGTTTTAGGTGATTGGCCCCCACCCCATTATTTTAGGCGTTGTCCAGATTTCTTGCACCAAGTGGTTGAGAGATATGACTAACTACTGTTTGCTGAACATAAATACAATCTACAGACACAAATACAACAGCATCCCTGACAGTCGTGCAACACAGTCATAGCCAGCCTTAGCATAGGCAGGAGCGGCCCAAGGTCAACTGGTGTTCTAGGCAAAAGGGCTCCACGGCGCCCCCACCACATCACCTGTTCTATCTACAGCAAATAAATACTGGAAAAGCCAGTTAAAGTGGCACCCTAGGCGGCCGCCTAGTTGGCCTATGCCCAAGGCCGGCTATGGGCATAGGCCAACTACGCTGCCACCTAGGGCGCCGCTGTAGCAGGAGCACTTTTCCATTATTTATTTGGTGTAGGCAGACCAGGGTGAGGGTACCTGGGTGGTGTGGGGGGGGGGGGGGGGAGAGACCGTGGACCCTTTTGCCTAGGGCACCAGCTGACCTAAGGCTGCTGAACACAATACTAAGAATGCACCTTCCTCTGCCTCAAATTCAGTTGCAGTTGCTGCTTTCCCAATCTTAAATTTAAGTGAGTGGACAACACGCAGGTACAGTCCCTAATTGCTGACAATGCACAGGAAGTGATCCTGACCTTCTCCCACCGTACAGGGAAGTGGTCCTGACCTTCTCCCACTGTTAAGCCTCTTCAGGCAGCTTCTGCAATAGGACTCAAAAAAGTTACAAAGCACAATCCTTGTGTAAAGACGATGTAATGGCAACTGATTTAAGGGCTCAAATGTGCATTAATTATTTAAAAATTCCAGTCACAAAAAAGGATTCATTATAGCTTTCTTGCTTTTAGCAATACAAACAGAAATAAAATGGTGACTTTGCCTTTAATTCGTAAAGTTCTGTAACTTTAGTCCATTCTCAAAGGATGTAGTTTCAGCCTCAAACTACGTTTACCTTTTTCTTCTTAAGGCTTAAGGGGTTGTGGGGTGGACAGACAGACGGACAGGGCTGACACAAGCCCATCTTTTAAAATGCTCTCGTTCTCGGTTTGGCGCGCGCGGTGTGCGTTCCTGGGCGTGCGTGCGCGCGGCACTTCTGAGCTCCCCCGTTATTCCGGCAACGGTCTAAGCTTTTAAAAACTGTATTTAAAATCTGTCCCTATTTTTGGGCCTTTGTACCCCCATTATTTTAGGCATCATCCAGATTTCTTGTGCTAAGAGATGTGGTGCACACTGACCTTAATAAATGTGCACCACACCGGAAATGAAATATGCACACCCTGTTAGTGGAACAAATGCATGGCATTATCCAACACCGAGCTTTAGAGACAAAACTAGAAACGTCCAGCAGCTGGACACGGCCCACTCCCACCTCTCCGTCTGGGAGGATATCGCCGCTGTTTTACGGATGCCTTGCTGGCCGCCGCTTTTCAAGGGAGCCCCGAAGCTGTATTTGTACTGCTATGGAGTTTGGCCAGGGCATCAAAGCTGTCAACTAATCAGGGCCCGATCTCAATAGCATCAGTGACACATTCAGAAACAACCAGGGACACTTTTAAAATATTAACACTGTTACCCTCACACACTGACAGAATAACAATGCGAAACGATATACACTTCCTGAAGTAAAAGAAGTCTATAACTCTTAATTATTGTCATTGTATATCACGTTATTTACCGCCTTTTATCCAAATGGCACCAGTTTTTAGGAGGGATTAAGAGGAACAGAGCTAAAATTTGAGTCAAAATCACGGACGTCTCTGAAAAAAATGGACAGTTGAGAAGAATGCAGGGCACTGGTGAACTTATACTTTTAGATATATATTGTAGGATCTTTTACATCCGTCTGAACTAAAACCAGCTCAAATTGCTGGGACTTTCGTTTAACGTCTCACCTGAAGGACGGTACACTCAAGAGCTCAGCACTCTCCTTATGTTGCAATGCTCTGTCAGCAACCCACCTACCTGGTGTGGGAATAGAACCACAACCTTCTGCATCAAATCAAGTTCGCAGGTGTGTACTAGGCTAATGGCCCTGCAACCTTTACAAGCCTAGCCGACAGAAAAAAATGCCACTGAGCGGTAAAAATAAAATGAGACAGTCGTTGTCTAACACGACACCAGCCCACAAACATTTTGTTTTCCACATTTCCTTTTCTGGTGTCACATCGTGTCATACGGAAAATTCTGCCACCTCAGTGTCCCTATTTATTTACAGCACGTCTAAACGCAGTGCACATATAGCTACAGTAGCAGGCGTGACAAGCAGATATTGGGGGGGGGGCTAACAGCACATAAAGTTAATGTACCTAGCATGAGAAGGAGCACAGGGAAAGGGGGGGGTCCTAACATATAGAGCTGTGCACCAGCCAAACAAGGAGTCAAGATGTCACAGCACAAGAAGCTAGTCGCGACACATGCAGATAATGTAGCACACATGGCATACATTTGGGGGGAAGAGTGTCACGGCAAACGTTGCTAGTATAGCAAGCATGGTATAGTAGGTATGGCATGCGGAGGGGGGGGGGGGTGTCACGGCAAACGTAGCTAGTATTGCAAGCATGATATATCACATATAGCTAGTATAGCAGGCATGGCATACAGCGGGATGGGGGGTGTCACGGCACATGTAGATGTAGAGCAGGCATGGTATACAGCCGGGGATGTAACGACACGTAATGTAAGCACACATGGCATACCGTTGGAGAGAGGGTGTCACGGCAAATGTAGGTAGTATAGCAGGCGTGGCATACAGCCAGGGGGATCACGGCACATGTAACTAGTATAGCAGGCATGGTATACAGTCAGGGAGGGCCACTCAAGGCACATGTAGCGAGTATAGCAGGCATGGTACAGCAATGGCAAAGCGAGGAGTGTTACCGTTTTATAAATATGGCGCAGCGTGGATACTTTCCAAGTTCAGCTTTCACAGCCGGGAGTGTTTTGTGTTCAGTATAGTGTTACTCACCGTTTACTAACTAGAACAGCATCGCTGTTTACACATCTCTTCCATTCACAAGTCTCAACCCCGACCCCAAAGGTCAAGGTTACACAGATGGACAGCTCCATGCAACCAATCAAGAACGCAGTTTTCAAAAGTGGGCGGAATTGATGCAGATACCGGGAGAACTTGCAATACTGTAAATAAACGGAGACCGGAAGTCAGGATGGAGACCGTGTGCATTATCTTACCGCTGACTCGCCATAAAGATAAATGTTTCATTTAAATTTAGCGATGTGCTGAAAAACAGAAAACAACAAATGAGAAAAATCATATGCTAGTAATATAAAAAAAAAAGCTGAATGTCGCATCGTCAGTATAAACAGAGGACCGAAGGGTAACGAACTGTATTTAAAATCACCGCAACCCGGCCGCAAGTGTGTCAAATTCGTTAGCTGGGTTACAATAACCGGCTAAATTCCCGCCGATAACCTCTTGCCCCGTTTGACAGCTGTCTTTTCATTCTGCCGACTGAAGATGGGTCGGGGCGTGAATTACAAAGGCACGCGGAGGCGTGGGCTTGTTTCTGCGCTCCGATTGGCTGTGCTCAAACCCGTCTAATAGTAGGTTTGAACACACTGAAGGACGAAAAGGCGCGTTAGTTCAAATCTGAGAAGGGCAAGGAGTAGTGTGTGTTCTTCTGTCAGCTCTGATTTGGTTGTTTAGGCTCTTAAGTTGTTTCTGGTAATATCTCATCATGTGTACTCCACCCAAAAGAATGTGTATTAGTCCATCATTTGACAGTAGTTTTGAAAAACGTTTAAAGAAGGTCTCTATCGAAGGAAATATTGGTAAGTTGTGTGCATACATGTTTTTGTTTTCTATAAAAAATAAATTAACTACAAGCAAATGTGTAAAAAAAAATGTCTTACTGTTTTTCTGTATTATGAGGTTGTTTGATCTTTCTTTGTACAAGCTAGTGCGTCGTAGACGACAACTACTTGATCAGATTGGGGGTGTTGCTTCATGGGTTGTCTTGTGTTTTCATTTTAAGTATTTGTTTTGTATACCACTTTTAACTCTCATAGGTGATATAAGTAACATTTTTTTGATTGGAGCCATGTAAAACTTTATTGGATGCTGTATTTTGTTACGAATTCTTCTTTGTGGGACCCCATCACACTCTCTGCTATAACTTTTTATAAATTCACGTCATAGCTCCCTTTTTTGAGAGTATTTTCTCCCTTTGTTATTATTAATCTGTGATGATTTTCTGACCGGGAAGGTCACTTAAGTTGCACTGAGTGAAGCTGGTGGGATAGTTGTCTGTTTGGGTCTCTTGGCGCCAAAACATAAATGGCGCCGGATTTGAAAGGGTTAACTTGTATGTACATATAGGTTTATGTAGCGTGATGTCTTTAATGTTAAACTAACACAACCGTAGTTAAACGTTTCAATAACGCCTCTGTCACAAACTATATATAAGTACACACAGAGAGGATGGCATTGTAAAGAGTTTGCTTCAGCTCCTTGTTGGCTATGAATAGTATCCTTTCTACCTGTTTGGCGGGATGCTGCTGTGTGGTCTCCTGACAGGGCTATATGTCACCAGAGGGATGTTACTAAATGGGATTTCCTGGCAGGTGTATAAATCAGCAGCTGTAGCTCACAAGTTTAAAGGTCAAAGGTCCAGTCAAGGAAGTAATCCATAACCTGACTGATAAGGGAATAACGTTTCCTGAGCAAAGTGTGAGTAACAAGTGTGTTACAGGGCTTGTTGGTGTGTGTGGTGCTTTGTGTCCCAAAATGGTTTTTTTTTGGGGGGGGGGTGCTTCTATGCATCTCCTGACTATTCTGTTATTGCATCCTGACTATTCTGTTCTTGCATCGGCTGTCTAGTCTTTAACAGTGGCCTTTTTTCTGTTAATGTCCAGTATTTAGATATACCTGTTGTTGGTTATTTTGCATCGGCTGTCAGACTCCTGACTATTTTGTTCTTGCATCGGCTGTCTAGTCTTTAACAGTGGCCTTTTCTGTTAATGTCCAGTATTTAGATATACCTGTTGGTTATTTTGCATCGGCTGTCAGACTCCTGACTATTTTGTTCTTGCATCGGCTGTCTAGTCTATCTCCTGACTATTCTGTTCTTGCATCGGCTGTCTAGTCTTTAACAGTGGCCTTTTCTGTTAATGTCCAGTATTTAGATATACCAAAGTGTTAAGTAATATGCCAGTTCTTTTATGGGGGTCTTGTTTCTTTTTGTTAGTGATAGAAAAGTTGTGTTTATAGTATGCAGTTTAAGGCACTTTTTTGATAAATTACATTAAAAAATGCAGGGATATGGCAGGGGTTCCTGAATACATTGAGTTTATATAAGAGGTATGCTAGTAACAAGTGTTTGTTCATAATCTGTTCTCTTGTATAATCCAATTGAAGTTTGATTGGACAGGGTCTCTTAGCTACCGCACAGTTTATAATCTGTACTTTTTTCCCCCCAGCTGCAGGAAAATCTACTTTTGTCCAACTTCTTGAAAAAGCCTGTGATGAGTGGGAAGTTGTTCCAGAACCAATTGCTCGATGGTGTAATGTGCAGACAACTGAAAATGAATGTGAAGTGAGTGAATGCTTTTAAAAAAAATGTAACTAGGACTTTTTCCTCTTAACCCTTTGCAATGGGTGGGGGATTTGACATGCCATCTAATTTTCCAAATAGTGTATCTCTACGCTTTTTTTTTTTTTTTTTTTTTTTTTTTTAATTCTACACTGCACACTTTTTCTACTAGCTTAATTTATCTAATGTGATTTCTATGCAGATGTATCGGAGCCTATTTACAAATGGTAGTGTGACCACATGTGCTTTATCATTCCATATGCTATACACCCCATTAATACCAAGCCACATGACTTGTTCAAAGCAAGGAATAGAACATTCTGTCGTAACTGGTGTGTTAGTGTAGTTGTCACAGTCCATGTGTAGTCTGTTCCACTGATCAAGCTGCCCCCCCCCCCCCCCCCCCCCCCCCCGGAATGTGCCAGTTAGCCTGCTATTCTATCCTGGCCACATTTGCATTTATCATAGCTGAGTTGTGGCGGGAAAGGGTCCAAGAAGGACCAGATAGTGTAGCTGGTTACAACATATGTATTCTGTTCTCACTGACCACTAATTCATCTATTGCCATAGAAAGAGCTGCTGCATTGAGGGGGACTAGACTTTTACTTTTTGCTTTCATTCACTCTTTGGACTTTGTAGATGACCCCCTCCCTCCCTCTGGCAGCATTCATCTCTTGCTTTTTTAAAAAAAAAAAAAACATGAGTATGATGAGGGCTGCATACCTTTTCCCCTGAAAGGGTATTTTGTTCTGGCAAATTAAAGTTCTTTTGGGACTGACCAGTCGAACCAGGTGAAGGATCCAAACATATGTGCATAACACTTTTTTTTACAATGTAGTTGCACAACACTGACTGTCCAGGGAAGAAGCTAGTTAAAGCTGATCCGGTGACCTTCATGTATGTTGCAAGCTGTATTTTGACAGTATTGTCATATTTACAGGGGAATCCTGCCTGGGCAGCATCGTGTTTTTACTCTGTCTATACTGATCACCCCAATTTGCTCTCTGACCTAGAAAGGGGGAACCTCTGAAAATAGGTTTTCTGTTTTTCTACTTTTAACAGCTAATTGGGAATGCCAAGTGCCATTTTGCAAGGTCTAACTTTATATGGATTTGCTGCTTTACCCTGTCCATCACAGGGTGGAGACAGCAATCTGAGATGCTGTAAAATGGCATAAAGGTAGCAATCTGAGATGCTGTAAAATGGCATAAAGGTATTGTACTAGGCTCAGAGGTGATGGGCTAAAGTCCCTCAGTCCATGGAACATGTCTACCCTACCCTCCAACCCATTATGGATAGCACTTCATCTGCTACCTTAGACTTTCTCCTTTTATGTAAAATTTGTTGCGGGGCTTAGTGTTTTTTAAAACCATTGCTGGAGGTGGGTTAATTGCGCCAGTTGGTTCTTTGGAATGCACTTGTGGGCATATTTTAGAGTATTTGGTAAACGCTTGCTGCTTAGGATTGTTCATCTGAAACTTTGCTTGGAAACATGGCTTCTGATAAAATCTGCAGCTGGTCAACTAAATTTCCAAAGGGAATTTATTTATTTATTTTATTTTACATTTGTTAACCGGGAGAGTCCGACTGGATACATGTCCATTTTCAGCGGAGGCCCGGGGAGAAAAGCTCCACGTATCAGCAAATAAGAATACACTATGTTGATATAATACAGTATGTTCACTTAAGTATTTTACACAAGAATAGGAGACATTTTAGAATATTTCTACTCATTGCTCAAGACATGTAAAGAAAAAAAAAATATTCAAAAAAAAACACAAACTCATAGTATAACAGACTTTTTCCTTTTAGGTAGACCTTTCGGATAGTAGTAGCAGGAATTAAATAGGATAATAAGACTAGGGAATTATATAGAAAAGGGGAATGGTAGTGGTACCATCATTGGTCCTAAAGGGAGGAGGAAAAATCTTGTTTAGTTGAAGTCAGACTGGGCTTATTTCCAGAATAAAATTCTCATCTGGTGATTCCTCTCAGGATATCCTGACATCAGTGGGAAGCATTTCCTACAACAGTAAAAAAGCCCCCCCCCAATAGATTTAATTTTGGGCTGTAAAGCTACTACCAGAAGACCTCTAGTTTAACATAGGGCTGAACTGAAGTTGACAGGCTTGACTAACCATTTGTATATGGTTGGTGGCAGAACCTTTGGACTAAATCCCCCCCCCCCCCCCCCCAATAGTTGCACCTACTCCCTTCTCTTTCTGTTCTGTTGTTGTTTCAGTGAAGTGGCATTAGATTTGGGTACTTGTTTAAACCCCCACCGTGCTGAGACTTTTTCAGCTTTGAGAGAACGCTACCCCCCTTTCTTGGAAGGGAGAGTTCTCAGTTGGCTATTCTACATTAGCAAAGTGGTTTTGGTAACTTTTACCTTGATGTCTTGAAACGTGTACTTTGTGGGGTGTGACATGCATGTTTCCCAAACTGGGGGAGCTGGCACTTCATAGGCAAATACAATCAGCAATACAGCCTGATTACTTTTCCCTGTTCTACATTCTGGGTGGTGGCACTTGTAATGATTTAGGGCTACAATATGGGGTCAGAAGTCACACTAGTGGGTGGTGCTGTGACCTCATCTTACAACAGCCCTTCACTCAATGTAGTATTGTTTTGGATTGTGTTTAAATAAGATATAGAAACAATAGGAGTGTAGCTGTGGTTAGAGTACTAATCCTTTGTGGAAACGGAGAGTTATGCTGGTTGTGGGAGGGTTGGGGTGAAGTATGCATGGACCTGATGACACTGATCTTCAGCTTGTCTGAATGTAGCTGTTTTAACTGTGATTGCATATAATGTTACAGCAACTAATTTTTTCCCCCTAATTATTTTAGGAGCTCTCAACATCACAGAAAAGTGGTGGGAATCTACTCCAAATGTTGTACGACAAACCTGGGCGATGGGCTTATACATTCCAGACATACGCTTGCTTAAGCAGAGTGAGGGCACAGCTGAAACCAGTTTCAGCAAAACTGTGTGAAGCTGAGCGCCCTGTTCAGTTTTTTGAACGATCTGTCTATAGCGACAGGTGAGTACTTGACTTCAATCTATTGCTTGCTCTTATTTTAATTTTTCTCAAATGAACAAACCTATGGACTTCACCTGCCCCTTTCAGAGACTCTTGCTGTCAGCAAGTGCTGCTATATTATAAGCTTGTATCATGCCATACACTGTATCCTTAAGAAGTGGTCTTATTGCAAATCTAAGCCTGGGGTGGCAATGTGGGTAAGAATAAGGGAATCTGCATCCAGTGCTGTTAGCTTAAGCTGAGCTGTACTCTGTTTTGCAGTGTTGTACTGTAATGCTTCCTAAGGGCCACACAAGTTAAATCTTATTCCAGTGTGTCCCACTGTTAGAGCCCAGCCGTAACTAGCCTATGGGTGATCTTGGTGAGTGCAGATGGGAGCCTACCTTTAGCTGCTCAGCCATATCTGGCCTCCCACTTAGATTGGTGCTGGTATGTATGTGGTACTGTGCCTCTGAAATGTGGGCTAGCCTAACATTACAGTATACGTTCACCTTAAGCGATTGCTGTAGCTTTCTAAATGAGAGTATTGTGCTGTGTATATAGAATAGGTTTGGAGATAAACCTCGGTATTTTCAAAACTTTCTTTTGATTTAAAAGAAAGTACTGTAGAAAATTTGCGTAGTATGAACTTAATGTGACCCAAAGCTGCTACCATTTTATCTTATTGGCGGGCGTCAGTTGTAAGTTTGCTGTAGTGGTTCTGCAAGGAACTGAATAATGCCAGTGAAACATTTCAGGTTGACGTGTTCCTGTATTTTTGGGGGGGGGGGTTTGGGAGGGTGGCTAAATGGCTAAGGTGTTTGCCTTACAAACACAAGGTGCAGCAGGGTTTGAGTATCTCACAAGAGACAATTGGCTAGGCTTAAAATGGCTCGCAAGGGCAATTAGCTTGGTACTAACCTATGTAGATGGTATAGACATGGGTCCACACTACTGACCAACTGCTGTGGACATGTGCACACTGATGGTTCCTGATCACTTCTTCTTGGGCTTGGTTTAGCCAAATGTCCAGTTTTGTGCATTTGTTTTCAGCCGGCCTAACTGTTTCATTTTTGTCTGTGGTAAAATGTTAAAATGCTGTCTGAACACTGCCTTAAAGGAAGACTTCGGAGCTCATAATTTTTGATTGTAAAGGCCGTGCTGTTGTAGAGGCTAGTTCTCATCCTTTCTGGGTTATTTAATTGTGGCCAGGTTCTTCTCAATCATAAATGGTGGCTGGGATTTTTGAATGACTACAGTACACACATCCCCATCCCAAAATGCCCAACATACAATGCTAACTGTGTACTCCTGAAGTCTGTCCAACTGCAAACCCTTTCCCCAGTTTTAGGAGCAGGATTTCACCCCATATTTTCTTCCAGGGTTTTGGTGGGGTAAAAACTTGTTCTTGGGCTCACTAATCCTATCCAGACTTGAAGTCCTTTGGAAGGATCCTCTTAAAAGGAAAATGCAGCAGATATGTGGACTTGGCTAATGCATGTTTTCCCTGGTACCATAGAAATTTAGATGCTGGCTGGTTTGTTTTATTTATTATAAATGTTTAGCTTTAAATCTGGGTAGTGTCTCGATGGCCAAGAATTCTGCTATGTGGTACTGTGGTGTAATCTACTAATTGTTGCTCTGCATGATGCAGAGGAGGTGAAGGTTGTGAATTCCTAACGTGCATCAATACTTCCTCGCTATGGTCCCGTTTTACGGTTGAGCCACAAGTGGACACTTCCACGGCAGTAAACTATTGAAATAATTGTGTTGCTAGTGCACACTTCTGAATAGGGATTTTTACATGTGGATTCTGCTTGTATTTCCTCAGTATATTACATTATGTAAGTGACTTATGATCTAGAAAATTGGCCTGTGCACGCATGTCTCCTTATAAGGGGACATCAATTAAGATTCTGCCTGCAAACATTCCTGTGTCCCATTATCCTGGTTGGGATAAAGCGGGTATTAGAAACTGAATGTTCTACATACTTGGGGCTTTAAGTAACCTGTGTGTTTTTGAGAAATCTGAATATTTCTATATTACTATACTAATCTGTTTTGATAAAATTCAAGGAGTTCATGGTTCCCAATTAAACTCTTTTTATGCAGGTATATCTTTGCATCTAGTTTGTTTGAGTCTGGAGACATTAATGAAACGGAGTGGGCTATTTACCAGGACTGGCATGCATGGCTTCTTGAACAGTTCGAATCACGGATTGAGTTAGATGGTATGATATACCTGCGAGCAACACCAGAGGTATGAACTAGGAGAGCTCTTCTGTACAAGCCTATCTGCTTTAAGATGTTTATCTGTTTAATGTCATGGGTGTGGCAAGCCTACTGGGTGGTATTTTTAAAGCATTCACATCGCTCAATTCCTGTTTTAGTTTGTGGAATTGGATAACAAACCTGCATAGCTACCCTAATAAAATGCAGGTAGTGTCTTTAGCTGCATTTCTTCCATTTTGTACATTTTGGTGTCAAGAATGTGTGTTGGTGTGAAAAGCAATGAACTTGCTTTTGCATGAGTAGCTTGACTCTAATTTTCTGCATTTGTCAATCCCTCTCCTCCCTTGTATTGTAGTGCATAGTTTTTTTGAGGCTGCCTGCTTTTACTGAAAGCAATTCCAGTCAAAATAGAGTTAAAGACCTCAGAATGTTTGGTCAAACTGAGTTGTTGGTTCTGCTCTTCAGCGAATCCTTGCAGTAGGAGCACTAGGCAAGGTGCACAGTGAGAAATGCTCGCCATTTATCATAATGCGGGGGCGGGCAAGAAAACTTGTAATTTGCCTTCATTTCTGTAGGGTTACATTCGGTTTGATGTCCCATACATGTTGTCTTGCTTCCTACTATAGAAAGTGAATCAATTCTGTGATATTATCCTTTGTAACCCATTACATGGATGTCTTAATCAGACTGTACATCTGCAGTGAACTGACATTTTCATGGATATTAATTCTTGTACTGATCAGGTTCAGTCTAGTTTCCCCCTGACAAATGTAATGTCTTAGCTTTATGCTCGGCCGGTGGTGTACCAGCCATTGTTTTAGCCAGCAGTGTCCTGGAATATGCAGCTCCCGTGAAGTTGAGGTAATACCCCAGGAGATGATGATGGTATACTGATAACTAAGCCTTAAGCTACAGGGAAGGAAATAGCCAATGATTGTTTGGAAGCTGCTATGTTTTTACACTGTGTAGGGGAAGCCTGTTTGGGTGAGGAACAGTTTTCACTTATCCAAGTGTAAGATGTTGGTATCTTTCTCTTTGGAGAGTTGCTTGCCAAATGGAACACTACCATAATGAGGACAGAGAAATTGGAATGGGCTGGAATTGGAACAAAAGGACGTTTACATGAAAGTGATGGAAGGATTTTAGTGATACTGAAGATGTACATGTGCATTAAGACATCTTGCAGTTAATTAGTGCTAGAAATAAGTAATGTCTGTCTTCTGTCCTAGAAATGTAAGGAAAGGCTCCATTTGCGAGGTCGGGAGGAAGAACAGGGCATTGAAATGGACTACTTGGAAAAACTCCACTACAAACATGAAACCTGGCTTTATCAACGAACAATGAAGTGAGTATCTAATGTTTTGGGTAGTGTGTTGCCCAGGGCTTGGTATAAGCCATTTGAATGCTGTCACGTTGCCTATTTTTGTGACAACTGCTTGGTGTGCATTACCTAATATCTAAAGTTTGCAATGCTGCTAAAATTGGTGGCATTTGGGAGTGGCTGGTGTCAAACAAGACTATGCCGTCAATGTGGAATATTGGGGAGACTGTTAATAAGTAGACTGAAACAAAATGTATTTTATTGTGGTCGGTGCTGTGTAAGATGCTTAAAGTGCATGCTTTTAACAAAACTGCTTGTAGATTACGTCCTGAGTAGCCTTGCCTGTGACCCTTGGGTGGGGGTGCCCATATTCTCTGGACTTTGCTTTTATGATTTGATCAGATGAGAAGGTGCAGGTTTGTTTTAGACCCATAGACTAATGGCAAGGGCAAGGATTGCTGTACTGTTAGTCTCAGCATACGTACCATAACAATACACTCCCACCTGTAAATTTGTCTGCAAATTGTAATAAACACTTAGTTTTTAGGATGAGCTTAGACTCTCGCCTACCTCTGTAGCGGTATGTCTTAAAAACTAGTTGAGATGAAATATTGCTCTATATTATATGAAAAGTAGCGTTGTCACCTCACAGTAAGACACTGTTCGGTTCGATTCTCAGCTAGAGCGTCTTCTGCGTGGAGATGGGCATACCATTGTTGAAGGTTGTCAGGGATGGTAACTCGACACGTAAAAATCAACTACCAGTCATTAGCATTAGAGTTCTGCTGTGGCAACCCCTAACTGGGAAAAGCCGAAAGACAAACAATTGTATGAAAAGTTCATATAAGAAATTCTGTACCCCCGGACATGGGGGGGGGGGGGGTTGTGTGATCGCAGTACAGTGAAGATTGGAGTGTTGCCCTCACTGTAGTGCGATCTCTGAGTTGGAATATATATCTAGTGGGAGCACAGCCCCCCCCCCCCCCCAATATTTTTCAATGTCTGGGATTTTCACTCATTGAACGTTCGCTTATATGAACTTTCATTAATATAATCTAGACCTAAAACATTGCACCTTGGATTCTGGAGCTACATAGTTTAGTAAAAGTAACCTAATGTTTGAACATATTGAATGTTTCCTCTGAAATGAACATCACACTAGCTGTAAATTTGAGCTGCATTTTTTTTTTTAATTTTTTAATTTTTTTAATTTTATTTCTTTTTTAGAGTTGATTTTGAGTATCTGAAGGATATTCCTATCTTGGTGCTGGATGTTAATGAAGATTTCAAAAATGATAAAATAAAGCAGGAAGATGTCGTCGACAAGGTATGTTTAACTTGTCTTAATATAGAAAACTAAAGCAGTACAGGTGTGGGAGGTGCACACTTGATATTTGCCCTTTCCTCTGCAACAAATCACAATTTTTCTCTAGTTGCTTGTTCAAATGGTTTGTCCTTTAGGACAGTTATGAATCCCATGCCGAATTCCAATGCAATACGAGTTAACTCTGGATTTAAAAATTTAGGCACAGACAGCTGTATATTGTATGAAGAGTCCACTGCCTTGCAGCCCAGGACGTGATAGCTGAAAACAATCTGTTTGGTAGCCCTCCTGTGCTTGAAATTTTTTAAGCTTCAGTGTTGACACTCGGGGGGGGGGGGGGTATATCTGTGCTCCAGTGGTGCTTGAGTAGTGAAGCCTCCTATAGATAGTGGTTTTGGGACCTGAAAATGTTACCCAGGCACAGTACTGTATGTAGTTTGCCTTTTTCTCCTTAAGTAATCTGATTGCCTCTGCATTGCAGTTTTGATAACTGCATTTTATTTTTAATGGACCTCTGCAGGAATGTAACTTTTTATGCTGGGTTTCTTGTGGTATCCTGCCCCTGCTTGAGAGGAAGAAAATTACCTTTAATGTTTTTTTGTCCTAAGTGATGTCTTTTATATCTAACTTTCTTTTTATTGCAGGTCAAATCGTTTTTGGACACTTTGTAGACTGACTGCAGCTGGATTTTATTCTGGGAATGATTGACACTGGGGTACAGCACGTGCTTGAGCCCTAAAGAGTTGGTTTTGCACTCCTTCGTATAAACTTTTAGACAACCGCTATATCACGTGAGGGAATGTAAATACATGAGAGGTTATTTTTAGTGACTGGACATTTTGCATGCACTCCAATTAGGAAACCTTTTCTTGCACCTGAATTGGGCTGTTTGCTACTTGAGCAGATGTGCTTCTTCCCGACCATGTTGAATGAAGACAATGTCAGTTTTGCTAATGCTTTAATTTTCTGAAATTAAGGCATACTGCTGCATTATATGGTGTGACCTTATATGTTCAGCAGTCTTGACGCCACGTTTATATCTGTAAGATGTTTATAAGAGCAACTTTTTTAACTGGTTTTATAAAATTGCTTTTAAAGCTTGGCTTGAATCAATCTGAAGTTTGTAATGTCACTTTTACTCCAAGAACATTTGGATGCATTACCAAAATTATCATTAATTTATTTGACGTCATTGCATTGATGAAATGGCTTTGTAACCTGACTTGGCAATGTATCATTTTGTATATACTGGTATGTAAATAAATTTTCCATTTGTTTACAGTGAAGTCACTCCTGTGGCTCTTTGTTCTCCTTTGAGTGAGGACATTGGTGGTGTTGGTTGTAGTTAAGCTGAAGCAAACTGGGCAAGTATTCAGGTTTAGTCTAGTTTGTCTAGCAGATGGTAACATGTTTGTGGTATTGCCAACTACCTATTGTAGTTCAGTCATGTTACAACAGTAATGGTCTTCTGGAAAGCTACCTGTTCAGCTGTGCATCACACTGCCATCATGCAACAATTTCCACGTGGTCTCCTTGCATGGGGGGTTTGTCGGTGAGTTAAGTCTACTGTTACTGCAGAAGCTACAATGTGAAGTTCTGTCTCGCTGTTCATTCTTACTGATTGAGTTCAGAGCCGATCCATCTGCTCAGTCTGCCCACTGCAAAGCTCCATCTTCAAATAGCTTGCGAACAAGTCCCTATCCCATGATGCACCTAGTTAACCCAGATCTAGTTTGCCATTGGAACAGATTGGAGGTTCCCCACTAGCTCAGGCCAGTAAAACCTTACTTTTTTTCAAAATTCTTTATTGTATTCATAATTATGATTTAGTAATGGCTTGAAGATAGCTTTATAAGCTTACAGCTTCCTTTCCCTTGGTGTGTGTTAGTAATTTCTAGTTGGCCTAGTTTAAAAGGCTGCTTATTCAGTGGCTTTTTTGTCACTAGCTTAGAATATTTAGTGTGCGCTTAGTGACTTTGTCACTCTTAGGATATAAGTTAGTGGTGTTTAGCAGGAAACATCTGCTTGGCATCTATGCCGTGTGCTGTTTAGACCGTTTTGTCAGTTTAATTTATCTGTCTTTATAAATATTGTGAGACTTTTTGGGGGTGGGGGGGCTTTGTGTACTGTTCAAATTTCAAAATATTTTACTTTGACAGTAATTTTGCTTGATACCGTTTGTGGTAAAATAAGACTGACCAGGACAAACATCTTAAGCCTGGATTTCAAAAGTACCCCGAATGTGGCCAAAGGATGTCAGTCATGTTAATTGTGTGTACTGTTTAGGAGCTTTACATTTACAGGATAGCTGCTCCATGTGCCATTCTTTCTCCTCCAGAGTCCTTCAGGAGAGAGAGATGAAGTTGATAAGAGAGAATTTTGTTAAAACCCTCTTTCCAAGAAGCTTTGAGCGAACAAGATGGATCCAGCAAGTCCTCAAGTCTTCTAAATTTGCTGGAACAAAAATCTTGACATCTTTGGCTCCACAGACATCTGAGCCAACAGCCTTATCTTTTCGGAGACGGTCCCCTAGTCCTGGAACCGGCATCCGAAATACCAAAGTCTCTTAATCTGGACTACCTTTTGTCCATTCATCTCGGTCCTTCTGATCTGGATGTGGCTCGTGTGGGTCAGAAGCTTGCAGGCACCGGCCTTTATCAGATCTGACCAAAGTGGCTTCAGATTCAAAGACCCTTATGCCAGCTACAACTCTTCCTCCTCTGAGCCATACTGGTGGAGTCTGACTTGTTGATTTTTGTGGAACCTTCGAAGCGGACACCTGCTCCAGTGTCTGGCTCTGTTCACTTTGATGTCCTCTGTGCCAATCAAGAACTCTAGAAGCAAACACTCTGGGCAGGATAGTCGGAACTTGTCAGTTCCGAGACTGCCTCTTGGGGCTTCGGCTCTGAGCTCTGCTCCTACTTCGGGCTTGGATGGTCCCCCTCTGAGGCGATTTTCATTTGTAGAGGTACTTTGATAGCCTTGGGTAGAGGGGTGACTGGCAGTCCACAAATGCTACTGAAGACTAGTTGCTTCTCCTGATGGCGTTTGGGTCTCGGCCCTTCACCGCTTACGTGTCTCCATCCTTCGATGAGCTTATGCAGCTGGTCTCGCGAAGGGCGTGGGGGTCTCCAGACACCATGGAGCCATGGTGTCCTAATAAGTTCATATCTGCCCCACAAGATGAATCCTTCTTGACCAGAGGTGTGCCAGTTGATAGCAGCCACCAAAAACGAAATGTCAGAAATTTCCTCTTCTATCCATTCTACTAACAGATTCCAGGATTATGTATAGATATGGGAAGCGAATGTTTAGTTCAACTTTTGCACTGTGTTTAACTACTTAACCCATTTTACAAGACTACAAAGATCTCCTTAAAGAGCTGGGAGATGCTCTTCAGGGTACAGTAGCTGCAGGAGCTACATACAAAATGCAGAAGCTTTGTCCTGATTCCTGCTCCAATTCCCATCATAGCCAGGTTCCAGAGCCTTTCCTATGAGATTAAGCAAATTCTCTTCTCCATAAATCCTCTACGAGGAAGCTTTACCTTAGCAAATATGGGCCTCTAAAGATATTGACTCGATAAAGGAGCTGCAGCAGCCACAGTCAAGTGTCCAACTTGCTGCCATTTCTAATTATCTCTGATTCGAAGAAATCAGTCACACAAATCCAAAACCTTCTCAAATTGACCTTTCATGGGAGATCACCTGTGAAATCTCCCTATTCCCCGTGGAATCTAAATTTTATGCTTTCCCGACCAAATTATTGATCTACCAGTTTTCTTCCCCAATCACTCTTAACAGTCTAGAATACACACTGCACAAACTTTATGTTCACAGACAGCTCAGATTTTTCTTTGGGTAGAACAAAAGATTTCAGGAAATCGGATCGGCTTTTTGTTTCCTTTTCAGACTCCAGGAAAGGTATGCCAGTGGCTAAAACAACTCATCTTTGTTTATTCAGCTGCCAAGATGCCCCTAGAGTATAAGATTAAAGGTCACTCAACCAGAGCAGTTTCTACATATTCTGCTTTTTCTGCCAGATTTCCAAAACCACATAGGTTATCTGCCCTAGGGCATTTATAAGTCTAGCCAGTGTGTGCCACCCTTTTAGATTAGTTGACTGCCTCTGTATAGTAGGTCACAGAATATAGCCCTTTTAAGGTTGGTTTACTGTGCCTCTGTCTAGTAGGGACACGAGATCCCAGGGGTAAACCTACAATCTCCTATCCACTCGTCAAGATTTCTCTTGAGGGTCATTGAGGGGTCTGCCTAACATGGATTGGGATTTTGTTCCAGAGTGAGGGGAGCCTCTGGGATATGAATCTGTCCCTCCAGCATGTTTTATTTCTGTGCTGAGGTTCAAGTCCCTGGAGCATGTAGCTCTAAGGGATTTGGATTTCCTGAGGTGGAGCATGTCCATTAATTCTGGTTTGGACATGGCTTTATACGTCAGACACAGATCGCCTCTGAGTAGGCGGTAAGCAACTGGGTAGAGCTGGTGTTTCTTTAGCCTAACTGCGTAGGGCATCTGAGTCCCTTGATCCTCTTGGTGAGGTACTTTTTGGGGTCTTTACAGTTGCTGCAGGTGTCTGGTAAGTTACATCCCAAATGGGGAATTGTATTCAATTATGGGCCTGATGAGTGGTGAGTAGAGGGGCACAATGACATCTCTCAATCTAGATGTGAACCCTTTCGTGATGAGGTGGGCTATATAGAAGGTCTTTCTAACCACTTTGGCAACGTGATTGTCAAAGGAGAGATTGCCGTCTACTTGGGTCCCCAAATCCCTAATTACTACTTCCGTACTTAATGGATTACTGCACTTTTTGACATTTAGCTTTAGGCCATGGCTCTGGCACCAGTTGTCAATCTCTGTGAGACCCTTTTGGAGGATGCTTGTGTCAGTCAGCGAGTCTATTATGGCACCCAGTTTGCAGTAGTCTACGAACTTAGTCAGCCATAGTCCTCCCTTGTTCACAGGAAAGCTGAGTGGGGTTCCTGAGTTTGGGAGGGTGGTCTGTAGCAGACAGTTTTGCCCACTGTTAGTTGCACATGGATGGTCTCTGATGCTTCGTGCAGTGCCACTAACCTGGTGGTGTGGATATCTTTGAATATGGATACTCCCCTTCCTTTTGTGGTTCGGTCTGTTTTGGGGCCGAAAAGCATGGTATGAGGTATAACCTGGTAGTGCTGGGGTGCTCTTGGGAGCCTTGAACCAGGTTTCTGTTACTGCACAGATATAGATATTCTCCATACTGAGGAGAGCCTCGAGTGTGTGCATCTTGAGGTTTAGACTGCTGGCGTTGAGCAGCATTACCCTTGGTTTCTTTTTCCTTGTGTTGTCTATGGAGGTGGGTTTGTCTTTTGAGCCTTGCCTCAAAAAGGCACTGGGGGTGGCAAGAGCCTTAGCCAATATTCTGAAGCCCAGGGGTGACGGGTGCAAGCCGTCCCTAGCAAAGCAATGTGGCATCGAGCATGTCGTTCCAGGTTGACACTGGATCCCCTACTTTAGCCAATTGTTAAAATTGATTTTGTCTTTATACTGTGGCAGGGTCATACCGGCCTGGGCTACATGATCAGAGAGCTCCTCTGTCTCTCTTCATGTAGTCCAGGGAGGTATGTCTCGGGTCATTCACACCAGCATGGACAATGACTGAGTCATATTTGTACTTGCTTTGGAGTGACCAGAGTGCCTGTGTTATGTGGTGGATCCTGGCACCCGACAGGCAGCTTACAGTGACCTTGTTCAGCCTGGTGAGTGGGACGTCGGTGTGTCTGACAATAGTCGCCTATTACGAGTGTATTTGGTGTGTTTAGCCTTAAGGGCTGTGACTGTGTGGCACTGACTTTGTGAAATGTGATACGTGGGTATTGTGGGGTAGCAGTTGCTTGGATGTCTGCTTTGGAGGTCTCTGCTGCTTGGGAAGATTTTTATTTACAGCCTCAGAGTATGTTTTGTTTGGTTTGCTGTTGTGATAGGTCTATGTGAGACTGGATTTGGTGTGTGTGTGTGTGTGTGTGTGTGTGTGTGTGGTTACCTTCTCCACCTGACTGTGCCAGTACTGGGTTGAGAGAGCTCCGCTTCCAGTTTGGCTATATAGTTGCATCTCTCATATATTTGAGCTTGTGGGGAGGCGGAGAGGGTGGTCTGTGTACATAAGGCAGTTGTAACTGCCTCAAAGATTCCCAGATTCACCAGCTGGACTGGAGAGTAAACCCGAAACTTGACTTTTGGACATGCCAGAATAGTATAAGGAACTACTTTTTGACTGATCAAAAAGCTCCAATACGGAGCCAAGTACTTTGAGGGAGTATAAGAGGGTGTAGTGCTTTAGTTTATTAGTGCTTATACAGTTACTTGTACTTTATCACTCCTTACAAAGTTGACAGGGCCTCCAGGGATAGAGCCTCCTCTTGATCCACTGTTCTGAAAAATAAACTCCCGTGAGCCACATGAGATTAATGGTGCTTGGGATGCTACCCATCAGTAAGGATGAACGGTGAGAGAACTTCACGTAAAGAAGTTATGTACTTACCATAACGTTCAATGAGTCATCTCGCCTTCATTCTTGCATCCCCTCCTGGGCTTTTAGATGACAGCGATGCTGGATCCATCCTGGTTGCTCAATCCTTCTATACCTTCTCTTGGGAATGATACAATGACTTGGTATTGTTATACGCAGCAAACAAGATCTGAGGTAACTCTAGGTGCATCATGGGATAGGGACTTGGCCTCGAGCTATTTGAAGACCTCAAGCTTTGTAGTAGGCTGACTTTGAGCTAAAGGATCATCTCCGAACCCATCAGTAAGAATGAATGCGAGATGAACAACTCTCATGGAACGTGTTTTGCTATATCTGCAGAAATAAGTCTAAATCGAGCTTGAGGTCTTACTTTTTTCTCTCTGTCTGTCTCTCTCTCTCTCTGTCTCTCTCCTGATTGCATGCGGGTCACCTTTTTCACAACCTGGCACGTTTCCACCCCTCTGCCAACATTAAGTCCAGGATTCGCACACACTTGCATATGTCTTGTTTGTCCCCTTGCCTGGACACTTTTTTTTTTTTTTTTTTTTTTTGTCTGGAAAAGCCCATCCCTTCAGGTAGCCATGAGACTGCTTTATTATCCTTGCTGGCTCCCCCAACCTCAGAATTTAAGACGTTACCGACATGTACTGTTTCTCATGTCCAATGTGCTTTTTGACTTCTAGCAGAGCAGGGATCCGTCTTGTGTGAAGAGTTCAGTTTCACAGGCTGTTACTGAAAACTAGGCTACTTGCCCCTGGAGGGCCATTTTAAGCCTGGCTAACAACCTATGGTCAGAACTGTACCTTGTGTCTGTGAGGTGAAGATCTTAACCATTATACCGTGCCATCTGGTATGAAGGTGACATGCCATGGATGCTGCCCTTCAGGACGACTTGTGGTGGCACCTTCTGCCTCACTTCCTCTTTGAACAGTGTAGGGTGGTAACGTTATGGATGCACCATTTTAAATTAGTAGATGGGGAAGAATGAAGTGTTCATACTAGTATTTCATAGATTCCAAGACTGCTGCTCGTGCATGCCACTTTGACAGAATTTGAAGGGCTGCTGTGGATTTACTCTTCAGGTATATTTAATCAGATGGACCTAAATATTACTGACTGTCTTAAGTGTTTGCCAAATTAACTCATTGTGTGAAATGTAACTCGCACGTCTTTCTATGCTGTGCTGCACCTAGTCTGTTACATAACCAAACCTCTCTCTAACAATGGGGAGTACTGAATCGTTAATCAAAATAAATACAAAACACTGGACTTGGTTTTCCATGTTCATGAAATTGTTGAGCAACGCCGGACACACCTAGAGGTTTACGTTGTATAGCTGAAGAGCACAGTTTATAAATACTGGCTTCAGCAATTCAGATGCACCTGGTAAAAATGGCACCAAGTCATTGGACTGGCAGTGATTGTATCTTGGACAAATTCCTGGAAGGAGATAGTAGTGCTAAAAGGGATATATAACATTGAAACTGAAATTAGCCTGACTTCACTACTCAAAACCAGTCACAAATAAAGTAAAATGAACCAACTGTTGCCCCCTTTTATTGGTGGCCTTGTGGGTTTAACAGCTCTGGAGCTGGTGAAGGGACTGGAGACTGCATGCCTTTGAGGAGGTAGGGTAGTGAGTGATTCGAAAGGCTACTGAACTGAGTGATTGGATGGGATTGTGAGGTGTCACAGTGGTCTTGTGCCATGTCTCATTACCTGCTCTGCCTCTTTTTAGGAATATCTCTGCATAGATGTGGTCCTGCAGTTTGTGGTGGTCTTCACTTAGAGGGGCTGTGTTTAGATTCCCAGGCTCACTCTGCCTCACTCCTGTTGTAAGGCTAGAACCTAGCAACCCCTAACAGACTATATAAGCAACAGTTTGGTAGTGCCTGTAGATGAGTATAGACTGGGGAGCCGCACTGCAACAGCATACAGCAAATATAACCCACAAAGACTGGTGGGGAACCATAAGCAGCCATTCTCTAAATTGCGTATAGGTTGTTTGAATGCATGGCTAGCCTTAAAGGCCCTTGTGGTCATTAGCCCAGTAAATACCTATGAACCTATTCAATTTCCAGTTTCTGTAACTACCCTATAAAACAAGTAGTAGCTACCAAGAAGCTTTTGAAAGTTACTATTGGGCAATACACAGACATACAAGCAAAAAGACTTGAGCTTTGTGTGGTTTTTTTTTTTTTTTTTTTTTTTTATAATGGGAACAGCCGAAAGAAGTCGCCCCACACAAGGTTTGCAGGTTTAGTTTTTTGCCTGGGGAAAAATGCAGGCTTTATACACTTAAGGCATCCCTTTTGAGTAATTGCTTCATTTTTTAATGGAGAAATCTGCTTCCCATGTACTCTGAAGAATTATCTTTAGGGATACAAGGTCCTACACGGAGATGCAAGCAGTCTTTTTTTTTTTTTTTTTTTTTTATGTTGGTTCTGGAACAGTCTTGTCAGGTATTCTATTAAGACCTTTCTATATAACTTCATTGAGCAAAGGGGTTACTGTAACATTTGCATATATGTAAACACGTCTGCATTAAGGTTTTAGCTGTGGGCTTCCCTATATTTTTTAGTGTGTACTGGAAGAGGTTCTAGTTGAATGTGCAAATCGCCAAACATCCTGTTTCCCATGGATCGGTGCTGCTGCAGATTGTCTGGCAGTAGTCTTAAGATTTCACCTGGTGGAGTTTGGTAGTATGTGTGAAGACAAAATATATGGAACAAAAACGTTCTTTCAACTATGCTGTGAGCTTCCTAATTGAAGCTTAGTGTGTTTTTCAGTATCTGGTTGAATTCCCAACAGCTTATGCTCTCACTTTTATCAGGCTTCCATAATTGCCCCTGGAGCAGGGAATTCTGTATTCAGCATACCCTTACATCAAACCTTTTTACTCATTTACTGACCTTTGATTACTGGAGTTGTTCAACTGGGTAGGAGCATATTTCCAGTGCAGGCCCAGGGAGAAGAGCTCCAAGACTTTACTGGAAGTGAAGTTTTGTTAGTGCTGTGTCTTGCTGTCTATCCCTTGCTCATCTTAGCCTGGTACACACTTAAGTTAACTATCACAAGAGGTCCTTTTCTAAGTCTATTGATGCATCCTAAATCTCTGGCAAGTTCTGGTACCATTGATAAATGTAAGCAGGGGCTTGGGAGATGAACCATTTAGACTGTCCATTCAAAATGTAGATGCCGAACTAGATATGAATTTCCTGCTCTCCATACAATTGTCCGTTATGTTTTGAATTGGGTTGGGGAGGAACTCTGGTTCACGCAGGTGGGGAGCCTGTTCCAGAGGGTATAGTCTGATACATAATTCTCCAGAATTCTCCAGCTGGTCCTATGTATATCATTGGCAAGTTTGTCTTGAGCAGGTAATTCTGGTGCCATTTGTTCTGTGGATATGCAAGAGGTGCATCAGGATGTAGTCTGACAACGTGTAGTAATTGTGGTATAAATGTCCCATCAACAGCCTGTAGGAGACATAATACAGAGATAGGGCTTTGAAGCAGTCTGCATAAGACATGTTACTTGCACATTGTATTCAGTTAGATCCACTTTGTTACAATTGTCTGATGTAACTGGTTAGGCACATGACAAAGGGGATATTGTCAGTCAGATGAATGCCAAATGTAGTAAAACAATTTCCTTTGACCTACATGCTAGTTGAGTCTGTGGGGAATTCTGACTGCTAATTTGCAATTGTCTGCAAATTTGGTCAGTCAGAGGCCCTTTACTTCAGAGAAGTAGAAAAGGAGTTTTCCCAGGACTGCTACTTAAAGGTGATCTCTGCTTTACTTACAAAGGCATGTCTGACTCTGCTCTTAGGAAATGCTACAGCTAAGGAAATCCCAATCCCTCTGCACCACACACTCCAGAAACCTCAACCTCATTACCACAATCAACAGAACGTACTGGTGGGACAGGGTCATAACAGAGACTGCCTGTGCTATGGAACAGACCTCCCATACATGTCCAGTAGAACACCTCGCTGACCCTCTTCAAGAGAAATCATGATGAGTTGATGGGAAATACAAAATTCAAAAACAAATCTCTAGTAATGTCAGCTCCAACGAACGGTGCAGAAAGTAGAGCAGTAAGTAGCGTAAAAGTGTCTGCTGTTAATCCACTGCCAAAATACCGGTAACTCCACTTTCCTTATGCACAGTGTTATGCATATTCCCTGTATGGCATATATGTGTAATTTTGCTTTAAGAGTTGGAGCAAAAGCAGATGTATTACTCAATCAATTAAAACTAATTGTTTTAATTATTTAGAATATGTATAAAAACTGTGAGTAACTATCTGGCTGTTGTCTTCTGAAGTTCTGATACTACTTAGAATGAAAAACGCTGGCAGCGTTTAACGTCTATTTTGTTTGTGGACTAAAGCACTTTGTGGAGTTACCGGTATTTTGGCAGTGGATTAACAGCAGACACTTTTACGCTACTTACTGCTCTACTTTCTGCACCGTTCGTTGGAGCTGACATTACTAGCGATTTGTTTTAGTTTAGTGTGGTGCTTTTTGTCTTTTTTTTTTCGTGGTTAAATACAAAATTCACCCCAGGAATAACGTCAGTGGCTCTACTTGACAGAGGCACTGGGGGCAAAGGTCAGGTGGCACTATGCCAGGGTAATCCTATGGCTAGGCTTGTAAAGGCCACTCGGCCATTGGCCTAGTACACGCCTATGATCACTGAAGGGGCTCTGCTTGCGACTGGCCTATTTGTAGCGTGGACTACCCAGTTTGTGAGCCAGCTGGCTATCCATTGAGTGGTATAAGGGTTTATACCAATCATAAATGCCTGAGTGGGGTATTGTGCCAAATGCCAGAACAAGGTCAGCAGTGTAAACAGTTTTGTCCTCCTCCATTGCTTTTGTGATCTTGTCAGAAAGTTAAACAGGTTGAGTAGGCAATGACCTGCCTGACAAAACCAAACTGGATTGGGTTCTGTGTCTGGAGGTTTTGTTTATCACTTGCATGATGATCTCATTGCTTTGTACATGAGACTTCTGGACCTGTAGTTTCCAGGGTCTGTAGGTCTGCCTTTGTGCAGAGGAATGACTTTCTGTTCTCTAGGTGTGAGACCTGAAGCCTGTTTGGAGGCTACAGTTAAATAGGTCATGTTTCATGCTATTAGGCCGCCTGGGATATTGTCTGGGCCCCTTTAATGCAGTATTCATGGCCTTGGAGCATTGGGGACATGTTCCCTTATGGTAACAAGGATATATATTTGGTATTTCTTGAGGTGGAGAGAGGTGAGAAGTTGGAGCAGATTTTGTTTATCGGTAGGCTTGATATACTTTTCTGGTTCAGTGTAGATGGTCGACTACAGAAACTGCACACAGTTCTATTATCTTTGAGATTGTAGACCTAACTAAAAACTTTATGATTGTCCTTGGCCTGTGAGGCCACATTATCTCAAATTTGGCTTTGTTAGACTTTGGTTGTACTCTAGTTTGGTATGATTGTGCTCTTGTCCCCACTGGGTGCTACCCCTCAGTTTCTACCAGGAGTTTCTTCTGGGTTTGCAGATGTTTACTAGGCTTTTGACCAAGTGCCATTTTAAGTGTAGCCATGCATCCCAGATCTATGACCAGTTCTGATACCCTTGATTTTAAGTATTCAGAATGGGTAATTATGGTGCTGTTTTTTGGACATGCAGGGGTGCATCAGAGTGCAGTCTGACAATGCCAGGCATAGCTCTCAAAAGCCTGTAGGAGAATATAGGGATAGAGCTTTGAAGTGGTCTGCATAGGACATTTTACTTGTGCCCTATAGTCTCTCTAGATGGGAACCTCTGTGGACATTCCAATTGTTGGATATGCCTGGTCGGGTATGTACCGAAGGGGCATTTTACTCAATGATGGTTCTGATGAATGCTGATTACAGTGGAACCGTGACTTCCTTGGACGCCATGCCTTTGTTTATAAGCTGTGCAATATAGAATGATTTCCTCACCACTGTAAACGCATGATGGTCAAAGGCTAGATTACGGTCTGTCCCAAGTCCCTGACTGCTGGGTCAACTCTAAGGGGGGGGGGTGTTGTTAATATGACCATGGGTGGATGACTTCCCAAGGATACTATTATGCATTTCTTGACGTTTAGTTTCAGTCCATGTATCTAGAACCAGTTTGTGTTGGCCCCTCCTGGAGAACATTTGTCAGTGTAGGATTCCATGACTGCTCCTAATTGGTAATCCTCTGCAAATTTAGTCAGTCAGACATCACTCTCCACTTCAGACAAGTAAATGCCAAAAAGGAGCAGTCTGAGGACTGATCCCTGAGGGACTCCACTTGTGACTGACCTCCTTGTAGAGATGCACTCCAATTCTAACTTCCTAGGTTCTGTCTGGGAAGTTGGCTATACAGCAGGGTGGCATACAAGTTTGTACCTAACCTCTTGAGTTTGTCAATGCCTGGGTTGGGTATTGCCAAATGTCTTGGCCAGGTCAAGGTAGGTGGTGTGAACCATTTTTCCCCTCATCCTTTGCTTTGGTTATCTTCTCAAAGAAGTCCTCCAGGTTAAGTAGGCATGATCTGCCCTTGACAAAACCAGACTGGGTTGGGTCCAGTGTCTGGAGGTTTACTTATCTCTCATTTCCATGATGATTCTTTCAATGACTACATAGAAGACTTATGGGTCTATAGATGGCCCACTTTTGTGCAAAGGGGTGGCTGTTGCTGTTCTCCATTCACAAGGCATGAAACCTGTTGGGAGGCTGCAGTCAAAACAGCAATTCCAGAGGTCCTGATAGGTCATATTTCATGCCATTTCAAAGGTATCCTGGGCAATTGTGTGGGCCCATTTATGCACTAGTGATATAGTGTGAGGGGGGAGTTGTATTTGATGGCACTTCCTGAGAGTAGGTTGGGGGGGTAAAGTTGGAGCTGAATTTCAGCCAGGTTTGCCATGTCTTTTGACTCCGTATAGATGAGCTCTGCCCACAATTGTGTATTGCCTTTGAGGTTGCGGACATAGCTAAAGAGTACTTTGTGATTGTCCTTTGCCTAGGAGACCAAACTTGCCCAAAATTTGGCTTTGGTAGAAGTTTTGTCCTCTAGTTGCTTTAGTTTGAGTGTGCTTTTGTCCTGCTTGGGGGTGCTGCACCCCCTAATTTTTGCCATGAGTTTCTTCTTTCTGTAATACAGCCTATTGATTTTATGACTCCACCAGGGTGGCTTTTTTTTATGTACTTCCTGGTGGGTACAGCTGCCTCTATGCAGCTATTAACACGGTTGTACAGGGTTTCTGTGAACAGTTGCATAGGCAGCAGTGTTCTCAGGTTTATGGGGCTTGAAATTTTGCCAGGTTATTACTTAATAGCAGGAGGTTAACCTTTAAGAGTAGTTACTGAATATTCCAGGCTTAGCTGGGAGTCAAGGTTTTATTTTTGCCGTAAGAGACAGTTTTGTGGTCTGACCTTACCAGCGAAGAGGTTGTGTAGCACACTCCCATATTAGTGAGGACCAGATCCAGTATGGTTGCACCCCTGGTTGGTGTATTAACTATCTGGTCCAAGGATTTTGTGCCTGTATGGTTGGTGTCATAGGGTTCCCAGTTAATAGTGGGCGAATTAAAGTCACCCATGAATATGGTATTGAGTTGGATGGCAAGTGCTTCTGATGAGTTTAAATGCATGTTATGGGTTTTCTGGGTCATTGAGGGGGATCTTAGATTTAGATCATTTTGGTTGTTAGAAGAGTGGATCCAAGGACTGTAGTCCCTGCTTTCTCAACATCAGTTAAATGGCTTATTTGTTATACTGACCAATCTCGCATAAATACTACAAAATATAGTGGTCTTTGCAGTGATCCGTGCCCAGTAATACAAGGTATTTGACATTTTGAATGGTATACTATAAATTCCATTTGTAAAACAAATTCTGTACGTGTTCTTCACTACAAATTAATATAGATCCATCAAAGATGGTTTTGACAAATGCAAATAAACCAAAATGGTTCATTAAAACTCCCTTCAGCAAACACTGACTTTTTTTTTTTGCAGGGGGCAATTCCCCATGTGGTGGAACACCCACTCTCAGGAATCATCTTGGGATTTGTTGTTTTGGTCTTGGTGAGAGGAGGAGCATAGGGAAATTATTTCCTAAAGAGTACTGATCACCATAAAACCTGATATCTGTTTCATAGGTGCCAGCTTGGAATTTGTGCTTCTACTTTGTTCTAGGTGAAAGGAGCAGAGGGTACTGATTCCTGTCCATGAATGGGCAGTGAGTGCCTGTGTGGGACCTTCCTGAATGGTCTGGTTGCTATTCAAGACCTCTACCGGGCAAAGGCTACAACAAGCCTATAGACCTATATCATCCAGGGCAAGACTGTTATCAACAGAGCCTGTGGCCTGCTTTGCAGCTTGGGATTGGTGCTACTATTTTGCTTCTGGCGAGAGAAGAAGCAGAGAGACTATGTGAAGCCGTGGTCAAACCAGCACTAGTAAGAGCCAACTAGGTGAATCCTCTCGATTCATCATTTATGACAAAGCTAATTATTTTTCTGTAAGAGAACCCTTGAAATTTCACCACTACCTAGTTGCACAGAGGACAACTAGTTTGCAGTGATAGGCACTGCTCCCAGAGTTGCAAACCAAATACTTCTGACTTTATTTTATATTCTTGCTGTAACAAAAATTATCACCAGAACATGGTTGGTGGACCTAGACAACTTGTGGCAATGTAGAAATTGTGTCATGTTTACTGGGAAGTTAATTTTCAAATTGATATGGTATGACAGGTATATTTGCACAATGTCACTGAAGGCAAAGTTCTAACATAAAAGCACTCCTAATGTCAGTACCCATCACACACAGTACAAAGCAGACACAAACCCACATATGCTGAGGTACTTCGTGTAACCTTCCTCAACCCCAAAGACATCCTAGGAAAAAGTACACAGCAAATGCCCTCAGCAGCCCCGAATGCACTCTTTCAGAAACAGCCACATCTGAAGAGGCTTCTACTTCTAAGCCCATAAGGCTTAGAACAACAATGTGAAGTTGTTCTACCTTGCCGTTCATTCTTTACTGATGGGTTCGGAGCCGATCCCTCGGCTCTGAGTCGGCCTATTGCAAAGCTCAAGGTTTCCAAATAGCTCAAGGCCAAGTCCCTCTCCCATGATGCACCTAGAGTTACCTCAGATCTAGTTTGCCGCTGTAACTGATCGGAGGTTCTAGCTCAGGCCAGTAAAAGCCTTATTTTTCTTATTTAGAAATATTTTTCATATTTCTAGAATATTATAGTTTTATTTGGAATGTGTCCCTGTTTTTGGCCCTTTGCTCCACATTTTTTATTACTTGGTCTGGATGTGTTCCTGTAAGAGGTTGTGGGGTATGGGCAGTGATTATCCTGCTGTGAGTATGTGTGTGGCTTGCAAGGTGCTACAGTGACATTACCTACTAGCTACCAACTAGCATGGCTGTTTCTGTTCACACACTACTATTTTAGAAATCCACTACATTTGACAGTAAATATACATGACATGCTTTGTGTACTACACATCCTATATTCCCTTTACATTCATTCCTACTATTACATGATATATTTATTGTAGCACAATGTTCTTATATAACAGTCATGGCTTAGTGGTAAGTCATGCAGCTTACTGTTTCCAAGGTCCTGGGTTCTGGACTGACAGTGGGATTTTATTTTGCTTTTGAGCAGACTACAGGACTTGTCAGAGTGACTGAGGCACTTTTAAGCAGTTGTAACCAGGTTAGCGCTGGTTTGCACGGAGCTCACGCATGCGCACTGGCGTTCAGCTCCGCGCACACCTGCTTACAACCACTTAAAAGTGGTTACTCTTGCGCACACCCGCGCTATTTTCTTTGAAAGAAATGAAAATGGGGAGACAGGAAAGTGGTGAAAAAGGGGTCACAAAGAGGGTAAGACAGTAGGGAAACGAGCTTGGGTTTTGCAGGAGGGATGTAGGTAAGGCCCATAGCTGCCCATATCTTCATCAGCAACAGCTGTGCATATGTTTGTAATTTGGTGTGAAATTTGAAACCTTCCACCCCTGAGAGAGGTGTAAGGACAACAGTAATACTTGTTGTACAGCCAATTGTAATTGACAGTTTCCATGTCCAGCAGACGTGTGCGAAATGGGCAGCTATGTATGGGGCGTAATTTTTTTGTGGGTACAGAGTGCCCTTTTTTTTTGTTCAGGTGAGAGTGGTATGTCAGGTACGGGAAGTCAGTATAGCTGGGGAGGTAGGTTAACAAACAAGACGCATACAGGGGCGGTGTATGACGTGGGGGGGGGTTACACAATTGACAGAGATGGATGTTTGGATATCTAGAGCCCATGAGCCCACAGATGGCAACAGTGGAACTGATATCCCCACCCATGGGCAGTTGCCACTGTGCCTTCACGGCCCAGGATGGGGCTGTGTAGGCCGGGCAGCAGGCACGCCTGTTAGTTGTGCCACCTGTGCCTCAAGCTGGCGTAGGGGCCCAAGAACAGCTTCCCAGATCTCCCTACTCACCACAGTCCGGACATTACGGAGAGTGAGTGGATGTTCTCCTCCGGCCACACGTGCAGAGGTGGGACGAGCCCCATCCCCTGCAGCGCTTCCACCCGCAGGTGGCACAGGGCCACCGGAGGAGGGTCTGGCCTGGGCACTAGTGCCAGGTGCACTCTCCAGCTGAGGTGGGTCCGCTGGAACCCGCCTTCCCTGTCGTCCTTTGTTTTGCATTATGTCATGACAGTTTGGGTTAGTAACGTACAATACCATTCACAATTAGTTGTAACAGCATGCATTAGTATTCCCATTAACCAAACACCCAGATATTAAAACCATTGAACAGCAAGCATAACACATGCATATTTTGAACAGCAATACACAGTCCAACAACATGCAGGGTTGATTGATGGCAACAGGCCATCAGGTTTGGATGTATGAACAGGGCAAATGCATCAACGTACATGCAAATATGTATGCACCAACAGGACAAATGTCCAGGGGTGTTAATCGTGATTGCACATACCAATTTCACGTGGAATGGATTATATGTGGTTATAGGGTAGGGTGAAGAAAATTTAATTAACACCTTCAAATACCAATACATATGCTGTACATTTCTAATAGCTGCAAATATAGACACACTACAGTTCTACCTACAGTTTCCTATGTGATAACTACTTCAAGTTGGTGATAGGAATGTTACTGCTACATCAATATACATTTTCATTTTTATTCATACAGTTCATATCTGGCTCTGTTCAGCTACATCATCCTGCTACATTTGCTTTATATAGCTATAGACAACTGTGGATGTTTGGTATTTCCGACAACCATACTATCTGCATATTGCAGACTGAGAGCAACATATCCAGATTTTGGGATACACATTCCAGCTGCAGTAACATTTTCAACACATTTTGCAGTTTGGTTCTGCTTGTCACATTCATTCCATTCTGTACTGACTGCAGTATACTTTATTCAGGAGTTATTACTACTTTATTGGTGGATTCATAACTCTTTCTCACACTCTCTCACTTGTTTTATTTTTACAATTCAGGATGGTACTTAATTCTAGGCTTTATTGACATGTTTTACCTGTAGTTATTACAATCCTTTCCAACAGTCTCACTTCTGTCATGTTTCTGTATTTCAACAGGGATATGTTTCACACGTGTTTTACTCAGCTTCTGCAGCTGTACTTTTCAGCCTGCTGCAGGTTATGTACTATTATATTACAGGTGGGACATCTTTATTTCAGACTTTTTCATTTTTCTGTTTGTATTACAGACTGCATCACACTTTTGTGATAAAGCAATACTTGCAAACCCTCTTACACTGTTACTTGCACATTTTATTACTTAGTGACTACACTGCACTCTTTTGCTAACTGTCATACTTTTATATTTATTTACAGTTACAGGGAGAGGATTACTGACCTGCCTGGTGGCGCAACCACACCAGCCTATCCGCCATAGGCAATATGGTTCGCAGAACGGACACCTGCAGCTGTAATATTGGAATACACATCTCCATAATATCAGCTAGGTTAATTTCTTACATAAATAATTAGATGTAACTTACTCAGTAGTGGGGCATTGGGCATTTGCCAGGCCTCCTGGATCCAACGGTTCAGTTGGTCCTGCTTCCGTCTCTTCAGGTCTGCATGGAGGTGACGGACCTGCTCACCAGTCCTTGGTATCCCTGTGGCACTGGTAAGATCATGAGCCAACCGGTCCCACGCCTCAGCCCTATATGCTCCCCACAGGACCTAGCCCTGCATGAGTTGGGCCTCATGATTATGGACAAGGAGCCAAACCATATATTTGGACTCCTCAACGCCCCACCTCTGTGCTCGAAAGCAACTACCCCCACCTACACCTGACATTCAGGCTGCAAGTTGGTTCTACAATCGGTTATGCTGTGTATTCCCGCCTATGGGGCTTATATATGTTGTTTTTCCCGCACTTATCTGTGATTGGCCATTTTGGAATTGTATCAGCTTCACAAAACCTGCTTTGTTATGCTCCTTTTTCTATTCATTCCTATATATTTGCTATTACTGCATTTCTAAGTGCAGCTGTCATGGCTTAGTGGTTCAGTACCTTGACTATGGTGCATGGTATCCTGGGTTCGAACCTGGCCACTGCTTTTTATATTTTATGACTGTCTACACAGGCTAGGAGGTGTGTCTGTAAAGGCAGTTTTGTTACAGCTTGCTCAACGTTGCCCGTCGGTTAGCTTGTTGGTGCGGCGCGCAGCTCCGTGCAAACGGGTTACGCTGGTTTACGCTTCATTTGGCTGTCAGTGCACATATTACGCTCAGCTAGGGGCACACAGTTTCAGCGTGTTAAACCACTACTCGCCTACGGGCACTCATTTTACACCTGTTAAACCACTGCTCACCTACGGGCAGATGCACTCAACTTGTTAAACTGTAGCTCAGCTATAGGCACATCTGGCATTTTTTGTTATCTCACATTTCTTCAAAATAAATGGCCCATTTCATTACATTTTACATAAAATATAATTTTATACGTGTACATATATGTCAGGGACTTGTTTCGTGCTTATTTCACTAAAAATAAAAAGTGATGGGGGGGCTCGAACCATGACTGCCTGCTCTTCAGCCGACGTCTCTACTGCTACGCTATTGCTTCTTGGCTTACTTTGCATATGTAGTTCTTATATGCTTTTCCACTGACTGCTAACTGTGGCTAAGCTATGGGCACGCCCGTGCAAACGAGCGCACTCACGGGCAAACATCTTTACAATTTAAATAAAAAATATAACATGTTCGTTTATATATTTTATGTTCATAGTCTGTGGGGGCATGTGTTGTGTTTATTCACATTTACACAGACTCTGTCGTGGGGGTTTTATTCACATTTACACAGACTGTCGTGGGGGTTTACTTTCGAGACTTTTACTCTTCTGGGGGCGTGTCCATTTGCAGGGCTTGGCATACGGACGCGCCCCTACTGCCTTCCACGGACCATGTAAGCCTTAGGTGTGATTCAGCATGCCCTCATGCATATGCATGACATGCTGACGTCACACCGTTTAACTGCAGCCTCCATGTAAGCCTTGTAACTCTTACACTGAGGCTTCGTGAATCCTGCCCTTAGTATACTATACTTCTAAGACCTGTTTCTAGTAAGAGTAGGTTATAATTAAAAAAAAAAAAAAAAAAAACTTTTAATTATTCTATTTTTTATTTTCTTTTAAGAATTTCTTTAGCTTAACATGTTATGCTAAATTTATTGCTGTATAAAACTGCTTTTATTGTATAATTATTGCTGTATAAAACTGTTTTGATGTTACTCTCTATTAAATTGTGTTTTTTCCTTGGAGCTTTTCTCCCTGGGCCTCTACTGAAAATGGACATATATCCAGTTAGACTAGCCCGGTCAACAAATGTAAAATAAATAATTAATGTAACCTTTTTTTTTTTATTAGAAGGCTTATTTACATTTCTGCTTGTTGTTAGCCTTAGTTTAAGGGCTTGTGTGTTAGTGTGTATATTTAGCCTGTTTTTTATTAGAGGACTAATCCATTTTGTTGTTGGGCGTGTTCAGTATTTCTGTCATGGCTGATGACAAGGACAAACACCCTAAGTCAGGGTTTAAAAAATGCCCTAAATGTGGGCAGAAGATGTCTAACTGACTGCCATGTGAATTGTGTCTACTGCTTGGGTGCTTTGCACTTACAAGAAACATGTTCTGCCATTCTTTTTCCTCTAGAGTCCTCCAAGAGCGAAAAAGGAAGCTTATTGACAGGGGTTTGTTGAAACCTTCCTTCCAGGAGGCTTTGAGTGACCAGGATGGATCTAGTAAGTCCTCAAAGTCCTCCAAGACGTCTGTGGATTCAAAAAAATCGAAACAATCTAAATAGTCTGTGACATCTGCTCCACAGGTCTCTGAGCCGACTGTCTTCTCTTTTCGGAGCCGGACCCCAATTTTGGAACCGGTATCTGAAATTCCTAAATCACCTCTACTCCAGTCGGTCCGATCATCTCAATCTTCTGTTAGCCTATCTCATTTGGATGTGGATCGGGTGGTACAGAAGCTTCTACAGGCACCGGCCTTTGCCAAATTGTTATTGACTCTGACCCGGGCGGCTTCGGAGCCGAAGACCCTTATGCCAGCTATATCTCTCTTCCTCCTCCGAGCCATACCGGTCCTTCGGAGCTGGAGGAGTCGGACTTGCTGATTGTGGAGCCTTCAGAGCCGACGCCTGCTCCAGTGTCTTCAGCTCCATTCACTCTGACATCCTCGGCGCCGATCGAGGACTCTAGGCGCTGACACTCTCTAGTCGGGTCCGTGGATGATAGTCTAACCGACTTTGCTTCTATAGGCTTCGGCTCAGATGAGCACGGCTCCTACCTCGGGCTCACAGCCCACTGTTCCGATGTCGGGTGTATCGACTGTTTCCTCTGATCCGTCTGTCCCATCGCACCAGAGCAGGGTTGCCTTCGAAGCCATGAGAAGAGTTATGTCTCCCAAGACATCCTCAACTTCAGGTCCGGCTTCTTCATCCCCCTAAAGCGCCTGTGTCTGCTTCTGCCTCACAGATCCTTGCTAAGCACAGAGCCTCAGGAAGCCCCATTGGGTGGGCCATGCTCTTCCAAGACCTCTCCAGAAGCTCCCACTGATGAGGTTCCCAGGAAGAGTATATGTAAGAGGAAACATATGGACTCCCCTCAGGAGTCATTAACATCTGATACTGATTTGGATGAATCAGAAGGGACCCCACGGTCCCATTCTGAGGATATCTCATTTGCTGAGATACTGGAAATCCTTAGGCAGAGGGGTGACTGGCAGTCCACCAACCCTACTGAGGACAAGTCGGTCCTGAAGGCTTTCGGGTCTCAGCCCTCCACTTCTTGGGTGTCTCTGCCCTTCAATGAGCTTATGCAGCTCGCCTCACGAAGGGCGTGGGAGTCGGCGGATACCATGGAGCTTGTCCCTAGGAGGCTTAAGTTCATATCTGCCCCCCTAGATAAATCCTTCTTGACCAATGGTGTGCCAGTTGATGCCATGGTGGTGGCAGCTGCCATCAAAAAGAAAATGTCTGAAACTTCCTCGTCTATCCATCCTCCTAACAGAGACTCCTGGATAGATATGGGAAGCGCATGTTTAGTTCAGCGACTTTTGCACTTCATTCGCTAAACTATTTAACCCATTTTACCAGACTGCAAAGAGACCTCCTTAAACAGCTGGGAGATGCTGTTCAGGGTACAGTAGCTGCAGGAGCTACAGACAAAGTTGCCTCCCAGCTTGCTACCCTAAATTCCATCGTGAACTTGTCCATGTGCCTCATTTCATATGCAGCTAATGGAACAGTAGGGCAGCTGGTACAGGAGTTGCTCTTAGGAGATGCTCCTCAATGAGCTTATGTTCCTTCGCGGAGCCCAAGTCATCCTTCATAAATACCCCCTTTGATGGCTCGTCCCTTTTCTGGCCCAAAGTCAACTAAACTTTATCCAGGTGTGAGCAGAACGGAAAGACTCTGTCTGCCGTCTGGGTCCATTTTTCACCCCTACCAGACCCTACCCCAATGGTCAAAGGAGAGGGAAAATGTGGTTCCGAAAAATCCAAGGAGCCTTTCAGGACACATGTTGACCCCCCTCCCCTCCAGGGGCAGAGGAGGGGTCCATAATGGAAGATGCTGCCCTCGTGGCAGAGGGGGTCTGCAAAACCAGGGTGACAGAGATCACTTCTTTGGGAAGCCCAACCAGCTCTCCTGAAAGGAAGCCCAACTGTCCTGCTCTGGAGGCAGTCGGGGGTTGCTTATTTTTGTACCCAGACACCTGGCTCAAAATAAATGACAACTGGGTACAAAGTAGTTCCAGAGGATACTTCATCCCATTCGCCACACCCCCTCCACCAACAGGGAAAATCCCAGACATTCCACCCAGTTACAGGGAACAAGCAACAGTAGAGGTCCAAACGTTGCTAAGAAAGTCATCCAGCTAGTCCCAGCAGACCAGACAGGATCTGGAACTTACTCAAGATTTTTTTTAGTTCCAAAAAAGACAGGGGACTGGAGCCCTATATTGGACCTCAGCAGACTAAACAAATCTGTAAAGAAACAGAGGTTCTGGATGGTCATGCTTCAGTCAATGCTTCCCTTCTTAGGAAAAGGCAACTGGATGTGCTCGATAGATCTCCGGGATGCATACTATCACATAAAAATGTCCAGGCTATCCAGGAATCATTTGCGCTTCTGGCTGGGAGCCAATCATTACCAGTTTTGAGCCCTGCCCTTTGGTCTCACTACAGCTCCCAGTGTGTTCACCAAATGCATGGCAGTGGTCATGGCTCACCTGAGACTTTTAGGATTCCAGGTGTTTTTGTACCTAGACGATTGGCTCCTTACCGGCACCACCAGGCATCAACTTATTCAAGCCAGGGAGTCCACTCTGTCACTCTGCAATCAGCTGGGCATTACAATAAACTCAGAAAAATCTGCCTTGTCGCCATCGCAGCATATTGTCTTTATAGGAGCAGAACTGGACACCACCACCACCACCACACTAAGGCTTCCAGTAGAAAGTGTCTTTCTTCTACGTCAGCATGTCCGCATGATAATATCCAAAAACAAAGCACCAGCATTAGAAGTTCTGAAATTGTTACAAATGATGGCAGCAGCAATTCCAGCCATAACACTGGCTCGTATGCACATAGAGATACTGCAATGGCTGCTGTTCACTCAACGGTCTTACCAAGAACTCCCCATGACTCGCATGATAATGATCACAAATTCCTGCAAAAAGGATCTTCAGTGATGGTTGACCTCACTTCATTTTACGATAGGATGCCCATTTATGTTACCCCTTCCAGGGACCACGGACGCTTCCCTGATAGGATGGGGGTGCATTTTCAGGAAAAGACAGCCCAAGGCACGTGGACCGATCAAGAAACTCATCTGCATATCAATGTCCTAGAGATGTGAGCAGTACTTTTGGCATTGCAGTACTTCCAGGGCTCTCTTCCTCTGGGTACAATTGTGATTTAAACGGACATGTCAGTGGTCTGGTATTTGAACAAACAAGGAGGAATCAGACCATACCCCTTTGTCGCGAGGCCCTCAGAATAGGGCAGTGGGCTATTTCCACCCAGCGCTTTCTGTTAGCAATGCACATCCCGAGGAAATCCAAAGTGATAGCAGACAAGCTGAGCAGAGCAATATGGTTGTCCCACAAATGGTCCCTCAAGACAGAAATAGCGAACAGGATATTCCGCAGGTGGGGCCAGCCTTGCTGCGACCTTTTTGCCAGTCACATGAATACGAAATGCAGAAGCAACTTTGCTCTGATTCCTCCTCCGGGAGAAGCCCCAAGGGATGACACAATTGTCTCCCAGGTCTCTTTTATGCATTCCCACCAATCCCATTGATACCCAAGGTATTACAGACAGCAAAAGCCTGGGAAGGACCATTATTCTAATAGCTCCTCATTGGCCTCGTCAGATTTGGTTCCCCTTCCTTCGACTTCATCTTTTGGAGGATCCCTGGATCCTAGGCCCAGTTCCGGACCTTCTGACGCACTCGTCAGGGGAACTTCATCCCTCTCTGCAGTCCCTGAAGCTGACAAGCTTGGCTGCTCCAATTCCCATCATAGCCAGGTTCCACAACCTTTCCAATGAGACGAAGCAAATTCTCTTATAAATTCTCTACGCGGAAGCTATACCTCAGCAAATGGAAACATTTTTCTGGATGGGCCTCTAAAAACAATATTGATCCTTACCAAGTCCCTGTGGTCTCTATACTAGAATTCTTAACCATGATATTCAGTAAAGGAGCTGCAGCAGCGAACAGTCCGTGTTCAACTTGCTCCCATTTCTAACTTCCATCTGGGATTTGAAGGATTGACTATTATGTTACACAAATTATATCCAAAGCCTTTCTCAAAAGAACCTTTCATATTAGACCACCTATGAAATCTCTCTATTCTCCATGGAATCTAAATTTTATGCTTTCCCACATAATTCTTCCGCCATTTGAACCAGCTTCTTCATGTGACCTCAAATTCTTGTCATGGAAAACCATCTTTTTAGTGGCTATTACCTCTGCCCACAGAGTGTCAGAGCTTCAAGCCTTGTCCATCAAGCCTCCTTATTTGATTTTTCATGCTGACAGTCTCACTTCGAACAAACCCTTCTTTCTTGCCCAAAGTTTGATCTGAAACTAATCTCAACCAAGTTATTGATTTGCCAGTTTTCTTCCTCAACCATTCCAACAATCTAGAGTATATGCTGCACAAACTTGACGTTCACAGACACCTCCTTTGGATCCACGGTCCTGAGAAATATAGTCCCGTGAGCCACCCGAGGTAGATGTTGCTTGGGACCCTACCCATCAGTAAAGAATGAATGGCGAGATAGAATAACTTCACATAAAGAAGATATGTACTTACCATAACGTTCCATGTGAGTTGTTCATCTCGCCTTCATTCTTATGTCCCTCCCTATTACCCCCTCCTGGGCTTACAGAAGACCGAGATGCTAGATCCTTCCTGGTCACTCAACCCTTCTATACTTTTTCTCTTATGGAGTTATAGAATGACATATGGTATTATTTTACACAGCAAACAAGATCTGAGGTTAACTAGATGCATAATGGGATAAGGACTTGGCCTCGAGCTATTTGGAAACCTCAAGCTTTGCAATAGGCCGTCTCGGAGCCGAGGGATCGGCTCTGAACCTATCAGTAAAGAATGAAGGTGAGATGAACAACTCAAATGGAACGTTATGGTAAGTACATAACCTATTTTTCTTGTCAGTGGAGACCCCATTGTGAGACACACTGTCCCTCACCAGGGTGAGTAAGAAAAGAGTCTACTGGTATATTGGACTTCACGAAATATGCATTGCAACTAGAAAAGCAGACCCTGCGTACTGCCAAACTCACATGGCTTCCCAGCAAATAGGGTACAAATATGTTCCATCTTGTTGGTTGATGTACCAGAGCACTGACATTTTGTCAGAGTGTATATTGATCACATCCTTGGGAAGACAGTCCTGAAAAGCCTGCAGCATTAGGAAAACTGCCCTCATCTCCAAGATGTTGTGAAGTTTGGCCTCTGTTGATGACAGAACTGTCTTTCCTTTGTAATACACCCCCCCCCACCCCAAAAAGGGAAGCATCTGTGGTGATGGTGGCTTTGGGAGTAGGAGGAGGACAAAAGGATCTGCTCTGAGCTGAGACACAACCTACCACTGTATATAATTCCTGCACACTTCTGTTGTGAAGAGGGTGAAAATTCTGTGGCCATTTTATGTCTGATGTCCACTGTAGGGCTCTCACGTGACATTTGGGTAAAGGAACCAAAGCAAATATTGGCGGCAGTCAGTCGTAAGTATCGTAGAATAAGCCTTGCAGTCGAGGGTGCTGCAGCGATTGTAAGGCTAATGATCTTAATGAGTTAATTCTTGCTGTTCAACAAATTGCAAAACTTTCCTTTGATTCTATTTGGCAACCTATGGTCTGAAAGGGATGAAGTTTGCTTTTATTGTAGTTGATTGATATTCCCATGTGAATTTCCACAGATGGGAGAACTGACTTGTGCTGTAATAGTAGATCCTTGGTGGTAGCAGTTAGGACCAATTGTCTAAATACAGGAAGATGTGGATCCCTTGTAGCCAGAGATAAACTGTTATAACTGCCATTATCTTGGTGAACACCCGAGGGAGGGTGAGCTGTGGTGAGACTGAATGGCAGCACCCTGAACTAATGACTGGCTGCCAGCCAGAAAAGGAGAAACCTCCCGGGCTGCCTCTGGATCTTGATATCACAGTAGGTGTCCTGTAGATCAATAGAACATCCAATCTTCCTTAAATGAATGAAGATAGAATGGACTGCACAGTGACCATCCATAATTCTGTCCATTTGACATCTATTTAGATTACCGAGATATGATATTGGTCTGAGATCCCCTGTCTTTTTTGAAACTAAAAAGATCCTGGGGGAACCAGTCGGACAACTCTTGTCTAACAACTTTGACACCTCTGTTTCTACAGATTCCAAATGAATGGTGGAGTATCTGAAACCTTTAATCTTGCCCCGGAGGAATCCAAAAGGATATTGTATAACCACTGGTGATAATCCTTAACAATCATGAATTGGAAGTTATTGTTTACCAGACTAGAGGGTGTAAAAAAGTGTCAGGTGGCCTCTAGAGTGCAGCAGTTGGGCAAACATTCAGGGGTACTGATAAACTAGTGAAAGGTCCATGGAAACCTTGATTTTGTAGACTGCTTCTAGTTGGATTGCAACCTCCTCTGACTCAGGGAGGCGTATCACTATGAGTGGTGAAAATCTTGGGACTTTTTGAACCACATTTTCCTACCTCCTCTGATTCCTGGAAAACTATCTTTGAGGAATAGAAAAACTGACTCCTATGGCAGAACAAGGTCTTACCTTCATGTTCTCTCCTGAACAGCATTTTCTTCACTTTTGGTCTGAACAAGGTGGAGCCATCATAGGGAGCATTAATTCTTGAAGCTCTCTGAAATCGCACAGCTGCATCCAGGTAGGACTTCACATGGTAATACCTGTGCCAGCTGCCCTTGATGTACCATCAGCTGTGTCGGATAGTAATCCTATGGCTACATTAAAGGAGGATTGACATTTGGGCATCCATTGTTTTCTGGACATCCATAGGTAAGCTACCTGAAAGCGACAGGGTGAGCCCATTGATAAAGTTTTTTGGATATGTCGGGTGTGCCAGATAGTTCAGTCCAACACCCTTGACTCCCTCTTCGGGGTTTGGGCACAGGAACTTTCTTCTGATAGTTCCTTTTTTGTGTTGCTGCTACCACCACCATAGCATCTATTGGGTGACTCCTCGACCAATGTTTCCTATCTTTAGGAGCAAATAAAATCTTGTCAGTTTTTTTTTTTATAGGCGATGCCACAACATGTTCCTTCAATGCCTTCTCAGCAATGAGATCTAGTAAAGCATCAGGAGATAGGACCACCCAGAACATTGAAAAGTCAGACCCAAAAGCTTCAAAAGAGATAGACTCATCTGAAGGAGCTTCTGTGGACCTATCCTCTCTTTCATAAATTCCAGAATGTCTCCAAATAGGATATCTTCTGGGGGAACCTTCTCCATCATCTAAGTTGGTGTCCTATGTGACAGGATCAAAAGAGGAGTCTATATGCTTCCACTTGCAAATCCTTTTCTGTGGAATATGTCTCGTGGCCTCTAAAGGAAACACCTCTGAGTCAGGAGCTCAAACATTAAGCAGTCTCAAAGCTGATTAGATCTATCTGTATCTGCCAACCCGAATGACAGGAGAAAAAAAGTACAGGCTCCAGAAGGAGTAGAGATGGATCTTACTCTGTGCATGCACCAGTCCAAACAAAGACCTCTCCACAGCCTTGAAAGCAGACTTGGACAATTGGCCCGAAGAAAAAAAACATCCAAAACAGCAGAATTGGTAGCCTTCTTGACTGCAAAGGCAGACAGCTCTGAGGATAATCTCAAAGCAGAGCTATCTAGAGCTGAAACACTGAGGGGTAGAGATGGCTTTGAAAACCTGAGTCAACTCAACTGTCAGGGCCCTGACACTGATGCTGTGGGACTCTGCGTAACCTGAATGCAACTGTGTTGAGTAAGAGAGGGAAGAAGTTATAGCTGAAGTTTTTAAGGCTACTGGATCAAATACTGGTATGGTGGCCGGGGGGGGGGGGGTTGTCACACCAGTATGCATCAGTTCCAGAAAGGGACGTGACATCAGAATGAGTATCGCCATTTTCTACTGGTCCAAACCCGGTCCTGTCCTCTGGGATATACCAGGAAGGACTCCAGATTGAATCTGTGTCCTCAGAAACTTCATCATATGGTTTACCATCCATTTCGGTTAGGATTCTACTAGATCAATAGGACCTTGAAGAAGCGACTGGTGGGAGGTCTTGAAGGCAGCCTTTGAAGTATTGAGAAACAAAGCCTGAGGCTGATCAGCTCTACAGAAAAGAAAGGATTCATGGATGGAGTTTGGATCCTAGTTGCAGAAGTGGATAGGACTGCCTTGATGACTTTGGTGCCAGACCTGGAACAGTACTAGGATCCGGAGATATTTTCTTAGCTTTGTCCACCTTTTCTTCTTGTCTTTTATTTCAGACAGCTTCTCTTTGTTTTTCTCTGGCTCTTTCTTTTTCGTTGTTGTCAGCAGAAGGTAAGGTGGAGGAGGCCTTTGGATCCGTGGGCATTCTGGACCCTTACAAGAACACAAAGAAATATCCAAAAGGTTCCAAGAAAATACACACTAAAAATCTATTTTAAAGATACTTTAAAAACATACTCAACTTCCTAAAACTGAATACTATGAACTATCTACTACACAAGAGAGAGGAGATGCAGAGGATGGGAAGAAATGGAAACAGATGATCCTTTGTGGCAACCTCTAATGGGAACAGCCGAAAGAAGATGATCGTGAAAAAAAAATCAAACCTGTCCAGATCAGACATCTCACATGTTGAATCAGATGAAAACAGACATCAGATCATGCATTTAAGTTTACTGCAAACACTGGCCATTCAACCCAATACCATATTCATGTTGACTTTAATTACCCCGCTATCAAATGGGAATCTTATACACCACCAAACTTGCAGGCACAGAGATTTGAGGATATTTTGAACACAATCTGTGGACCAGATTGTCAATACACTGACCAGAAGGGCAAACATACTGGATCTGGTCTTCTCTAATATGAGATCTCGGCACACACTCCAGTAATGTCAGACCATAAATGGTCTCCTTGGAGATAAAAATAAAACCTAGATCCCTATCTAACCCTGGAATGTTATGAGGTTAACGTCTTACTACTAATTATAAACTGGGCAAAATTTTAAGATCCACTAAACCCTGAGAACACTCCTACCTATGTGGAGCTGATCATAAGCCCCATACACACATGTTAATAGCTGCACAGAAGTAGCTGTACCCACCAGGTATAAGTACAGAGCTAACTCAAAAAAGCAAACCACTCTGTTAGAATCAAAACATAAATAGACTGTATAACAGAAGGAAGAACTGGCCCAGTAGTCAGCTGCAGAGAGTAACTGTACTTTGAATAAATTCTTACATTTATTAGATCTCTCTCTCTCACCCACATTAATTTCCATGTAACATTACAACCTTCTGTCATGGTTCAAAATAGTAAACTACACCCCAGACCTGACTGAGGAACTCTCAGATCTGACACTGTCTTTTTTGCCTGATTCAACAATTAGGTTATTGAGCTGATGTCAGAGCTGGGGTGGGGGGGTTAAGAGCTTGGATAAATGGCTGGCTCTGATTCCCTCCTTTCCTTTTTTGCCTTTTTCGTTTTCCTTTATATAACTGTTTAAAATTCTAGTCTTTCCATTGGATTTGGCTTTTTAGCAGATTCTGAATCACTTTTCTTTTTGAGAAAAATAATTTATTCAAACTCCTGCCTGGACCGTGTTGGTTGAGACTCTATTTTTCTGAGTTTGGTTGTTTTGCTTGTGAATCTCATTTAGCAATGTGGTTAGCTTATTTTTACCTTTTTTTTTCTCACTTTTTCTAAGAAACTAATTTCCTGCTGAGTCTCTGTGCCAAAGAGTTGAAGCCAGGGGTGGGTGCGACTCTGAAGTTTTCTGAGCCTTCTTCGCCCCTCATTGCTTCAATTCTGGATAGCTCATTGCTGTCGGCTTCAGAGCAGAGTCTGAGCAGAGCCAGGGATGTTCCATCCCTGTTCTCTTCAGGGCAGTGGGCATAGGCTTTTGAGGAATTTGAAAGGGTATTCCCCAGGTCTAGAGAGGAGGTGGCTGTATGTCACTCGGATTTGTCCTGACCTCCTGTGGATCCTGTTACCAGGTCTGCTAATCCTGTTTGATAGGGGTAGCCAGCCTTTATCAGCCGGAGGGGTTCTTGCCTAGTAAGCTCCCCCTCTGAGTTTGGCCCTTCCCCCAAAGCCCCTATGGGAGAGGGACCTAGGAAACTGTCTGTCAGAGATGGCGCTTGGTCTCCTCTCCGTAGTCGTTATACAGAAGACACTGACTTAGATGAAGGGGAGAGCACCCCACAATCCCCCCTGGAAGATGTCTCCTTTGGAAAATTCTGGAATTGAAGCAAAGAGGGGCTTGGTCCACTGATGCTCCCTCCCCAGAGGACTCAAGGTTCCCTGGGGCATTCAGAGATGTCTCTTCTACCCCCTGGATGGTTCTGCCTACTGATGCACTAATAGACCTAATTTCTCATCAGGCCTGGAAGGAACCTGATCTGGTGGAGCCTATCCCATACAAGCCAGTTCATATCTTGGTGGCCTGTAGGAATAAGTCCCTCTGAAGCAAAGGTGTCCCAGTAGACGCAATGGTTGTTGTGGCAACCAGAAATAAGGAGCTGTTGGAGGAGAGCACATCTGTTCATCCTCAAAGTAGAGAATATATGGAGCTAGACAAATCTAATTACACCAACCCTTGCACAGTACTACCACTGCCCTCCTGTCTTTCACACACAACATTGCCCAAAAGTAGAGACTATATGGAGCTAGACAAATCTAATTACACCAACCCTTGCACAGTACTACCACTGTCCTCCTGTCTTTCACACACAACATTGCCCAAGCCACAGATAATAATAAACTCATATCAGCTCTATTCCTTGTCCTATCCAAAGCATTTGATAATGTTTCCCATCCTTCTAAACAAACTTTCCAACCTACAACTCTCCACCTCCACTACTTCCTGGTTTAACAGCTACTTCTCAAACAGATATCAGTCCGTCAGATAGCAAACATCTTTTTTCCCCTTTCCATCTTGTTAAGACTGGGGTTCTCCAGGGTTCTATCCTGGGTCCCCTACATTTTAATATGTTTACAAATCACTTCCATGTCTCCTGCCCCCACTCTACCTTAATATAGTACGCAGATGATTCCACAATTATTAACACCTCCGACAATATATAAAATCTCTACACTGTCACTCAACAATCTCTATACCTAGTGGAACGATGACTAACTGAAAACAACCTGCTTCACAACCCCAAAAAGACCAAGCTTTTCCTTTTCCTTCCAAAAAACCTCAATCCAGCTAAAGACAACTTCACCGTTTCATCCTTCAATAATACAAGTATCACCACCAACTCAAACACCAAATTGCTTGTCATTACTATAGACAATCAATTAAAATTTGATCTACATATCTTAGGCTGTATCAAAATGTCCAGTCAAAAACTAGGTCTTCTATACCGCAACAACAAATATATACCTAAGAAATTTATATGTATACTGGTTCAAACATTTATTCTACCATCCCTGCTGTATGCTGCTCCCATACTTACTAACCTCCAAAATAATCTCTTAACCAAGCTAGAAACCACCTACAGTATAACAAGATAGCAAGATTTGCAGCCATTAATAGCTACAAATCCCATCAATGTATGTAATTGAAAAGCTTAACATGGCCTGATGCCTCAAATATCACAAAATTGCACACAGCATCCTAAACAGCCCCAACTCCTGCCCTTACATCCGTAATTACACCCTACACATCCAGTTGTGACCTTAGAAGCACGCAACAAAACCTTCTGCAGGTGACCAAGCCAAACAAAAATATTGGAAAAATACTTTGCAGTCATTCAATTGCATACTCATGGAACAAACTTCCATTGCCCCTTCACTCCACTACCAAAAGTGGCAAATTCAAAAAGCAACTAAATTGTCAGGAAATTACCTAATGAATTTTTTCTTCTTCTCTCAGTTAACATATCTGCCCGGTATCTACCTAAACTGTCTACATCTATTACTCTCTCTGCAGTTAGTACCTACACTATCAAATGCATCTTTGTTGTACTGTGCCATAGTTACTCTGATTTTTTGTATTTTAGGCATTGCTGCATTCCTTGTAGATAATGTAATGCTAACAAAATTTCTCAAACACATTGTTACGGCATTCTCAAAATACTGTACTTTTGCCTTGTATTTATTTGTATTGCATATTTCTCTGTGTTTTTGTACTGTTAAGTATCTAACAACTTGAATTGTTAGGTTTTTCTTATTTTTTTAATTACTTTCCTGGAGCTTTTCCCCCTCAGGTCTCCACTGAAAAAAGGCTCTCGGAGCCCAGTCGAACTAACCCGGATAACAAATGTATTTATTTAACATTTGTTTACCAGGAAAGTCCAACTTGGAACAAAGCCAATTTTCAGAGAAGGCCCAGGGAGAAATGCTCCAGGTACATGTTTTTGTAATGTGGGAGGAAACTGGAGTTCCCAGAGAAAACCCACACGAATGCAGGGAGGACATGCAGACTCCACACAGAAGGCACACCACCAAGAATCGAACTACAGAACCTGTTGCTGGGAGGCAACAACGCTACCGCTGCACCACTGCTACTTCAACAATTGTAAAAGTTATAGCATTGTAGAAAAGTTCATCTTCTGATTCAAAATGGAAACATATACATCAAAAAATATTATTAATAAATAATAAATATATCACACCTTGTAATAAACAAATAGAACCTAATAGTGTTTTCTAGTTATTGAAGATTTTTGCATAAATGGAATTGCACTCCCCCGGATTCACGAATCCTCTGTGTAAGACTTAAGTCTTACTCGGAGGCTGCAGTTGAACGGTATGACGTCAGCGTGCCATGAATATTCATGAGGGCATGCTGACTCAACCTTAACTCTTAAACAGACTGAGTATGAAAGCAGGGGGCATGTCCGACTGCTGAGCAGTCTAAATGTCCACGCCCCTGCAATTATAGTAAAAGCAAAATATCAACACACAAGAGCGAGTTCGCTCAAATGTACTTGCACCCAACACCACACTCCCTGACACTGTATACCCCCATCACAGTTATAAAAAGTAAAATATTTATTTTTTTTAAAGCCACGATATAGCTGCCCATATTTGCGTGTGTGTGCGCGAGTGTGCCCATTGCTTAGCTATAGTTAGCAATTCTGACACGGAAGAGCATAAGAAAGAATGTTTATGCAAATCACACCAAATTGCAATAGCGTAATGGTACAGCGTATGCACAAAGGAGAGGCATTCACGGTTCGAGTCCCACCACTACCCTTCTTATTTATGTTTTAAATCAGTATTTTAAATAATACCAGACATATATGATTAAAATTTTATTAAAAGCAGTGAAATGGCTAATGTATCAGTGAACAAAATATATATTTTTAAAGGATCCAGATATATAATAGCCTGCCATTAAGCAACGCTTTACCCAGTTAAACACAGGTGCCCCATAGTTTATTAGCGCTTTACCCAGCTAAACAGAGTTGCCCATAGTTTAATAGCGCTTTACCCAGTGTGCGCGCCGCGCCAACCAGGGCACCGGGGAGCAACGTAGAGCTAAGTTGCTTAAACACAGCCACACCCCCTAGCCTGTCTAGACAGTATTAAAATAAAAAAATGACAAGGTTTGAATCCAGGACCCTGTGCATCATAATCAAAGTACAGAACCACTAAGCCATGACAGCATAGGGGAAGCAGCCACTATTAACATTCATAAACTTACGAATGGTAGTTTAACCATTACTAAGCAGGTCTGCAGTCAGCCGAGAATTTTACAAAACGGCCAATCACAAAAAAGTGCGGGAAATGCGGCATATTTAAGTCCCACAGGCGGGAATACACACCATAACTGATTGTAGCTCACATCTGCAGTTAGAATGTCTGGTGTCGGAGAGGGAACACGCTTCCGTGCGCAACGTTGGGGGCATTGAGGAGTCCAAATACATGGTTTGGCTCCTTGTCCACCATCACGAGACAAGACTCCTGCAGGGCCAGTTCCAAGGGACGGAGTACAAGGCAGAGGCTTGGAACCGGTTAGCTCGTGACCTCACCAGTGCCACAGGCGTTCCTCGGACTGGTGAGTAGGTCCGTCACCACCATGCAGACCTGAAGAGACAAAAGCAGGACCGCCTGAACCAGTAGATACAGGAGGCCTGTGGGATGCAGAATGCCCCACAACTGAGTATGTAGCCATGGAATGCAGTATGTAAGAATTGATAATGGAGTGTGTATAACGGGATAGGTATGTCTCAATATCCCTTCATTTACTTTACAGCTGCAGGTGACCATGCTATGAATCAGCAAGCCTATGCTGATAGGCTGCGCCACCAGGCAGGTTAGTGATTATTCTGCATGTATTGTTATATAAAATATGGGAGAGAGCATGAAAGAAAGTGTTGTAGTCCAATAAGACAGCCATAGAATTGTCTGAATAAGTCCTCTGCATGTACTGTCAGATAAAAACGTCAGAGTGGCAGAAAAAGAGTGTAGTAACCCATTAAGAAAGGTAACATATGTCTGGAATAATATCTCTGCAGGCACTGTCATATAACATAAGTGAGTGAGCCTGAAAAAAAGATTGTTCTAACCTATTAATAAAGGTATAATATGTCTTGAACATGTCTGCCATAAACACCGTTGAAACAAATAAAGGAGTGAGCCTGTGGAAAAGTGTGCAATGTCATTAATAAAGGTCTAAAACCCAGAGTATGTCTGTGTCACAGAATCTGAAATGTTGTTGTACCCTTGCATTATACAAACAGTACTGTTTGAAAATGTCCTGGCAACCCAGAGTTATGCAGTCCCATATAAAGTGGGTGATGGAAGTGCTAGTAGCTGTGAAACATATATACAGTCCACAATAGTCAGTTACTGGCTGGCATGAATAAGTAAACCTGGCACACGTGTAGCATGTAATTATTCACTAGAAATATGAGTGTGTGTCAAGAAATGCAGGGTTCTGTACAAATCAAAGTGAAAATGTCATGTGAAAACATCCCAGATATGTAGATAAAGACATATAAATGCAATCAAGAAATATGTAGCAGTAACATCTGCATCCTGGACAGTTAGTATGTCAGATATAGGTCAGGCATATATTGAACTAGCCAAACCCATGACACAACCTAATGTATGGTGGCCCTTCTCCGCCCACGCTTGCACGGGGGGACAAGCCCCATCCCCTGCAGGGCTTCCACCCGAAGGTGGTTATTCCAACAGTATGCAGGGATGTTTGGTAGCAACAGGCCACCATGATTGTGGTGTTTAAACAGGGCACATGCATCAACTTGAATGCAAATATTTATAGAACAATAGGACATAAGTCCCAACAAATATTTAAGATTACACATACCTATTGAGGTGTGGAATTGCATGGTTTATGCACATATGGTAGGGTGTAGAAAAAAACCTCGGTTAACATCTTATAATTACCTTTTAGTCTACACTACATTCCTAGTGACTGCAAGTGTATATCCCCTACCCGTATTATTACACTTGCCACCATACATTAGTGCTAGTAGCTGTGAAACATATATACAGTCCACAATAGTCAGTTACTGCTGGCATGAGTAGGACGGGCAGGCTCACCCGAGAGAGACGCCACTCTCGCCTCAAGCTGGCGTAGGGGATCAGCGACTGAATGCTGGCTCTCCCACTTAATGATAAATGTCAATAAGTAAGAGTAGACACTGCTTGCACGTCAGAAAAGGTGTAGTAATACATATGCTCAGAATCACCCAAAGTCGCAACTGCAAAATATCTGAAATATATCACAGGTGTATCCCACTGATATGTACCTTTCCCTGAGGCTATTCAAATATATACCTGAGAGTATCTGAGGCCTGGAAGAGTCAGAAACACACAGGCATATCAGCCTGTCTGCTGTTACACACTGCAAATAGCTGTAGAATTAATTCCACAAGCATGCCCTTATGTAGGAGTACAACACAGAAATATCAAAGGATGTAGCCATGTACTGCTAGCAACCACCTGTGACAATGGTGTGGTGCACAGTCAATGAATACTAGGCTAACCTCTGTCAACCACCTGGATATGTCCACAGGTGGGAGCTACTCAGACAGATTACTAGCCTTTATAGACTTACAGGTACACAGCAACTCTGCATGTTCAGCAAGATAAACATCACACGATAATAAATAATGCATTCTGCAGTTCTGCACCCCTACCCAAAGGTATTATATACCCGTGTAGTTAGGCACAACCAAGGGTGTAGGTAGGCATACACAATAGTGAAATATGTCCAGTTGTCCTGAGCAGACTGTGCTAATGTCAACACAAACGAACCACAAACTGTTCAGAAGTGAGTAACGTACTAATGACAGTACAGCAGTTCACAAACAGTGCATGTGCCTGATATTCATAATTGGTAGTACAACATACTTAGTTGTCCTCACCCCTCTCTCAGGGGTGGAAGGTTTCAAATATCCCTCCTAATGTATTGCATATGCACAGCTGTTGCTGGTAAAGAAATGGGCAGCTATGGACCTTCTCCACACCCATCCTGTACATCCCGAGCTGGTTTCCCTACTGTCTTCCCCTCTTTGTGCACCCTTTATCACCACATTCGTATCTCCCCATTTACTTTTCTATCAAAGAAATGAGCGCAGGGGTTATCTGGAGTTAGCACTTGTAAACAGTAGTAAGCAGGTTTGCACCAGTGTGCGCATGTGTGCACTTAGCTTAGCATTGCTAAGATATGATAAGCCACTCCAAGCTTAGCTTAGTATTGCTAAAATAAGCTAAGCTTAGTTTAGCATCGTTAAGCGTCGTGCAACCCCGCTTACAACTGCTTAAAAGTGCCTTAGTCACTCTGTATGACAGGGCCCTTGTACTGCTCAGCAACAAAATAAAATACCCTTGTCAGTCTCAAACCCCACACCCTGGACTCCCCAGTCTGCATACCGTACCACTAAGCCACAACAGATATACAATACCTTGGTGCTGAAAGAAATATAACATGCATTACAATAAATGAATGTAATGGGAAAATAGGAAAGCCATAGGAATACATTGCAGTAACTACTGTTGTATGCCAGTTAATTCTCTAATTCGAAAAGAAAGTACATACTCCCATGTATGCAGTGTTAGCATTAGGAGGTGTGAGTAAACCTACACACTGAGAAGAGTGTACTGGAAGAAGCAACAGTCAGGTTTCAGTACAACATGCATTTCACTGGCTACAACCCTGCTTCAGATATGAGACATATACCATCCTTCTGACTGAGACAACAGTGTCCACAACAAACAAGCATGGTCCCCACCTTGCAAAACTGAAAGGGCTACGCCTACCTAACCTATCATTTTATAGCAGTGTCCTGAAATCACAGTGAGAAATGCAATTACCACACAGCAGGCTGCATGCAATTACTAAATGGTGGGCACCAATTGGTGCAGAGGCCATCACATGCACATGTGCAGATACCTAGAAAAGCAGACTGTGTCCGCTGTCCACACATGCAATAATATCATTGCAACAACTGGGAGAGAGAGAGCATGAGAGAGAGACAGACAGACGGATACAAACAGGCAGTAGGAGACAGACACTGAAAACAAACAGCAACACACAGAGGAAACAAAACCAAAAAAAAAAAGACAACACCTACAACAGACGGAGGTGAGGAATACAAAGGTAAGGTATGTAACAGATATGTATTTGCTGACATCCAAAAGATGTGTCTGAAGGGTACTCTACATACTGTGAATCATCCATATGTGGCAGCAGTCCGTATCTATATGTACATGCACATTTGCATAGGGCAAGGGACATACTGCAACTGTTAGTGAAGGCTGGACATATGTATGTTGTTGAAGGCTGCTATGTGCACATATGTATGTAGGTTGTAGTGTGTGGCATTGCAGAAAGCAAGCAGTGCCAGTATATGTCATGTGGTGTTAAACGTTGTGGGACTGAGCTACAGGCAGTGTGGCCTGCTACAGCTATACGGCCTGAGGACAGCAGAATGCATTCTGCACATTGTGCAATTGTATTACATAACTGTATGTCTCACAACTGTTGCATAATTGACATCCCCACTATGAAAGGTAGGCAGTATATGTGCAGCTATATGTACAGCAATGGATGTTTACATGTATGTGTATATATACATGTATATATTGTATGTATAGATATATAGATATATATATATATGGATATATTTAGATATATATGGATAAATATAGATATATATCGATATATATGGATATATATAGATATGTATAGATATGGATATATGCATGTATATATATATATATATATATATATATATATATAGGTTTACTATTGAAATGTCGATCCCGACATGTGCGACTCGTCTTGCACGAAAGCGGAACTGCGATCGCCACTACACCGACTCCCAGATATGCGAACGGCAAAACCTCGCCCCTATCCGACCCATGGTAGCATGGGTGTGGAGGTGTTGCGCGGCCGGTAATGTCGATCGTCGAAGTTTTCGCGGTTTCGGTTTGCTAGCGAACAGTTTTCGCAGTTTCGGTTCGTGCAAACGCGTCGATGAGGTCGCCGTTCGAACGAAGTGCATTCGCACATTCAATAGTAAACCTATATATATCTATATATATATATATATATATATATATATATACACATATATACATATAGAGAGAGAGGGAGACACGGGGTCGTATGTACTGCAACAGGTGCCTGTTGTCCAAGGCATGGACTGAACACCAGTGTTGATACTGCAGTGCAATACCCCATTCCAAAACACCTTACACAGTAACTGCCACATAGGTGGTAGCCTGCCTAACACTGAAGGTGTCAGAAGGGTACACGGGACACAGGTGGACAGTAGGCTCCCCACTGATAATCACAGTGCCACAGTAGTCATGTAATCTGTCTACATGGTACGTGTCATCACAAAAGGTGTGTCATCTAGGGAAATATAGGTCGGTGTTCCCCTCTACTCATCACAATGCCCCATGTGGTATGTACCTCACATGACAACTACAGCAAGTGGAAAGGCCACAGACATACCTAACAAAGAGTAATACTGCCCTCAAACACATGCCGTATGCAGACTGACTCACAAAACCACAGCTAGAGTGCGTTGCATACCGCCCACCCAGAGGTTACCACTGCCGGACATACAGAGGTATGTCACACCCATAGCAGTCGGCCAACCATGACAACACCTCACAATCCCTCCGGGCTACATGACCTAGGGCCCTAATCCTTGTCCCCTCACTAAACAGCACATGCTGGAGGTACAGGTTCCTATCCACAAATATGCCATACTCTGGACTAAACCACCCAGCATTAACAAACAAGGCTCCTCATTAGCAGATGTCATGCATACCCCTGATGATTGTTTTGGAGATAGGTAATATGCCCTGGGAGTCACCTCTGTGTATCTGGTTGACATGAGCAAGTGAAATCACATTGCATGTGTGTCAAAGGTCAGGGTAGCATATGGCTAGGCTGCTCTAGGCCCTAGGGCCAATAGCGTATTACCTACCTATGACACAATGCACATACACATGTACTCAGTGCAATACCTGCTATGTCAGGTGGAATGAGTGTGACAATGACTGTGTGCAAGGTTTGTAAAGGTGTGATGGCTTAGTGTGAGGTTGTGTCTGTCATGGTAGTTTGTGTCCTAGGTGTGAGGCCAGAGAAAGATGTGTCAGTTATTGGGATGCAGACATAGTAGGATGGCATATGTTGTGACGTAGTTCCTTGTGTATGACTGTGGTGTCTCATTGTAGGCTGAAGCAATACATGTATGCTCAGTAAGTGGTACTGCTGGTGACTCCAGCTCACATATGAACTGTTGTACTACCTGAAGCTGTAGGCCTAAACAGCACAGTATGGTGTATGTTCACAGTCCCTGGTAACACTGTCTTGTGTGTTTCCTGTAGTCTGGACAGATTACATACCACAGGCATAGGTATCTGTAAGTAGGAGCACACAGTACAATAAGGTACACAGGTAATGCTCATCTGTGTCGGCATACATCTGTGTGTTGTATGTGTGTATGTCTGATGTGTGTGTAATGATGCCTGTACCATGCCCGCAATCACATGTGTGTTACAGGGTATGTGTGTGTACCTAGCAACATGTATACTCTGTTACAGCAGTATGCCAGCTATATTAACAACCGTGCACATATGTTAGGTAGGGGTATGGCATCAAAGACTAGGGTGGTTTACTGGTAATACTGTAAATGTACATGACATTCATTGCATTGGAAGACATATTTCTTCATGCATTAGCTTGATATATACCCCCGGGGCAAGGTTGTGCATTGTATCCCAAACAGTGTGCCGACTACTGGTGTATACTGGTTTGTTATATGGAGTGTGGCAGGCACTGTCAGCCAGTTGTGGGCTGAGCACTGATATGTGGTATTGAATGTGTGTATCCTCTGATAGACAGATAGATACTATATATGGCAGTTAAGTGATATCTGTACTTCATAATGTTAAGTGTGCCACATAACATGCTCACACATATCGTTTAATTGTCTTCCAGGGTTATGGCTCATCAACGTAATCCATCGTATTCAGCTGAGGAGGAGCAGGAAATTCTGAACAGTCTGGTGCAGCACTATAACCTGCTTTTTTCCAGGGCCAGCCAGCACCAGCATGACTGTACTGCACTGTGGCAAGACCTTGTTCACCGGGTAAATGACATGGGCATGCATAACCGGACATATGAGCAGGTACGCCATCACTGCAGAGATTTAATTAGACATGTCTGACGGCGTGCGTCTGATATCCATAGGAACAGCTTGCCACAGGTGGTGGGGGCGGCCATACATCCCCCCCTCACCAGAATGGAGGAGCTGCTCCTAAGCATGGTGGCTCCTGGCCTACAGCAGCACCAGCATCACACATGTGTCATCATGGATGCCAGAGCCACCCAGCAGGATGACATGGAGTGTGCAGGTAATACGCCCTAGCTGTAGACTACCGTTACCTGTATTGTTATAATATGCATATGCAAGATGTGTACTGTGTGTTTAGCAGTTGTGCTGCCTAACGTGTGCAATACTGATATTTGGAATAGTATCTGTAAACCTGTGACTGTTGACTGTTGTTCCACTGTCGTTTAGCACACTCACAGTAGCAATGCCACAGTTGTGGCCACTGACAAACTGTGTCATATTCTTGTAGGTCCCTCTGGTGTGACAGCAGGGCAGACGATACATGCTGGTGAGTGTGTTAACACTTTAATATTGGTAATGAAATGTGCATGTCATAGGTGAGGTGTAGGCCATGTACACGTAACACACCTATGCATAATGCATGCTGTGCATGTTTGCTGTGAGACATCAATCATCTCAGTAAAGTCAGTAGCTGCCTCAATCACATGCAATGCACAGTGCAGTAGACACAATTGTGGCAACACTGTACTGCACATTGGATATGCATAGTTGCTACAGCTGTACACAACAGAACACGTTTATCATACACAGTACACGAAAACATGCTACATTTGGCATTACCTCACACCCGCTGTAAGGTCACACTTCAGTATCCCACGTCATGCACACACACATGATGTACCTCAGGGGTAGAGGCCTATCATGGGGCTGTGCAATACTCTGCAACACATAACACTGTCATGTTAGGCAATGCTCCCTAGTGGGCACCTCACACACCCATGTGCAAGGTGGCTGTGTAATTGTGAACGTAGCCACAGCACTGTAGTTCAGGTACAGCATGCTAGGCGGTGGTCTTGCACACATTAGTAGCTGTGAGTGACTACAAGATGCATGTTGATGATGGCACGGGGTACTACACCCTTTCCAGTTACAGTGACTACAGTACTATTCATAGCAGTCATTGCTTTGCACCTCAGTGTTGTGTGTGTGGAAACATATGCACCTATACACAATATGCACAGCCGTCATCATCCAAAGTGTCACATATATGTCCTGGAATGCTAGTGGGTGTATAGGTCACTTGACACACATTGGGTATGTATGGTGTTCAATGTTGCAGTCATGTAGCATGCCATGCCATGTCTGGCACCGACATATCTGCAATATGTCCCACACTCACCATAACCACTGTACACTGGCCATGTTGAGCATTGGGATTCCTTCACGTCAACATGCACCACACATCCGGTGTGTGTACATAGCATGCATGTGCTGCACCCCATGTCCACTATTATCTGCTATGGTCACAGACACTGTACTCAGACATGGATATCTATGTGTCACACAGATAACACATGCAGCCATGGCATGTATACTTGTGAGTGATGGTGCACAGGGCATTGCAGATCTGATAATACCTGCACAGCAATGTTGTGTCCATGTACACATTGTGTTCCAGGGTGTAGCCAATCACTGAACAACTACACAGTTGCATCAAAGCCATGTATACTGCCATTTAATAGGGGCGTCTACACTTGCACTGCATGGTCTTGTGCAACACATGTTCTGCATGCTGACACGTGTGGTGACTGTTTACCTTGTGATAGTGATACCCACCTTCACCGACTATAGAGTATGTGTTGGATTGCTGGTATGTGTGTGTATGTGCTGTAGTGAGGAGTGTATTAGTGTTCATGTGTGCATGTGTGCTTGTGTGCATGTGTTCATGTGCAGACTGTAAAGTGTGTTTCCTGTCTTCCTCTCACAGGTGCTGAGTTAGGGTTTGGCGAAAGCAGCAGGCAACCTGAAGCCACTGCCACGAATAGTGGTGATGATGAGACATGTATTTTGGCACAGGAAGGTTTGACAGGGTCTGTCGTTGGTCTGCCAATCGACAGTACACAGCATTCAACCCCATCTATGCGCACACTCATACTGTCAATACATCCCTCACCACCATTGACCATAGGTGAGGGACAGCATACAGTTGGCATTGATCAGGAGAGTGTGGTACCCATGGCACTTGCATCCCCTCACAAAAGCCATAGCCATATTCCTGTAACGGTACCACATAGGCGGAAGTCCAGGGGTTCTTGGGGAAGCACCACTGGTCATATTGCCCCTGGCAGGCGTGCCGTCACAGGTCTTACGACGTCCAGTATGTTCCGGGCTGTAATGCAGGTGCAGGTACGTATGGAACGGTACACCAGGCAGGGACTTAGGGCGCAGAGGGCACATTACACCGCTATCAATGACAGCATCCGTGACCTTGCCGGTGCCATCTGGACTTACACCGAGGTCATTGATAGACATTGGGTGGAGACATTAGATGCCCTCCACAATATGTCTTCCATGAGCCAGGACCGTGCAGGATGGTTGCGACGTTGACGCGGACACATGCCAGCAACAGCTGGTAGTGGTTGCAGATGGCCCACAGTTCACAGCCGCTCCCGTAGTGGAAGTACCAGCCCCAGCAATGCTGGGGCTGGCCTGTCCATTGACCATCCCAGTAGACCACATGCACGTGGTTCTGGCCAGTCCCAGCAGGGACATGGGTCCAGTCGTTATACCTCTGCCTCTGATGACAGTACCCAATCAGGGTTGGTACCCGATACTGTCCGTAGCACCCCTGCCAGGCACAGGTACTGTGTCCGTGGCCGGAGACAGTGATCTGTACAGCCTAGCAGGTACAGTCTGTGGCTGTCCCACAGACTACCATATATGGCAGCCACATGGTGGAGCTGTGTGCATGCAGACACACACACATTAACCAAACAACTAGGGCTCACACATACACACACACATTACATCAACATTGGCCCATGCTGTACTGTTGTCCCTCACATGCACACACACACACACACACACACACACACACGTTGATTGGATGGGTCTATGTCAGGCTCTGACAAACAACAAAACGCCCTGTACATATGATGATACCTGTGTCGCCTCCTGTCATCTGCAACATTGACGGAGGAACAGGCTAACATGGTGCTGATACACATGGTGCTGATACACATGGTGACACTATAGCAGTGTAGCAATAATAGCAAGTTGTCAACAAGGAAGTGTAATGACATCCTTGTAGGTTTATCTGAGCAGACATTATGCATCAAAGCTCTGATTGTCAATGTAGCATTGTTTACACCACTGTTAGGTCTGAGTATGTATTGTCCACCCATGTGCCACTTGGCTGAAGTGTAATGTGTTGCCAGCATGTGTTAGTGAGTAGACGGTATGTGTGTGATGTGTGCAGTACAGTTTAGCAAGTGTACATCTGTGAACATTGTGGGTGCACACTGTCTGCATGTACGTGCATAGTGGACACATGGGAAGTGTGGCATACCCTGTCATACACATTGTTAACATCTCATAGTATCTTTCAATGGCCAGTATGCATTCTACTACAGTTATGTACTAACATGGGAAGATGTGTGTATGACATGGGTTGACACTATGCTTTGGATGATACCATTAATATCTGTCAATGATTTGTGGTCTGGTAATATACACAACCTCAACAGCATGACTATAAGCAATCATTGGATGATGTCCTAACAAATGACACACAGTCGTAGGAAACTCAGTACCAATTGGATCCTTCCGGTGCTACACTATAACACTAACCAGTGGTAATGACCGACACCCATTCCTGTGACCACACCTGTTTGGCATATAGCCCCCTTAGGTACATGCAGACACACTAGGGATGTGTCCATCCAAATCTGGAAATGCATGCATTGGCCTACAATGCATTCCCTGGATGGGACGCATATCCTATACAAGGGTATCATACAGACAGATACCTGTTGTCTGATACATGCTGTATAGAAGTAAGCCGACTATGGCATAGTCATCCTCATGTACTATACATACTATCCCGTCAGTACCACATAGGTGGTAGCCCTCAACATGTATGTTGGGTACCAATGTGTACATACAGCCTCATGTTATGTCATGTGTCCCTTGGTATCCACATATCCATAGGTATTGTGGAGTCCCAAGGTGTATCACATAAGACATTAGAGGCCTGAATGCATATCCACAAGGCAGTTGTACACCTATAAAGACTGTCCATTATTGGCAGTCTCTGTTGTGTATGAACATGTCTGACATATACCCCAGGCATATACCCTCACTCACACTACTCTTAAGTAACTGTCATGGGTGTGTGTGCCACAGATGACCTTGGCCACAGAACATGACAGTGGACAGCCTTGTCACATACATACATATGTGACCTACGATCTGAGAAGCAGCGGCACAACCTGTCAATGGAAACAAATGTATTCATGTAGTATGCAGGCTTCACACCTATGTACTGATTGAGGGGACATGTACACATATATATTTGCCATGCAGATACCTGATGTGTGCAATGCACTTACTGTTGTAATCATAATATGTCATACCATAGTAAAAGCAAAACCCACACCGCATTGACCAACAGTGACACACACACAGTCACATTTGCAGGATTCAAACCCCTACCTATGTTATGATACTAGAGAGTGATGCATTAACATGGCGCGCTATTTGCTTTACTGGGTGGTTTCCCTTCTCCGGCTGTATTTGTAGGATGGTGACATCATCAGTCTTTCCAAAGAGGAATGTACCTCTTTTAGTGTGTTTTCCCAGTCTCCAAAAAGGGCACTACTTTCAAAGACAATTGCACACATACACACACACAGTCAGCGTTTGCAGGATCCAAACCCCTACCTATGTTATGATACTAGAAAGCGATGCATTAACACAGTGCGCTATTTGCTTTACTGGGTGGTTTCCCTTCTTCGGCTGTATTTGTAGGATGGTGACATCATCAGTCTTTCCAAAGAGGAATGTACCTCTTTTAGTGTGTTTTCCCAGTCTCCAAAAAGGGCACTACTTTCAAAGACAATTGCACACATAAACACACACACACAGTCAGTGTTTGCAGGATCCAAACCCCTACCTATGTTATGATACTAGAGAGTGATGCATTAACATGGCACGCTATTTGCTTTACTGGGTGGCTTCCCTTCTCCAGCTGTATTTGTAGGATGGTGACATCATCAGTCTTTCCAAAGAGGAATGTACCTCTTTTAGTGTGTTTTCCCAGTCTCCAAAAAGGGTACTCCTTTCAAAGACAATTGCACACATACACACAGTCAGCCTTTGCAGGATTCAAACCCCCTACCTACTTATGTTATGATACTAGAGAAAGACACATTAACACTGCGCGGTATTTGCTTTACTGGGTAGTTTCCCTTCTCCGGCTGTATTTGTAGGATGGTGACATCATCAGTCTTTCCAAAGAGGAATGTACCTCTTTTAGTGTGTTTTCCCAGTCTCCAAAAAGGGTACTCTTTTCAAAGACAATTGCATACATACAGCCTTTGCAGGATCCAAACCCCCTACCTACCTATGTTATGATATTAGAGAAAGACGCATTAACACTGCGCGCTATTTGATTTATTGGCTGGTTTCTCTTCTCCTGCTGTACTTGTAGGATGGTGACATCATCAGACTTTCCAAAGAGGAATGTACCTCTTTTAGTGAGTTTTCCCAGTATCCAAAAAGGGAACACCTCTCAAAGGAAACTGCACACATACACACACTGTTTGTAGGATTCTTACCCCTACCTAACTATGTTCTGATACTAGAGAGAGAGACACATTAACATGGTGCGCTATTTGCTTTACTGGCTGATTTCCCTTCTCCTGCTGTATTTGTAGGATGGTAACATCATCAGACTTTCCAAAGAGGAATGTACCTCTTTTAGTGAGTTTTCCCAGTCTCCAAAAAGGGAACACCTCTCAAATGAAACTGCACACATGCATCCAACACACACACTCACTGTTTGCAGGATTCAAACCCCTACCTAACTATGTTATGATACTAGAGAGCGACACATTAACACAGCACGCTATTTGCTTTATTGGCTGGTTTCCCTTCTCCTGCTGTATTTATAGGATGGTGACATCATCAGACTGGACATGGTGATGTGTGTACACTTTGTTTTATGCCATTCCAGGAATGGTCCATGTGGGTCAGCAGGTGTCAACAGCTTGAACAAGACCTCATAATCCTTACCTTGTGTGATCTGTGGACACATTGACATTCCGTCATATGTCAACACATATTTATGCACAACTTGTTGGTTTTGTGGATACTACGTGGGATGTTGATAAAGGGCTATTCAAAGTCTATGTGACACATGTGTAGATGTGTTCATTGATGTATGTCCTTGGTGGCTGCCTTGCAAACAGTCTAGCATGTTTGGGAACCATGATCCGCACATGAACATACCACAGTTAGTAGGGTTGTGTGTATGTCAGCTTCCAATAGCTCTGTTTATGACTGCAACCATGATGGACTCCATGACCTTGCAGATCAGACTTCATAGGCGTACTGGACTTGACTTCCCATGGTGTGTTGTGCACCAACACTTGTGGGGAGTGCCATATGTTGCTGTGACACATTCAACGGTTCCACATCCTGTGTTGGGGGTGAGGCTCAGCTGACTGTTCAGGTGCAGGATCTGTTTGTTCTGTAGTTTTTGCATAACTCATATTGGGAATCAATGTATTCCACTTGCTGCCATGCTTTTGGCAGTGGGGGTAGCTGCTCATCCATTCTACATGTGATATCTCCTGGTCTGATGATATGGACTATTGTCAGTGGGAGGTTGGTATGTACATATGGGCCTGTCTGTCAGGATGTTGGCATTGTCAGTCAGGCACAGTTGGCCCTGACTCAGGACATATATGGGTGTACATTGCTATTTATGACATAGCTGAAGGAGGTGTCATGATTTAGTCTGGACTCCTTCTCAGCTATTCTTTACAAAACACCAACAAACATGAGCACTAATCCCTGTTATACTCTTTTACACACTTAACACCCTACTGATCCTTTGAGATCAGGCTACAGAGTATGTCATCATAATATCCTGGCATGTCCAGTGGTCGGGTTCGTGTGTACTCTCCAGTCCAGCTGGTGGATATTGTGATATTGACACAATGTCACATCTGCCTCATGTACACAGACAACCCTCTCCTTCTCCAGAGGAACTCAGATATATGTGTGAGATGCACCTATATAGACATACAGGGTGCTGAACTCTCTCGACCCATGACTGGCACATTCTATCAGGTGGTGAAGGTAACCACACACACCACATATCAGTCTCACATATCCTCTAGCAACAGCACTCAAACCACATTATCACACATAGACATACTCGGATGCTGTAAATGTACTCTGCCTAAGCAGCAGAGACCTCCAAAGCAGACACACAACTGCTACCCCACTGCAATACCCACATATCACATAGTTCACAATGTCAGTGTGCCACACAGTCACTGCCCTTCGGGCTAAACAACACATCTAATACACTTGTAATAGGTTCATAGGTTCATAGATTAGTAATAAGCTAACTGCCCTTGTGAGCCATTTTAAGCCTAGCCAATTATCCCTTGTGAGACTCAAGCCCTGCACCTTGTGTTTGTAAGGCAAACACCTTAACCATCAGGCCACCCTCCCAACCAATAGGCGACACTTATTGTCAGACACACTGACGTACCACTCACCAGCCCTAACATGGGAATAGTCACTTTGGGCTGTCTGTCGGGTGCCAGGATCTGCCGCATAACACAGGCAGTCAGGTCACGCCAAAGCAAGTACAAGACTGGCACCATCATTGTCCATGCTGGTGCGTAAAACCTCAGACATTACTCCCTGGACCACATGACATGATACATGGAGGAACACTCTGATCATGTAGCCCAGGCCAGTATGACCCTGACTTTGTCTAGCATCTTACACCCACCAATTATGATGTCACAGTATACAGACACACATATCACGTTTAACAGTTGCCTAACAAATTTGTTTCATTCATAGGGGATACAGTGTCTGTCAGCCTATGGTGACATGCTCAACATGCCATGTAGCTTCACTATGGACAGCTTGCACCTGTCACCCTTGGACTTTTGAATGCTGGCTAAGGCTTTTGCTACCAACATAGTGCCTTTTTTAAGCAGGGCTTAAAAGACAAACCCACCTCCATAGACATTACAGGTTAAATGAAACTAAGGGTAATGCTGCTCAACACCAGATGTGTTACCCTCATATTGCGGCCACTCAGGACTCTCCTCAGTATGGAGGATAGCGATATCTGTGCACTGACAGACGCCTGGTTCAGGCTCGCTTATGCACACCAGCACTACCAGGTTATGTTTCATACCATGCTGTCTGACGACAAGCCTTGGAACAGAGAACACAACTAGGGGGGGTATCCATATACATCACAGATACACACACCTCCGGGTTAGTAACACTGCACAAAGCATCACAGACCATACATATACAACTACCATTGTGCAAAACTGCCTTTCAGTTTGTTGCATGCTACAGACCACCCTCCCAAACTCAGGAACCACACTCGGCTTTCATGGGAACTATGGAGAATATGAAAGTCTCCACAAACACCATTATATTGTGTGACTTCATATACACAAATATTGACTGGGGATACTACTCAAGCCCCAACACCCTCACCCAACAGTCGCTACAATTTGTAGACTCATATGCTATGGCACAACCAGTCAGCACAGCCACAAGGGGGAATACATATTGGACCTGATCATCACCAACATGGGGACTCTATATTCCACACCAGCGATATACCCCTCATTGGTAAGGTCAGAACATACATGTATCTCACTGGACATACATATACCCTCCACACACCCATCCTGGGAAATCTTGGTAAACTTCTCATGAGCCAACATTTCACTTCACCAAAGCAAGGTGGTATCCTTCAGAGACCCTGAGACAGTGGCAAATACGGCTCACACTGCTGAATCCTTTACATACACATTCTATGGACACCTAGTGAACTGCATGGATTGTGCTATCCCAAATAACAACCGGACTCACTACTCCAATGGCAAGGGACCTGTCTGGCAGACCCCAGCCATTAATAAGCTGTACAACGTCAGGAGGAATCTACTACATGATAGAGCACAATCCCAGACTGGGAAGGCATCTGTGATCTGTACTAGCAGACAGCTACGATCACTCATGAACTTTTCTAAGGGCTGCTTCTACCGGACAATTGCACCAGACACGTAGGGCAATCACACGGCCTTCTTCAGTTATGTCAGGAACCTGGTTGGACACTCACTGATATGCTGTGAGTTACTGCATACTGGCTAAACTTACCCTGAACCCACTGGCATTGCCAACATCCTGGCAAACAGGTTCAGTGCAGATGTCTCCTCCCCATCCCCCCTAAGGAGCAACTATCGATCCCAACAGAGTATCACCTCCCTGACATCACACAGTAACAGGTGAGTGCTGCCCTCCCCAAAGCATACATCACAGTATCAATGTGACCAGACAGTGTCCCAGCCTGCATCTTACATGAGCTTCATGACAGATGTAACCTTCACATTACATCACTGTTCAGTATCGGAGTTACTACAGGATATGTACCCAAGGAATGGTGTACAGCAACAGTGGTCCCACTCCAAAGAGTTGGTGCCACAACGGACCACAGACAGTATTGCCCTATAAGCCTAACTAGCCTGTTCTGCAAAGCTATGGAGTGTATTGTCATGGGACTCATACACATAGACATCGGGAACCTACAGACACTGTGTCCTACACATTTCAACATTGTTGTGGGAAGATCTTGCCTCTTAAACCTGTTTGTATTCTTTAAACGGCTAACAGGTCCATCGACATAGGGACGGTTGTCCACACAGCCTACCTGAACCTTGCAAAACCCTTCCACACAATAACCCACTGGGCCATTATGCATAGGCTCACCAGCATCGATATGGACACATATCTCACACGATGGATTGATACCTGGATCAGGGATAGCACCCACATGGTCAGAATTGCAGGTGCCATGTCTGACTATACACCAGTTACACGTGGCATCCCACACGGCTCGGTCCTGGGACCTCTCTTGTTCTGTATATATTTGTCTGACGTACAGGCTACCACAGGGGGAATATGGCTGAACATGTTTGCACTTGACTGCAAACTGGGTGCTATGATGAATTCTCCAGCTGCCACATGCATACTCAAACAGGGTCTCACAGAGATGGATGACTGGTGCCTGAGCCATGGCCTACAGCTAAATGCCATTAGTTGCATAGTCATCCCCTTTGGGAATAACAACATGCCCACACATTACTACATAGGTAGCACTCCATTACATATGGTAGGAGTTGTTAGGGATTTGGGAACATGACTTGTTCGTACTGTCGCCTTTGACATTCACGTTGCCAAAGTGGTTGGACACACCTTCTATGTGGGCCACCTTATCCCATATGGTTTCACATCTAGATCAAGTGAGGTCATTGTGCCCCTATACTCATCACATCCATGCTTGGTTACAATGCCACATTTGGGGTGTACCTTACCCGACATCTGCAGCAACTGTACTGGCCACAGAAGTTCCTCACGAAGCAGATCTAGGGATTCACACAGATGCCCTGCACAGTTCGGATGCAGTAACTCCAGCTCTACTCAGTCGCTTACCACCTACTCGGATATGATGTGTGCCTGTTGTTTACAGACATACCCAACCCAGAATTACTGGACATGCTCCACCTCAGGATATCCGACTCCCTCGGAGCTACACACTCCAGGGACGTATACCTCAGCACAGATGTTAATAGGACATGCTGGAGGGACAGATTCTTATCACAGAGGCTCCACTCACTCCAGAATGTAATCCCAGTTTCACATAGGCAGAGCCACCCACTGACCACCTACAGGAGACATCTTGACGACTGTATGGGTGATCATATGTTTACCCCTGGGATATCTTCTGTGTCCCTGCTAGACAGAGGCACACTAGCCTAAACGTACATGGGCTATCTTGTGTGACCTACTATTCACACACACTCACAGTGTAGTAATCTGGCAGGATTGTGAATGCTAAACACACTCTGGCTAGGCTTGTACATGCCCTAGGGCAGATAGCCTAGTATCGATCTCTAAACCTATGCTAATGTTCAAGATGCACAATGTTTATTGCTGATACTGTTTGCAGGTCTTTATCATCTTTGCTTTACCAATTTCTATGAACAACTTCGGTATCTGCAGAACATATTTGATTATGACAGGGTTCCACTATATTATAGATGTGTCTGTTGTCATATAACTGTGTGCACAGTGCAGACTGCTGTATAGTGACAGGTTCCTGGGTTAACACATGCAACTGCCAGATATGCGTGGCCCACTGCTGTACTCAGACATGGCCTAAGTGTGTGAGCATGCCCAGTTCAGCCATTCCGTGTTCTGTTGCCTGACATTTGTCTCATTTATTCAAGTGTGTGAGCATGTCCAGTGTGACCTTTCAGTATGTTGCTATCTGAGGTCTCCTCACTGTGGGTTGTCTAGCAGCATTTACATTGTCACCACCCTCAGCATGTTGCATATGTTGCCTTATAACAGCAATGGCAGCCCCTAACATTTCTTTATCTCAGTAAAGCTTTTTCAGTTTTCACTTCTATTAGCTTACTGCAGTGTCTGTTGTGAGAAACATAATGGACTGTTGTTTGCAGAGTTTTAAGTGCTAGGCTGGGCTGGGCTAGTGTACTGCCTGTGTAATTGCCTGATTCTGATTGTTTTCACCTGCTAGCTCTGCTAGTACTCCCTGATAGCTTCCTACTATTTGTTGTGCTTCCTTTTTCCTTTCTGTTTCCTCAGGGGGGAGTGCCGCGCACACAAGTGCAAACACGCGCACAGCAGCTAACACGCACACACACATGTTTACTCAGACTAAAACTTGGACATTCGGGTTAAAATGCGCGCACACCAGCGCAAACGCGCTTACAACTCTTTAAACATCCTTATACATGCTTACTCCGGCTTAAATGCGCGCACACATGCTTACACGTCCGTACTCTGTCTTACTCGGGTTTACAGGCGCGCGCATGCACACTCAGCAAGAAACTTTGGTGTTATCCATGGCATACACCTTCCATTTCTTGCCTTTCCCTAGCCTACCTGTTGACACACCTCTTTCCATGATGTGTAAATGACAGCTGACACATGCCACTCTGCTCCAATGAGCTTCACTTCTTTCATACATACCCCCCTCATGATGTCACCTATCTTCTACTCTGTTACTCCCCTTATCCTACTCCTACACTCCACTGACTGTGCTCATTTGCTATGTAAACTTGCGATTCACTATCCTAACCCTCATTTATATAGGATTGCCTAGTAATGCTTGGTTAAATCTCTTAGACTGAGCTTCCCCCCTTAGCAACCTCTACTCGGTGGCCACGTTGTCTTCAGCCTGCCATTCCCTTGCATTGTACATTAACAATTTCAATAAAATCCACATTTTTGGGTTTTAATTTTTAGTATTCTGGGTTTTAGAGTGCAGCCCGTTTGTGCAGCGCTGCGCTACGCTCAAACATCAGAAATCGGAGAAAAAAAATAAAATATTTTTGTTTTCATATTGCATCAGGAAACATTTCCAATGGCCATATATTTGGCCATTGGCATGCTTCCTGCACTGGATGCAACCTTTATTTGGAGCTGTCACGGCTCCATTTTGCTATTTGCAGAACAGTACTCAGTTGTCAACTGAGTACATTTCTGAAATAACACTGCTCTTACTCGGACAGGTTCGGGTTTCCTGAATCGCAAATCTACCTCATTTGCATGCCTTTCGCCTGCAATTGAGGTAATTTGCATATCCCAGCCCTGTCCATGTAAGAGCCATTTTAGGAGCTCTCTTGCACACCCCTGAAGGCTGTTCCTGGATCGCTCATCGGACATGATGGCTGCATGGAGTCTTACTCTACTCTAAGACTCCGTGCAAGCCTTCGTGAATCCGGCCCACTGTCTTCTCATAGTCCTTATTTAAATAACATTATTTCCTCTTTCCAAAAGTTCACATTCTAATATTGTATTAAAGACTTAATTTCTGTGTTTCTAATTGTATATCTAAGTGACTGCTTGAAACTCACAACTTCAACAAATGCTAGTATTGAAACAACAAAGTAATTTAATTTATATGTATCAATTCTTTAATGGCACTGGTGTATGTATATATATATATATATATATATATATATATATATATATATATATATATATATATATATACTGTTGACCATTTAAGTTCCAAATACAATCAAGATTCTGAAAACTGGTTAATTTTACAAATATTTTAAAGACTTTGTGAACACAGAGGTAAATAAGATATTTAACCTAGATAAGAAATGGTTCCCCAAATTACTGGAATTCTTAATAAATAATAATAATGCAATGAAAAATAAATCACATTTGTCACAAATTTGTAAAATTCTTATGTTAGATTTCACATATTTAGAAAATTCCTAATGGAACTAGTCCTCAAAAATTTATAATGAAGACTTCTTAATATTAAAATCTACAGATAATACTACATCTTCTTTATATTGGAAAATGTTCACTTGCAAATTTTTACACAGAGCTTTTGTCACTCCTAACAAAATTACAGTTATGTATAAATCAAACAGAATTAAATGCTGGAGGTGTGATTCTGAAATAATAGCTAACTGGGTGCAGATTGTTAATGAATGTGATGTCATCTTCCCTTTTTGGAAAGAAATTAATAACTTTATTCAAGCTCTATGGTCAGATAGATGTAATATTTTAAATCTTTAATTTTATTTAATGCTCCGATTCCTGAGATAATTTCAAAAACCCAAGTGCCTCCTCTTTGGTGTATTCTTGCTATAGCCAGGAAACTAGTTACGAAAAATTAGAAAAGTAAAGTTACCCCCTCTGTTGTTGAATTTATTAGTATGGCTAAAATTGCTTGCAGTAGTGGACTGCATACTATAAAAGATGAGAACTTCTAATATTAAACATTTATTTCAATTGTGTCTTAAACTTAAAAGACTTGTTTGAAAAATATTAATTGTTGTTGATGTATATCTTTGATGTGAACGACTTGAGACATACCTCTCTGGACTATATAAAAGGAGACATGGCTGAGCATTCGGATTATGTGTCTCAGGCAGGTATGTCCCTAGCCTTAAGCAGCATTTTGCCTTCACCTAGGGTGATGCCTCACTACAAACAGAAAATGATTCACTTCAATAATTGGCTCAGTTTCTGCTGTCATTTTAAGCTTGGGATGACATGATCGACAGACCTCAATGCTTTGCCAGAGATGGTCTTCATCTGTCACCCCTGGGATTTCAGCTACTGGCTAAGGATCTTGACACCCTATAGTACCTTTTCTAGGCAGTGTCTCAAGGACAAAATTCCCGATGTAAAAACTCCTTCTAAAACCAACCTCAAGGTTGTGCTGCTAAACGCTAGGAGTCAACATTAAACTGTCCTCATTTTGGAAGATGCTGACATTTGTGCAGTCATGGAGACATGGTTTAAAGCTGTGGAGAGCACCCCAGCCATATTGGGTTACACCTCCTTCAATGCGTTCAGAACAAAAACTGAAGCCATGAAAACTAAAGGAGGCGGTGTATCAATACTCATTAAACATAACTAAAATAAAATAATAAAAGAAAAACGAACTGAAACATGGCCAGGATAAAAAGCTTTAATAAAGGTAAAAGCTTTCACAGGTTAACATCTTGCTTTATCAGACCACAAAAGAAAAAATGCAAGCTTGAACTTTAATACAATTTAAAAACAGTCTTCCAATAGAAACAAGGTAGCAATTATGACATCATCTGTTATATTGTATCTAATTTCCTATTCCTTTTATTTATAGGTGCAGGCATTAGTGCACTTCTCTAATAAAATCTGTAAGTATCAATTCATTAATGAACTGCAGAATTAAAAAAAAACTTACTGATTTTGTACCAATCAATCACTAATCAAGTAATGATGTACATAACACAAATATACTCTACTGTGAGGTTGCCAGCCCAGCTAGCTGGAATTTTGTAAATAATTATGTCATTTGTAGATACTAATATCATCCATATGCTTGTCTTACAAATGTAAGAAAACTATGTGTTATGTGTATATTAAACTATTATATATGTGTATATATTAACTATATATATATATATAATTAAACTATTATATAAGTGTATATTAAACTACTGGTGCAGAAGTGTGTGTGTCCTCACCAAAAGGAAAAAGGGACTCCAAAATCTGTCATATGCTGCCAGATTGAAGAAACTCCAGCTCTATTCAGTCGCATACTGTCTGCTCAGAGGTGACATGTGCCTGACATACAAGGCCATGTCCAACCCGGAATTAATGGACATGCTCCACCTCAAAAAATCCAAATCCACCAAAACCACTAGAGCAAGCGACTTAAACCTTAGCACGGATATAAATAGGACGTGCCGGAGGGATAGATTTATCACTCAGAGACTCCCTATGCTGTGGAATAAAATCCCGGTCCATGTGAGGCAGAGCACCTCGCTGGCTCTGTTCAAGAGAAATCTTGATCTGTGGATGGGAGATCATAGGTTTACCCTGGGAATCATCTCTGTGTCACTGCTGGACAGAGGCACAACAAACTAATGGGCACAGTATTTTTTCATATAAGGGGTGGCGTAAACCACAAAAATTTGGACTAGGCTTATAAATGCCTTAGGGCAGATAGCCTAGTATAAACCTATGAACCTATATGTTATGTACTGAGCTTCAAGAATGTAACTACATTGTACCCTACTGGAAAGAAACAGAGTTAACTTGCAAACTCTAAGAAGATAAGTGAATAGTTTTACAATTGTGTTTATCTCAGTTTCAAGGCAGCTAGGAGACGCAATGTCTACAGCTAGGAGTTCTTTCTATTGTCTGGAAACAGAAGTAATTATAGGTTTCATATTTAAGTGTGTTAAACTGTTTTACGACTTCCATTTCTAGGGAAACTTTTGAGACATAAGTATATTTGACGGAGGTGCTAAATTTTTAAATTCTATTAGCCTGGGAACTGAAGGCAGATAACAAAGAATGATGTCATCCAGCTGACTCAGCAGTAATGTTTTGATGTTAATTTAATAACTATCTCTCAGAGAAAGTATGTGCATTTTGTATTTGTCTTTGGACCTGGAAAAATCCTCATCATTAGCACTACATTTACCTTGCTCTGTAAGTAAGACTTAGATCGTAGTATCTCTCTTAGAAATAGATACTAATGCTTCGTGCCCACTGAGTGGCGGACAGCTACAGTTATCCCGCTCCACAAGGGGGGGCAATCCACCTTGGATCCCAGGAACTACTACCCCATCAGTCTGACTTATAAACAAAGACATTGGCAACCTTCAAACACTGGACCCCACCCAGTTTGGGTTTGTGAAGGGCCGATCTTGTCTCCTGAACCAGATTGACTTCTTTGAATCAGTCTCCAGAGCCATGGACGAGGGTAAAGCAGTCCACACAGCCTATCTGGACCTCGCCAAGGCCTTTGACACCATCCCCCACTCTGGAATCATAGGTAGGTAAACTTACTAAGCTGGGCATTAAATCCCTACGTCACTCAGGTTGCCAATTGGCTTACTGACAGAACCCACACTGTAAAAGTAGCCGACTCCAAATCCAGCTCCAGACAAGTGGAGTACCTCAAGGTTCAGTCCTGGGACCGCTCTTGTTTGGCATCTACTTCTCTGAACTACAGGCCAACACTAAGGGACTCTGGCTAACAAAGTTTGCAGATGACTGCAAACTGGGAATCATTATTGAATCCCCAAATGATGTGGATACTCTACAAAAGGGCCTTACAGAAACAGATGCTTGGTGCCAGAGCCATGGGATCAAGCTAAATGCCAAGAAATGTATAGTTATCCCCTTTGGGAAAAAACATGTACCCATGAATTACCACATAAGTGGCAGTACACTAAACACCGAAAGTGTGATAAGACTTAGGGACACAGGTGGACAGTGGTCTCAACTTCGATAACCACATCGCCATAACAGTCAGTAAATCCTTCTATGTGCACACCTCATCACTAAGGGCTTTTCATCCAGAAAAAAGGAAGTCATTGTCCCACTGTACTCATTCCTCATTAGACCCATTATAGAATACAATGCCCCGTTTGGTATGTACCTCTCAAAACATCTGCAACAACTGGAAAGGCTGCAGAAATACCTCATTAAAAGAATCACGGGCCTAAAGCAGATGCCCTACGCTGACCGCCTTAAAAACTCCAGCTATACTCTGTTGCATATTGTCTACTCAGAGGCCATGTCAAACCCATAGCTGTTGGACATGGTACACGTAAAGAAATCCCAATCCCTCAGAGCCACACGCTCAAGGGATCTAAACCTTGTCATCACAATAAACAAAACATGCTGGAGGGATAGGTTCGTGACCCAGAGACTCCCCAGACTCTGGAATAGACTGCCCATACATGTCAAGCAGAATGCCTCTTTGGCCCTCTTCAAAGGGAACCTTGATTGGATAGGAGAAAGAAATTCACCCCAGGGATCAAGTCAGTTGCTCTGCTAGACAGGGGTCCAGAGAAGTAAATAGTGTGGGAAAAATAGCCAGGAAAATAGCTAGGCTTGTATAAGCCCTAGGGCCTATAGCCTAGTACCAACCTATGAACCTATTATAAGATTACTTTATATATCTTCTGTATTTATGTGAGACTGTTCTGCAATGTTGTTTTAAAATATTTCCTGCGATTCTGAACTCTGTAGTCACTGTGTTGAGTTATTGAGTATTGTCTTCTTTTATTATTTATTATTAAATATATTTAAACATTTTAATTATGGCTGGTTTGTTTAGAGATATTTAAACTCTTAGAGTATTTGCATATTTGTTTGGTGACACTGTATAGGCCACTTCTAAATAGCCTTAAAAGTCTTGGTCACACTTACCATTTGTATAATAGTAACATCACACAGAAGGATTGGTCACCCTTTGGTAAGGGCCTTATAGTAGCTGTTAAGTAAGAGTGGTTGGTGGCAGCTGGTACTACCTTATAGTCTGGGCAGAAGGGGGCATAGCTAGTGAACCTTTGCCAGCCTTCCCCAGGAGTGTGTGTGTGTTTGTATGTAAATCAAATCTCTGTGTGTGTCAGCTACTTGGGCAGGGACACGAAGCACTGGTGGAACAGAGAAGGTGCTGGATTTTGACTTGACCACTCGGCTGAGATCTGAATCCTATAGCTGTGCCAGTGGGGAGTCTTATTGGGGATCTGGAGAAAGAGGGAGAAACCAGCCCCAAATTGAATGCGATCTCTGTGTGCTCTTAAGGGAAATTGTACTTTTGCTGTGTGTGTATACTTGTCATCCTTCCAATGCCTCACTGGTGCTACTGGTGAGGATTGAAGCTCCTTGATTACTGGGCCAGTGCAGTGGCGTCACATCTACAACTAACCAAAACAATGCAATTTTCATTAAAACTGCACATGCAATCTCAGTTGTTTGCTGGATTGCAAAATTCTCATTGACCGACTGTTTTACACTGTAAAGGCATTCGTTAAATATTAATATATAATTATAGTCTGCAGTGCAGCTACCAAGGAAAATGCATTTTATATTAAAACTGCATAGGCAATATCATTTATTTATAACTGTTATCTTGGATAATCCTATTAAAAAACTGAAGTATATGTCTGACGTGTTAAGCCTTAAAGCAACACTAACTTCTTAAAGTCGATACCCCAGAAACCATAAATAAAAGAAAAACAAGAATTATTAGCTTCAAAGTGTAGACTTACTAGAAAACAAGACAAAACAACAACTTTAAACCATATTAATATTCTAACCATAACAATAAACTATAATATTAAAGCAATAATATCTCATACTTCATAGGCAATCTTAAATCATGTAAGCAGTAGTGATATTTCTAAAGCAGCTTTCAGAAAAACATAAAAAATATAATTTCTGTTAACACTACATAGACTGTGGATAAAAAATTAGATTTAACTATCATCTGGATAACCTAGCTGGAACTATTAATATATACAATATGTTAACTTTTAAACCAGTACTGTATTCTTAGTCTAACTATCCCTTGTGAACTCTGTATAACACAAGTGAACTTCAAATCATAGTAATGTTATACACACAGCAGTAAAAAATAGGTTGAAAGCAACATTATCTGATTCCTCCTCAGCAATGTGAAAGAATTTAACTGACAGTGTTACTTCTAATCCTGCTTAAAAAACATTAAACAATACAGTCTCTGCTGGAGCTACTCGACCAATAAATAAATAGTCACATACAACATTAATTTCAAAAAAACTAACTCAAGACTACTAAATTACATATATGATGTATTCATTTTAGGACAAAACTGTCTTAAAATCTAACAATGTCATATATGAACTTTATATAAAACGAGTAAGATATATATAATAAACGTCAAGATCTGACTCAGTAAATAAACAATATTCTTACAGATAAAAGCCAAAAACTAAGACAAGGTTGAAAATGTAAGCCATCAATTTATAATGAGCCAAGGTAAGACTAATGCCATTAAGAACTTTTATTGCAAAACAAGTTTATTGTTGTAGTATAAATCTTATTTTAAGATTTTTACACATTAGCTCAATACTGTGTTGAAAGATGTTTATTGGTCTTAACATTTTAATAGAACAAGTATAACAGTATAAAACAAATGCAGGTGTTGCACATTCATAGTTGTCCTTTGATTCCATTGCAAGTGACACATTGATAATAGCAAGTATGCCACAGACCATGTGGACATTGTTGTTGGAGTTGTGCGACACTATCAGAATGAGAATATTTGCTAAACTTGAGTTAATTTACTTTTTAGGATGCATGTTGGGTTTCTACCAGGTGGGCGGCTGCAGTAGTGCAGCGGTTAGCATTGCCGCCTCATAGCAAGAGGTTCTCCAGTTCAATCCTTGGCTGGGGTGCCTTCTGTGTGGAGTCTGCATGTCCTCCCTGTGGTTGTGTGGGTTTCCTCAGGGTGCTCCGGTTTCATCCCAAAGACATGCTGTTGGTGGATTGGACACTCTAAATTGGCCCTAGGTGTGGGTGTGTGTGCCTTCTGTGGAAGGTTGGGTGCCAGGCTGGCAACTCAACATTGTAAAACTCTACTGCCAGTCATGAGCAGACAGGTGATCCACTGTGGCAACCCCTAACCGGGAAAAGCCGAAAGAAGAAGAAGCTATAGCAGCGGCATAATCATGTATTAAAGATGTAACCACAGCAGTAACATGTCTTAAACTGTATTAAGGTTCAAGCTTGTATTTTTTCTTTTATGGTATGATGAAGCAGGATGTTAACCTGTGAAAGTGCTTACCTTTATTAAAGTTCTTTATCCTGGCCGTGTTTCGATTCATTTACTTTTATCATTTTATTTTAGTTACATTTGTTCTTGGCATTTATGGAACATTGATCTTAGCTACTGCTGTGGTTTTACTTTGGATTCATTAAAGATAAATACACATCCAGACTGGTTAAACAGTATGATTCCCTGGCGATACTTCAGGTGCAATCAACTGTTGGTGGGACACCTATTCAAGTCATTGCCAGCTACAGGACCCCCTCCATGAATCAGGACACCCACTCTGCCTATTTGGATCTATGTGAGTCTATAAAGATACATCCAAACACCATGATTTTGGGGGACTTTAACTACCTATCCATTGACTGGGTAAATTACTTGTGCTCAAACTCACTTGCTCAAAGGTTCCTTGACTTCGTGAACTCCAGTGCCATGGACCAGTTGGTTGACACCCCCACAAGGGGTGTCAGTGTCCTGGATGTGGTGCTTACCAATATGGGGAACCACTGTAGCACCCCCTCTGTGAGGACTTACCTGGCAAGATCTGACCACAAATCAGTCTTATTTGAAGTAACTATCACACCTGCACCCCACCCCAGCAGCAGCTAAACTAAAAAAATTCTCCAAAGCAGATTATAACCTGTTACAGGATGGTATAAATAGCTTCAATGCACCATGCACCCTCCTCCTCAGATGGAATTGGCAACTATGCCAAGTTCTACACCAATGCTTTATGCAAACACCTGTATAACTACATTGACTCGGCCTTCCCTAAAAGGACCTAAACAAGATCCTCAAGGAAGAGTAAACCAGCCTTGTGGACAACTGCCATTAAGAGACTTTACAATAAGAGGAAGAAATCGTTGTCTATGAGTAAGAGGGAGCAAGTCCTAAACTGGAAACACTCCCTCCTCAGCTTAAACACACAAATAATACTTGTGAAGTCCTCCAAATGAAACCACAAATCTAAATTAGCTTCCTCACCTAAGGACAACCACACGATGTTCTTTAGTTACATATGTAAACTAAAAGAAAAGGCTCAGATCCATGCTGAACTGGTAGTTAATGATACCACATATACTGAGCCTGTGGACATAGCTAATCTGTTGGAAGTCAGGTTCTGTGAAAAACTTCACACCCCCTATCCCCGCCACATGTACCCCATGACATCCATACCACTTGCCCCCTCCCTTGTATCTCCAAAGATGAGGTTGTAAATGCCCTCTCTAAGGCCAAAAACACAGCATCCATGGGACGTGATAACATGCCAGGCTGCATCCTACATGGGTTCAAACAAGAATTAGCAATGCCACCGGGTACACCTTTCATTCATAGTCTAAGCACTGGCTTCTTCCCAGCTGAATGGAAAAAGGCCACTATTATCCCCTTGCACAATGGTGGTGCTTCCACTGACCGCAGGAACTATAGGCCTATTAGCCTGGCTAGTTTTATCTGCAGGGCCATGGAGCAAATCATCATGGACCTTACCAACAAAGATATAGGTAATCTCCAAACACTTTACCCTACTCAGTTTGGATTTGTTAAAGGGAGATCATGCCTGTAAAACCTGGTGGACTTCTTTGAGACAGTCACTAAGGCCCTGGATGAGGGGGGGGGGGGAATCTGTGCATACAGCCTACCTAGACTTGGCCAAGGCTTTTGACACTGTCCCCCACTCAGGCATCATTGACAAACTCACCCAGCTAGGTATCAACCCTTATATCATTAGACAGGTCGCTAACTGGCTCACTGATAGAACTACATAAAAAGACTTCTATCCAAACTTAAACCCTGTTCCAATGCACCTAACAACATCCCCTCTTCCTTTCTCAAGTCTGCTGCCGACGGTATAGCTCTCCCAGTTAGTATCCTAATTAATAGATTCATAATAATTAATAGATTCACCTTGTTGGCTAGGCTTGCGTAGGCCGTCGGGCCGATAGCCTAGTACCTACTTATGAACCTATAAAGGAATCCTATGTCCCTAACTCTGGCATTCAGCCTTTATTCTTCCTCTCCACAAGGGAGGTAAAATCACTAACATTTCAAACTTCCGCCTTATAGCTCTTCTCTCTCCAATCTCCAAAATCCTAGAAAAATGCATCCATCTCCAACTTATGTCTTTTCTGACTAAATTCCAACTTCTTACCCCTACCCAACATGGCTTCCGACCAGGACATAGCACCATAACAGCTTTACTCTCATTCTTAGAAACTGACAATCAAGCCTGAGATTCTGGGACCTTAGTATCCACAGTGCTCCTAGATATCGCTAAAGCATTCGATACTGTTTCCCATACGCACCTTCTAAGTCACCTCTCAAACCTAAATCTCTCCAAAAACACTCTTTCTTGGATCTCAAGCTATCTGTCAGATAGATCTCAGGCTATGAAATGGAAAAAAGGCTCCTTACCTTTCTTACCCACCCCTACCAGAGTACCACAGGGGTCCATCCTCAAACCAATGCTGTTTAATATCTTTATCAATAACTTTCACTCTGCTATTCCTAATGCCAAAAGTCATCCAATATGCAGATGACTGTACACTTGTCTGCTCTGCCTCTAACCTCCCTGAACTCCTATCTAAAACTCAGACTGCCTTCTCAACCATTGAGATCTGGATGCGCCAAAATCAGCTTTCTCTCAATGCTAACATTGCTAATCTTGGACTTAGGATGGCGCAGTGGTGTAGCGTTGCATTGTCACGTCACAGCAAGAAGTTCTCTGGTTCGATTTTCGGCTGGAGTGCCTTCTGTGTGGAGTCTGCATGTCCTCCCTGTGTTTGTGTGGGTTTCCTCCTATGGTTGCCACCCGTCCCGTTGTCAGCGGGACACTCACGGGTTGAGGCTTCTCATCCCGCTTCCCGCAGTCACCAAGCGTGGGACTTTAAAAGTCCCGTTTTTCCCCTTTTCGCTTCACGATCGCAATTCAAATCAATTGCCGTGGAAAAGCCGAAAATACTTCCGGTTTTTCCACGGCAATGCGGCTACATCACCACCCGGACCTGCAGTTAGAGGGATCCCCTGCTAGGTCTGGGTGGTAATGCAGCACAGTAATTGGCTGCAGGGATTGGAGGGGGCGGGAACTTGTTCAGAAGAGCCCCATAAAGGTCGCAGCTGTAGAGCACTAAGCTCTATAGCAGCTGTGAAAGATCTGATTTAATTTCTATCTCCAGCCAGCCCAGCCAGCCAGGATTGAAGCAAGCCAGCCAGGATTGAAGCAAGCTAGCCAGCCAGGAAGGAAAGAAAGAAGCCAGCAAGGGAGCCTGCCTGCCAGCCCAGCCAGCCAAAGAAAGAAGCAGCAAGGGAGCCTGCCTGCCAGCCCAGCCAGCCAGGAAAGAAGCCAGCAAGGGAGCCTGCCTGCCAGCCAGCCCAGCCAGCCAGAAAAGAAGCCAGCAAGGGAGCCAGCCAGCCCGGCCACTGCTTGAACAACCAACTAGCCATTTCAGCAGGAAGGAAGCAAGCTAGCCCAGCAATAACTGTGATAGTGGTAAGTAGATAATTGCATTTTGTGGCTTTAGTTATTTAAAATGGGAATAGTGTGCTTTATTTAAGTTTTTAATGTTTAGAGGTAGATGGGGATGTAGTATGCAGTATTTAAATCTGTGCAGTGGTTATTTTGAGACTTTTGAGTACTAGTTTAAAATGGGAATATATTGTGGTTTAATGTTTTTAATGTTTAGAGGTAGATGGTGGGTGCAGTACGCAATATTTAAATCTGTGCAGTGGTTATTTTGATGTTTTTGAGTAGTAGTTTTTAAAGATATAAAACCTGAATGTATATGTAATTGTTATTATTCTTGGGGGTATGATTTGGAAGCATTACTTTTAAAAGGCTGAACTGTGTATAGAAGTTGTTTGTTTCTGTTGGGGGGCAGTGAAATATAAATTTAGTGTGATGCATTTCTATTGTCGTAGCTTTTTCTGGGTATTGTCTGTTTGCAGATAGGAAATGTTCGAGCATAGTTTGCACTTTTTTGTATGGAAATGTGTGCACTTTAATGCTGTTTTCAGGAAGTTACGATATACTGTTTAGGTAATTTTTCCTGTTCCTGCAAGTCCATGTCTATGTGGTACAAGTCTACCTTTTGAGGGGGAATGTTAACAGTTAATGTAATTCATTTATTATTCTAGTAGGTACATGTTGCCAATTTGCCGAAGCTCTTTCAAGATTGTTTTCATTTATACTTGTAAATGTGTGTATTTAATTTATTATGCATTTTTAATAAGGTTAAAATGTACTGCTTTGCTTGTAATATGAATATGGGTGTGTTGCTTTACTTGGGCCTGTTTATTGCATTGCTGTGCTGGATTAATTGCTATGTTTTGAGGTAAAAGGAGCCCATGGAGTCTGCTGTACATTGTAGTTTATGTTACTTCTCTTGCAAGAAGTATTTTTAAAAGTTAAAATGTTTATGGACTTTTTTCCCCGTTTATTTTTTTTTTGTGGATGGATGCTCAGAAGTTAATGCAACGTATTTGAGATTGTGCTAAACCATGTCGTTGTTACAGGGTAGTTTGTGTCTATAAGTAGCAAAGTTTGTATTTTGTGTTTTAGTGATGTCTTCAACATACTTATTTACTGTTTTCGTTATAATCCGATTACGACCAGTGCTGCTGTTGGGCATGTTCATTAATAGATCATTGCGCTGTGTAAATTAGTGCCATACATTTCTTAACTGCTGTGGTCAAAAGCTAAATCAGGTCTATGGTATCCACTGTGCATTCTCGTTCATTTTAATGTTTTTTGGTTCAGTGAATGTGGTTAACTTTTTTTGTCTTGAGGGGTGGGGTGAGGTGGGCATGTTCAGTGGTAAAAATAATGCATTTCATTTTCTACAAGCTGTATTAATGTTAGTTTTCAATGGCCAAAATGCCCCCTACATTACCTCATTTACTATTTGACCTTTTTCAAACTGTTTGTAAACTCTTTTTTGCTCCATTCCTCGGTTATTTCGCATGCCAATGTTTTTCAAGTCAGTTCTTTTGTGTGCCAGTGTTTTTTCAAGCCAGTTCTTTCACATGCCAATGTGTTTCCAGCCAGTTCTTTCGCATGCCAATGTTTTTCGAGCCAGTTCTTTTGTGTGCCAATGTTTTTTCAAGCCAGTTCTTTCACATGCCAATGTTTTTCAAGCCATTTCTTTCACATGCCAATGTTTTACGAGCCAGCTCTTTCATGTGCCAATGTTTTTCAAGCCAGTTCTTTCGCATGCCAATGTTTTTCGAGCCAGTTCTTTCGTGTGCCAATGTTTTTCGAGCCAGTTCTTTCGTGTACCAATGTTTTTCAAGCTAGTTTTTTGTGTGCCAATGTTTTTTCAAGCCAGTTCTTTCACATGCCAATGTTTTTCGAGCCAGTTCTTTCGCATGCCAATGTTTTTCGAGCCAGTTCTTTCGCATGCCAATGTTTTTCGAGCCAGTTTTTTGTGTGCCAATTAAGCCAGTTCATTTGTGCTGTGCAGCAGTATGTTACTGAACCCTACTAACAGTGTTGGTAAATATGTTGCATATCAGGTAAGTACAGATTCAAGCATGAAGAGAGCAGCAGTTTCATCACAGTCAACCAGCAGCAAGAGAATGTGCAAGTGGCAGGACGTTTGGAAAACAGAATTTGACTGGATCGAGAGATGCACTGATGTCAAAGCATTCTGCAGGTACTGCAAGAGAGAATGTCTAGTGACCCACGGTGGAGGAAATGATGTTGCACGACATGAGGCAACTGAACAACATAAGACTGCCATTCTTCAAGCTAAATCCACTCACCTGATGACAAAATGGGCAAGGAACGCAAACCTTGAGGGACCAGAACTTAGGATCATTGCAGCAGAAGCCTCTGAGGTTTTCCATGCTGTTAAGAACAATATTTCGTATAACAGCTTGGACTGTGCAGTAAAGTTGGCCAGCCAGTTGTACAGTGACTCAGACACTGCAAAGAAACTATCTTGTGGCAGAACCAAGGCTGAAGCCATAGTCGAAAATGTTTTGGGACCACACTCATTGGAATGCCTCCTGCATGACCTTCAAAAACCAAGTACTTCATTTGCAATTTCATCAGATGCTTCCAACAAGGGGAACATAAAATGATTTCCCCTTGTTGTGAGGTATTTTTCTAAAGAAGAAGGGGTGGTGAATGGCCTTTTGGACTTCTATGAAGACCCTGATGAATCGGCACAGGCTATTTCACAGCAAATTTTCAACATTATGGAAAGGCACTCCTTGCCCTGGAACCATATTTCAGCTTATGGGGCTGATAATGCCAGTGTGAACTATGGGAAGAAATCTGGTGTGTATACCAGATTAAAACAAAAGTGCCCATCACTCCAGAAGGCTAACTGTGTTGCCCATATCACTCACAATGCAGCCAAAAAAGCTGCAGCACAACTATCATACGATGTGGAAGCATTTGTAATGAGACTTTTCAGCCACTTTTCCAGTTCTGCCACAAGGACCAGAGACTTGAAAGACTTCTTTGAGTTTTGTGGCATGGAATTTGAGTCTGTTAAGACATGTGCCAACAAGGTGGCTGTCACTACTCCCAGCCATTGAAAGAGTAGTGAAAAATCTCCCAGTGCTCCAGTCCTATTTCCTCTCTCAGGGAGAAGAGGAGACCCCCCCGGCAGATATGGCAGTACTTTTCAGCTAATGAACATGGTGAGAATTAATTGCCTATGCTGCCCCAGTACTATTTGCACTTTCTCTGTGCTGTTCTTGTTGATTTTAATGAACATATAAGTACATTAGAAAAATCAGCACTTACTGCCATGGAAACTTTTTGTGTAATGGTCTCTCTGAAGCAAAAACTGCAGGCAAGAGCTGAAGATGCTTTCTTTGGAAGGAAACTTAGGGCACTTATGAGCACATTAGACATCACTTCTGTTAATAAACTGAAAAGAGACTTCAATGTGTTCTTGGAGACAGCAGTGAAATACCTGGAGCAGTGGTTTGATTATACTGAAAGCAACTACTTGTTTACACTATCTAAATTATCTTTAAATGAGCCCTTTGCCTTCAGTGACTTGCTTAATGTGACCACTGCCCTGAGTCTGCAGGATGTAGATGAAGATTATCTTTTTAGGGACTACTTGGCAATTAGGCCCTCTCTCGAACAGTTATGTAACACAAGCTTGACCCCAGGAGAGAAGTGGCTGAAGCTTTTCAAAGAAGGGCCTGAACTGACTACACTCTATCCGGTAATTGCTAGGGTTTTATCTATACTGCCCTCAAATGCATTTGCAGAAAGTGTTTTTTCATTGGTGAAAGGTAAATGGACAGATGTGCGAAACCGATGTAGTGTGGACTTGTTAAAAGCTGAACTAATGATGAGTGTAAATTACCGGATGAAATGTTGTGACTTTTACTCAAATATTGTTTCAAATCGGGCCCTTCTTCAAGCCATAAAATCAAATTCAAAATACACTTTTAAAAAAAAGTGATTTATTGTACTAGTGTGCAGTATAAAGTACTAGAGTGCAGTTCGTAATTTTGTGTTTTTCTTTGTTTAGCATTAATTTTCTATGGTGCATATGTAGTACTAGGGTATGTAGTTTTGTTTGTTCTTTGCTTTAGCTTTAATTGACAATAAAAAGTCTTAATTTTATACTTGGCTTGTATGTGGTATGTAGATTTTTTTAAGTTTTCTTTCTGAATAGCAATGGTTGGTTTATTAATTTTACTTTTTAAATAAACAAGTGTCTGTTTAATGAGTAGTGTGTTTTTAATTCCTTTAAAGTTTATTGTTACAACTGATTAGTGTGTGTGCAGTAATAGTTCACTTCATTTAAATGGTTTGAGTTTTCAGTATGCTGTAATGTCACAATGTTGCATCCATAACTAATACTGCATCTCCTTTAACAACTCTGGTGATGTCGTGGTGGGGGTATGGCCAGTGTCATGCTGGCCACACCTCTATCCTGTTGACCACACCCCCATGTCCCACTTTGCCCTTATTAAAAGGTGGCAACCCCACGGTTGCCACCCGTCCCGTTGTCAGCGGGACACTCACGGTTTGAGTGCTCTCATCCCGCTTCCCGCGCTCACCAAGCGTGGGACTTTAAAAGTCCCGTTTTTTCCCCTTTGCGCTTGCAGCGCTTCGCATTTTAAAATTGCCGCGGAAAAGCCGAAAATACTTCCGGTTTTTCCACGGCAATGCGGCTACGTCACCACCCGGACCTGCAGTTAGAGGGATTCTCTGCTAGGTCCGGGTGGTAATGCAGCACAGTAATTGGCTGCAGCTATTGTAGGGGGCGGGAACTTCTTGTGAAGAGCCCCATAAAGGTCGCAGCTGTAGAGCACTAAGCTCTATAGCAGCTGCGACAAAAGATCTGATTTTTTTCGCCAGCCCTGAAGCCAGCCCTGAAGCCAGCATTGAAGCCAGCCCTGAAGCCAGCATTGAAGCCAGCCCTGAAGCCAGCATTGAAGCCAGCCCAGCCAGCCCAGCCAGCAAGGGAGCCAGCCCAGCCAGCCCAGCCAGCAAGGGAGCCAGCCCAGCCCAGCCCAGCCAGCAAGGGAGCCAGCCCAGCCAGCAAGGGCGCCAGCCAGGAAAGAAGCCAGCAAGGGAGCCAGCCAGCCCAGCAATAACTGTGAGTTGTAAGTAGATAATTGCATTTTGTGGCTTTAGTTATTTAAAATGGGAATAGTGTGCTTTATTTAAGTTTTTAATGTTTAGAGGTAGATGGGGATGTAGTATGTAGTATTTAAATCTGTGCAGTGGTTATTTTGAGACTTTTGTACTAGTTTAAAATGGGAATATATTGTGGTTTAATTTTTTTAATGTTTAAAGGCAGATGGTGGGTGCAGTACGCAATATTTAAATCTGTAGTAGTTAGTTTGATATTTTTGTGTAGTAGTTTTTAAAGATATAAAACCTGAATGTATATGTAATTGTTATTATGCTTGGGGTATGATTTGGAAGCATTACTTTTAAAAGGCTGAACTGTGTATAGAAGTTGTTTGTTTCTGTTGGGGGGCAGTGAAATATAAACTTAGTGTGATGCACTTCTATTGTCGTAGCTTTTTCTGGGTATTGTCTGTATGCATATAGGAATTGTTTGAGCATAGTTTGTACTTTTTTTGTATGGAAATATGCACTATAATGCTGTTTTCAGGAAGTTACGATATACTGTTTAGGTAATTTTTCCTGTTCCTGCAAGTCCATGTCTGTGGTACAAGTCTACCTTTTGAGGGGGAATGTTAACAGTTAATGTAATTCATTTATTATTCTAGTAGGTACACGTTGCCAATTTGCCAAAGCTGTTTCAAGATTGTTTTCATTTATACTTGTAAATGTGTGCATTTAATTTATTATGCATTTTTAATAAGGTTAAAATGTACTGTTTTGCTTGTAATGTGAATATGGGTGTGTTACTTTTACATGGGCCTGTTTATTGCATTGCTGTGCTGGATTAATTGCTATGTTTTGAGGTAAAAGGGGCCCATGGAGTCTGCTGTACATTGTAGTTTGTTACTTCTCTTGCAAGAAGTATTTTTAAAAGTTAAAATGTTTGGACTTTTTTCCCATTTATTTTTTTTTTTTTTGTGGATGGATGCTCTGAAGTTAATGCAATGTATTTCAGATTGTGCTAAACCATGTTACAGGGTAGTTTGCGTCTAAGTAGCAAAGTTTTTATTTTGTGTTTTAGTGATAACTTCAACATACTTATTTACTGTTTTCATTATAATCAGATTATGACCAGTGCTGCTGTTGGGCATGTTTATTAAAAGATCATTGCGCTGTGTAAATTAGTGCCATACATTTCTTAACTGCTGTGGTCAAAAGCTAAATTAGGTCTATGGTATCCACTGTGCATTCTCATTCATTTTACTGTTTTTTGGTTCAGTGAATATGGTTAACTTTTTTGTCTTGTGGGGTGTGGTGGGCATGTTCAGTGGTAAAAATAATGCATTTCATTTTCTACAAGCTGTGTTAATGTTAGTCTTCAATGGCCAAAATGCCCCCTACATTACCTCATTTACTATTTGACCTTTTTCAAACTGTTTGTAAACTCTTTTTTGCTCCATTCCTCTATTTCGCATACCAATGTTTTTCGAGCCAGTTCTTTCACATGCCAATGTTTTTCGAGCCAGTTCTTTCGCATGCCAATGTTTTTCAAGCCAGTTCTTTCATGTGCCAATGTTTTTCAAGACAGTTCATGTGCCAATGTTTTTTGAGCCAGTTCTTTCACATGCCAATGTTTTTCGAGCCAGTTCTTTCACATGCCAATGTTTTTCGAGCCAGTTCTTTCGCATGCCAATGTTTTTTCAAGCCAGTTCTTTCATGTGCCAATGTTTTTCAAGACAGTTCGTGTGCCAATGTTTTTCGAGCCAGTTCTTTCACATGCCAATGTTTTTCGAGCCAGTTCTTTCACATGCCAATGTTTTTCGAGCCAGTTCTTTCGCATGCCAATGTTTTTCAAGCCAGTTCTTTCATGTGCCAATGTTTTTCTAGACAGTTCGTGTGCCAATGTTTTTCGAGCCAGTTTCGCATGCCAATGTTTTTCGAGCCAGTTCTTTCACATGCCAATGTTTTTCGAGCCAGTTCTTTCACGTGCCAATGTTTTTCAAGCCAGCTCTTTCATGTGCCAATGTTTTTCAAGACAGTTCGTGTGCCAATGTTTTTCGAGCCAGTTTCACATGCCAATGTTTTTCGAGCCAGTTCTTTCGCATGCCAATGTTTTTCGAGCCAGTTCTTTCACATGCCAATGTTTTTCGAGCCAGTTCTTTCACGTGCCAATGTTTTTCAAGACAGTTCATGTGCCAATGTTTTTCGAGCCAGTTTCGCATGCCAATGTTTTTCGAGCCAGTTCTTTCGCATGCCAATGTTTTTCGAGCCAGTTCTTTCACATGCCAATGTTTTTCGAGCCAGTTCTTTCACGTGCCAATGTTTTTCAAGACAGTTCGTGTGACAATGTTTTTCGAGCCAGTTTCGCATGCCAATGTTTTTCGAGCCAGTTCTTTCGCATGCCAATGTTTTTCGAGCCAGTTCTTTCACATGCCAATGTTTTTCGAGCCAGTTCTTTCGCATGCCAATGTTTTTCGAGCCAGTTCTTTCGCATGCCAATGTTTTTCGAGCCAGTTTTTTGTGTGCCAATTAAGCCAGTTCATTTGTACTGTGCAGCAATATGTTACTGAACCCTACTAACAGTGTTGGTCAATATGTTGCATATCAGGTAAGTACAGATTCAAGCATGAAGAGAGCAGCAGCTTCATCACAGTCAACCAGCAGCAAGAGAATGTGCAAGTGGCAGGACGTTTGGAAAACAGAATTTGACTGGATCGAGAGATGCACTGATGTCAAAGCATTCTTCAGGTACTGCAAGAGAGAATTTCTAGTGACCCACGGTGGAAGAAATGATGTCGCACGACATGAGGCAACTGAACAACATAAGACTGCCATTCTTCAAGCTAAATCCACTCACCTGATGACAAAGTGGGCAAGGAATGCAAAACTTGAGGGACCAGAACTTAGAATCATTGCAGCAGAAGCCTCTGAGGTTTTCCATGCTGTTAAGCACAATATTTCATATAACAGCTTGGACTGTGCAGTAAAGTTGGCCAGCCAGTTGTACAGTGACTCAGACACTGCAAAGAAACTATCTTGTGGCAGAACCAAGGCTGAAGCCATAGTTGAAAATGTTTTGGGGCCACACTCATTGGAATGCCTCCTGCATGACCTTCAGAAACCAAGTACTTCATTTGCAATTTCATCAGATGCTTCCAACAAGGGGAACATAAAATTATTTCCCCTTGTTGTGAGGTATTTTTCTAAAGAAGAAGGGGTGGTGAATGGCCTTTTAGACTTCTACGAAGACCCTGACGAATCGGCACAGGCTATTTCACAGCAAATTTCCAACATTATGGAAAGGCATTCCTTGCCCTGGAACCATATTTCAGCTTATGGGGCTGATAATGCCAGTGTGAACTATGGGAAGAAATCTGGTGTGTATACCAGATTAAAACAAAAGTGCCCATCACTCCAGAAAGCTAACTGTCTTGCCCATATCATTCACAATGCAGCCAAAAAAGCTGCGGCACAACTACCATACGATGTGGAAGCATTTGTAATGAGACTTTTCAGCCACTTTTCTGGTTCTGCCACAAGGACCAGAGACTTGAAAGACTTCTTTGAGTTTTGTGGCATGGAATTTGAGAGTCTGTTAAGACATGTGCCAACAAGGTGGCTGTCACTACTCCCAGCCATTGAAAGAGTAGTGAAAAATCTCCCAGTGCTCCAGTCCTATTTCCTCTCTCAGGGAGAAGAGGAGACCCCCCGGCAGATATGGTCGTACTTTTCAGGTAACGAGCATGGTGAGAATGAATTGCCTACACTGCACCAGTACTATTTGCACTTTCTTTGTGCTGTTCTTGTTGATTTTAATGAACATATAAGTACATTAGAAAAATCAGCACTTACTGCCATGGAAACTTTTTGTGTAATGGTCTCTCTGAAGCAAAAACTGCAGGCAAGAGCTGAAGGTGCTTTCTTTGGAGGGAAACTTAGGGCACTTATGAGCACATTAGACAGCACTTCTGCTAACAAACTGAAAAGAGACTTTATTGTTTTCTTGGAGACAGCAGTGAAATACCTGGAGCAGTGGTTTGATTATACTGAAAGCAACTACTTGTTTACACTATCTAAATTATCTTTAAATGAGCCCTTTGCCTTCAGTGACTTGCTTAATGTGACCACTGCCCTGAGTCTGCAGGATGTAGATGAAGATTATCTTTTTAGGGACTACTTGGCAATTAGGCCCTCTCGAACAGTTATGTAACACAAGCTTGACCCCAGGAGAGAAGTGGCTGAAGCTTTTCAAAGAAGGGCCTGAACTGACTACACTCTATCCGGTAATTGCTAGGGTTTTATCTATACCACCCTCAAACGCATTTGCAGAAAGAGTTTTTTCACTGGTGAAAGGTAAATGGACAGATGTGCGAAACCGATGTAGTGTGGACTTGTTAAAAGCTGAACTAATGATGAGTGTAAATTACCGGATGAAATGTTGTGACTTTTACTCAAATATTGTTTCAAATCGGGCCCTTCTTCAAGCCATAAAATCAAATTCAAAATACACTTTAAAAAAAAAGTGATTTATTGTATGTAATTTTGTGTTTTTCTTTCTTTAGCATTAATTTGTACTAGGGTATGTAGTTTTGTGTTCTTTGCTTTAGCTTTAATTGACAGTCTTAATTTTATACTTGGCTTGTATGTGGTATGTAGATTTTTTAAGTTTTCTTTCTGAATAGCAATGGATGGTTTATGAATTTTACTTAAATAAACAAGTGTCTGTTTAATGAGTAGTGTGTTTTTAATTCCTTTAAAGTTTATTGTTACAACTGATTAGTGTGTGTGCAGTAATAGTTCACTTCATTTAAATGGTTTGAGTTTTCAGTATGCTGTAATGTCACAATGTTGCATCCATAACTAATACTGCATCTCCTTTAACAACTCTGGTGATGTCGTGGTGGGGGTGTGGCCAGTGTCATGCTGGCCACACCTCTATCCTGTTGACCACACCCCCATGTCCCACTTTGCCCTTGTTAAAAGGTGGCAACCCTGGGCAACCCTGTTTCCTCCAGGTGTTCCAGTTTCTCCCACTTTCAAAGACATGCATCTGAAGTGTTTCTTCCAGGGCCTCTGCTGAAAACTGGCTACGTTTCAAGTCGGACTTTCCTGGTTAACAAATGTTAAATAAAATAATAAAAATATAAAGAAAACCCACCAAAAACTAGGTATGCTATACAGGAACAACCACTTCCTTGCTACTTCTACCAGACATACTCTGGCCTCCTCTTACCTCCTTCCTTCCCTTCTGTACGACGCCCAGCTACTAACTAACCTACCCTCTTCCATCTCTTCCAAACATGAAAGCTGTTATAACAAAATTTCTAAATTTGCCACCAAAGCCAAGCATTCCACTCATCACTGTGTTACCCTGCAGTCCCTCAACTAGGTAGAATTCACAAATTATCTGGACTTCCTCCAGCATATAGACAAATATTTAATCCAACCAAATGCCCCACTCTAACTAACATCCTTCCCCCATACACCCCAAACAGAACTCTCAGATCTGAACACCAGAACTTAATTACTGTCCACAAACCTAAACGTCCTGCTGGACAACTTCTCCACTCCTTCTCCTTAGGTAAGAAATGGAACTCTCTCCCTTCCACACTAAGGACAATGTCAAACACAAACAACTTCAAAACACAGCTTTACACCTACCTCTCCTCCAAATGGAAATGTAACTGCATTCTCCCTACCTAAAACTCTTTAACTAAAGCCCCCTGGGAGGGTATCCTCCTGACTTCCTAAGCACCTTATAGCTGGCTATAACCTTCTATAGCTAATTCCCATATGATCACACTCTGTAAATATTTTAAATAGCTTTTGACTTTAACTGTGTGAATTTGTTAAAATGTATCTGCATGATATTTTTCAAGTATGGGCAATATTGCTCATGTTTTGCATTATTTTATATGTATTTGTACTGCTATCTTTACTGTAATCTGTTTCATGGGGCTTTTCTCCCCGGGCCTCCACTGAAAACAGGCTCTCTGGGCCCAGTGGACTTCCCCGGTAATCAAACTGGGAATAAACAATCAATTAAAATAAATAGACTCAAAATAGGGGAATCCACCTGCAACAGCAGTCATGTAATCACTGGTGTTCCACATGGATCAGTCTTTGGACCATTATTGTATGGAATCTATTTCTCAGAAGTACAAACAAAAACTAAAGGTCTGTGGCTGACATTTGCTGATGACTGCAAACTGGGAGCGGTCATAGAATCTCCAAATGATGTCAACATCCTGCAAGAGGGTCGTTCACAAACAAATTATTGGAGCCAAACTCATGGTCTTAAACTCAATGCAAAAAATGTATTATCATCCCTTTTGATAAGAGCAAAGTTCCTGCTAACTACCACGTCAATAGCAACACCTTAAGTATGCACTAAGTGGTGAGAGACCTGGGCACACAGGTTGACAGCAGTCTTACCTTTGATCACCATGTCTCCATGGTGGTAAGAAGGGCATTCTCTATTGCTCATTTCATAAGTAAGGGCATTGCCTCCAGAAAAAAAAAGAAGTTATAACCTCCCTGTACTCTTCCCTCATCAGGCCAGTAATTGAGTACAACCCCCCTTTTGGTATGTACCTTTCCAAGCACCTGCAGCAGCTGGAGAAACCACAGATGTTCCTCACAAGGAAAATTCAAGGTCTTCAGCATCTCTCCTATGTGGATTGTCTGAAATCAATGTCACTTTATTCTTTTTCATACAGGCTATTCCAGGGTGATCTCTGCCTTGCATATAAAGCAATCGCAGACTCTGTTTATTGGAAATGGTGCATATCCGCAAGTCAAATAGCACACGGATTACTCACTCTAAAGACCTTAACCTGGCATGTGACATTAATAGAACATGCTGGAGGGACAGATTTGTCTCCCAGAGATTACCATAGCTTTGGAACAGACTGACACTTCTTTTCAAACAGAGCACCTCATTGACCCTCTTCAAATGCAGTCTGGATGATTGGATGAGTAACTGTAAATTCACCCAGGAGGATCCACCTGTGTCCCTCTTGGTCACATGCATTAGCTGCTGATTGTGGAAATAACGGTAGAACTTGGCTAGGTGCTGATTGTGGAAATAAGGGTAGAACTTGGCTAGGCTTGTAAGGGGCCCTATGACCATTAGCCTAGTAACTTCCTATGATCCTATGTATTGATCAGCTGTGTATCTATGTAAATAGTTATTTGTTTGTTTTATATTTGATTTCTTTATTTATTGTTTTAAAATCGGTGACAATAGGAGGTACTGCCAGCCATGACAGAAGTAGGGCAGTGGATATATGACTTGTGGCAGCACAGCTAGCTGGAATTTTGCAAATAATTATATGTCATTTGTATGTCAAACTAATTTGTACAGATGCTTGTGCTGAAAATGTATTTGTGAGATTTGCTTGTGTTAAAACGTATCAGCAGTGCACCCTGCTGGAATGAAAAGAAATGTACATGTATTGTAACTGAATTAAATATATTTGTTCTAATACATGATACTGGGACAGCAGAGGTTAACCAACTAGCTTACTTTAAGGAAAAATAAGGGAAATGTAAATGAGCTGTTAAATCATTAAAACGACACCCCATAGTGCTGAACAGGACTAGAGACAGTGGGTCTGAAAGAAGCCTTTGTTTATTAACTCAGTAAAAAGAGGTGCAGCCTCAGGCACTGCCATAAACATTTAGATGTGTATTGTAGCTGTGTATGCTAAATTTCTGCCTCAGCTTCAAAGGGGATACTGTGAGAACCTAGAGACAGGTGACCAGATGAGGCAATTCTGCAAGCTATCTTGGATATTATATTTTACAGGGAGTATAATGAGGGAAACATACTCACAAGCGAGGAGAGTATGTTAAGGAGATGGAAAGAGTACTTTGAGGGGTTGATGAATGAAGAGAATGAGAGGGAGAGAAGGTTGGATGATGTAGGGATAGTGAATCATGAAGTACAATGGATTAGCAAGGAGGAAGTAAGGATAGCTATGAAGAGAATGAAGAATGGAAAGGCTGTTGGCCCAGATGACATACCTGTGGAAGCATGGATGTGTTTAGGTGAAATGGCAGTGGAGTTTTTAACCAGATTGTTTAATGACATCTTGGAAAGTGAGAGGATGCCTGAGGAATGGAGAAAAAGTGTTCTGGTAGCGATTTTTAAGAATAAGGGTGATGTGCAGAGCTGTAGTAACTACAGAGGGATTAAATTGATCAGTCACAGCATGAAGTTATGGGAAAGAGTAGTGGAAGCAAGGTTAAGAAGGGAAGTGATGATTAGTGATCAGCAGTATGGTTTCATGCCAGGAAAGAGCACTACAGATGCGATCTTTGCTCTGAGAGTGTTGATGGAGAAGTACAGAGAATGTCGGAAGGAGTTGCATTGTGTTTTTGTAGACTTAGAGAAAGCATATGACAGGGTGCCTAGAGAGGAGTTGTGGTATTGTATGAGGAAGTCAGGAGTGTCAGAAAAGTATGTAAGAGTGGTACAGGATATGTACAAGGGTAGTGTGACAGCAGTGAGGTCTGCGGTGGGAGTGACGGATGCGTTTAAGTTGGAGGTGGGGTTACATCAAGGATCAGCTCTGAGCCCTTTCTTATTTGCAATGGTGATGGACAGGTTGACAGACGAGATCAGACAGGAGTCCCTGTGGACTATGATGTTTGCAGATGACATTGTGATCTGTAGCGAGAGTAGGGAACAGGTGGAGGAGACCCTGGAGAGATGGAGATATGCTCTAGAGAGAAGAGGAATGAAGGTCAGCAGGACTAAGACAGAATATATGTGTGTGAATGAGCGGGAGGATAGAAGAATGGTGAGGATGCAAGGAGTAGAGGTGGCAAAGGTGGATGAGTTTAAATACTTGGGGTCAGTAGTTCAGAGCAATGGTGAGTGTGGAAAAGAGGTGAAGAAGAGAGTACAGGCAGGATGGAGTGGGTGGAGAAGAGTGTCAGGAGTGATTTGTGACAGACGAGTACCTGTAAGAGTGAAAGGAAAGGTCTACAAGAGGGTAGTGAGACCAGCTATGTTATATGGGTTAGAGACAGTGGCATTGACAAAAAGGCAGGAGTTTGAGCTGGATGTGGCAGAGTTAAAGATGTTAAGATTTGCACTGGGTGTGACGAGGTTGGACAGGATTAGGAATAAGTATATTAAAGGGTCAGCCCAGGTTGGAAGGTTTGGAGACAAAGCCAGAAAGGCAAGATTATGTTGGTTTGGACATGTGCTGAGGAGGGATGATGAGTATATTGGGAAAAAGATGCTAAGGATGAAGCTACCAGGTAACAGGAAAAGAAGAAGGCCTAAGATAAGTTTTATGGATGTGGTAAGAGAGGACATGCAGGTGGTTGGTGTGACAGAGCAAGATGCAGAGGACAGGAAGAAATGCAAACAGGTGATCCGCTGTGGTGACCCCTAACTAGAACAGCCGAAAGAAGATAATGACAGGGAGTAATCTCTGAGGATTGAGTATTCTGTTTTTGGGGAACCTGACTAGAAAGACTGCTTACATATTTCATTGTGCCATGCTCTATCAAGTACGTTATTAGGGAATAGTAATTCTCCTTGATTCAGTCAGGAATATAGTGAAGCTTAGTTCAGAGATTGGTTTTCTTTATTTGTATGAGTCTGTCCATCAATGTTATTTTCAATATTTCCCTGTGATTTGAACTCTCTGGTTCACTGTAAAACTATTTTCAGTATTTTCGTGCTCTTCTATTATTTATTATTAAATATAGTTAAAACTTTTATTGTGGTTGGTCCTTGTAGAAAGTATTTAACCTTTAAGAGTGCTTATATTTATTTGATGACACTGTGTGGGCCATTCCAGAAGGCCTAGCTGTCTTGGTCAACTACTACCATTTGTATTAGTATTAATATTGCATAGTATAGGTTCATAGGTTCGTAGGTTTATACTAGGCTATCTGCCCTAAGGCATTTATAAGCCTAGCCCAAAGTTTTGTGGCTTACGCCACCCCTTATATAAAAAAATACTGTGCCCATTAGTTTGTTGTGCCTCTGTCCAGCAGTGACACAGAGATGATTCCCGGGGTAAACCTACGATCTCCCATCCACAGGTCAAGATTTCTCTTGAACAGAGCCAGCGAGGTGCTCTGCCTCACATGGACCGGGATTTTATTCCACAGCATAGGGAGTCTCTGAGTGATAAATCTATCCCTCCAGCACGTCCTATTTATATCCGTGCTAAGGTTTAAGTCACTTGCTCTAGTGGTTTTCGTGGATTTGGATTTTTTGAGGTGCAGCATGTCCATTAATTCCAGGTTGGACATGGCCTTGTATGTCAGGCACATGTCACCTCTGAGCAGGCAGTATGCGACTGAATAGAGCTGGAGTTTCTTCAATCTGGCAGCATATGACAGATTTTGGAGTCCCTTTATCCTTTTGGTGAGGAACTTTTGGGGTCTCTCCAATTGCTGCAGATGTCGGGTGAGATACATCCCGAATGGGGCATTGTACTCGATCATTGGTCTGATAAGTGAAGAGTACAGGGGAACAATGACCTCACTAGATCTGGATGTGAATCCCTTCATGATCAGGTGGGCAATGTAGAAGGTCTTTCTAACCACTTTAGCAACGTGAGTGTCAAAGAAAGGCCACTGTCAACCTGGGTCCCCAGGTCCCTGATAACTTCTTCTGTGCTTAGTGGATTGCCACCTATATGGTAGCTTGGGGTTACCTTGTTTTTCCCGAAGGGTATGACTATACATTTTTGGCGTTTAACTTCAGGCCATGGCTCTGGCACCAGCTATCTGTTTCCGTGAGTCCCTTCTGAAGGATATCCGTGTCCGATGCACTTTCCACTATGGCGCCCAGTTTGCAGTCGTCTGCAAACTTTGTCAGCCAAAGTCCTCCCATGTTGGCTTGTACTTCTGAGAAGTAGATGCCGAACAATAGGGGGCCAAGGACCGAGCCCTGTGGGACATCACTTGTGACCGGCTTGGAGTCTGACATAGCGCCAGCAACTCTAACCCTGTGGGTTCTGTCCTTAAGCCAGTTTGCAACCCATCTTTTGACATATGGGTTTACATTTAAGCTGGTAAGTTTTTCTACAATACCCGAGTGGGGTATTGTGTAAGCCTTTGCAAGGTCAAGGTAGGCTGTATGGACTGCCTTTCCCCCATCAATGGCCTTGGTGACTGTTTCGAAGAAGTCGACCAAGTTCAAAAGGCATGATCTGCCCTTGACGAAGCCAAACTGGGTCGGGTCCAATGTCTGCAAGTCCCCTATATCTTTGTTTATGAGCTCCATTATGATCCTCTCCATAGCTTTGCAGACTAGACTTGTTAAGCTTATGGGGCGGTAATTACCAGGGTCCGTAGAGGCACCGCCTTTGTGGAGTGGGACCACAGTTGCCGTACGCCACTCCTTGGGCACGTATCCTGTGGTAAGGCTGAGATTAAACAGCTGCCTTATGTGCGGGTTTCATTTCTCATTTAGCTCGTGTAGCACACAGCCGGGGACACCATCCGGTCCCATTGATGCTGTGTTTTTAGCTTTAGAGAGAGCAGCTTTCACCTGCGCATTTGAGATGTCTGGGAGGCTACACTCCGCTGGGATAGTTATCTCTCCTTTAGGGGGGGAGAGGGGGGTGAAGTTTGCACTGAACCTGTCTGCCAGTATGTTGGCAATGTCTGTTGGTTCAGTGATTTTTGTATCATTTTGGACTAATTCTGAGCATATCTGGGAGTTTCCACCCAGGTTCCTAACATAGCTGAAAAAGGCCTTATGATTGTCCTTTGAATCCATGGCAATTTTTCTCTCAAAATTGGCCTTAGTTGATTTTATGAGTGCTCGTATTTTTTTACTAATAATGATCAGGGGTGACTTCCCTTTTATGGATTTTGTTCTATCATGTAATAGCTTTCTCCTCTTATTGTAAAGTTTGTTAATGGATGGGGTCCACCAGACTGGACGTTTGCCCTTTGTGGAAAGAGTCTTGGTTTTATTTGGGATTGCCTGATCCATGCAGTCCAGGAGGTGTTCATAGAAGGCATTTGTAAGGGCTTCCGCAGCTTGGGTTGTGGTTTCCACTGGCTCAGGGGCCTTGAAGGATACCACACCAGTCTTGAGTAGTGTGAAGTTTGCTTTAGCGAAGTTCTTCACTGTGGTCTTTTTTGTTTGGGGTGGGGGCGGGATGTGGATTTCCAGTGAGATTAGTTTATGATCAGATCTCACCAATGAGGGATATACTTCTGGTGTGGAGCATTTTGTCCCCATGTTTGTGATAATGAGATCTAGTATATTTTCTCCTCTCGTGGGAACAGTGACTAGCTGTTCCATGGCATTTGAATTTATGAACTCCAGGAACCATTGGGCTAGAAAGTTAGGGCTTGAGTAATGTTCCCAGTCTATATTCGGGTAGTTGAAGTCACCCAATATGATGGTGTTTGGAGATACATTTATACCCTCCAGTGTCTTCAGGAAGGCTGTGTGGGGTTCCTGAGTTTGAGAGGGTGGCCTGTAGCATGCTACAATTTGTAGAGCAGTTTTGCCTATGGTTAGTTGCACCTGGATGGTTTCCAAAACTTCGTGCGTTGCCACCAACCTGGAGGTGTGGGTATCCTTTATGAATATGGATACACCCCTCCTTTTGTGGTGTGGTCCAGGTTTTGGGGCGGAACGCATGATATGAGGTAAAACCTAATAGTGCCGGGTGCTCTCAGCAGCCTTGAACCAGGTTTCAGTTACAGCACAGACATCGATGTTCTCCATACTGAGAAGGGCCTCGAGTGCGTGCATTTTGAGATTTAGACTTCTGGCATTGAGCAGCATTACCCTCAGTTTCTTCCCATTTTTGTTTTCTAGGGTGGTAGGTTTAGAATTTGAGCCTTGCCTAAAAAGGCACTATGGGGTGGCAAGAGCCTTAGCCAATATCCGGAATCCCAGGGTGACAGGTGCAAGCCATCCCTTGAAGCAGCGTGGCTTGTCAAGCATGTCATCCCAGGCAGACAGACACTGGATCCCCTTTGAATGACACCAGACATTAAGCCAATTGTTAAAGCTGATCATCTTGTCTCTATATTGTGGCATCATTCTTGGTGAAGGAAGGATACTGCTCAGGGTCAGGGTCATACCTGCCTGGGCTACATAATCAGAGAGCTCCTCTATGTCTCTTTTCATGTAGTCCAGGGAGGTACGTCTCAGGTCGTTCACACCAGCATGGACAATGACTGTGTCATATTTGTACTTGCCGTGGAGTGACCCGAGTGCTTGTGTTATGTGGCGGATTCTAGCGCCCGATAGGCAGCTTACTGTGACCCTCTCCTTGTTCAGCCTGGTGAGTGGGACGTCAGTGTGTCTGACTATGGAGTCACCTATGACAAGTATGTTTGGTGTAGTATTTGGCCTTAAGGGCTGTGACTGCTTTGCACACTGATTTTGTGGTTTATGTGTTGCTTGTGGGGTGTCTTGAGGTAGCAGTTGTTTGGGTGTCTGCTTTGGAGGCCTCTGCTGTTTAGGTAGATTTTTACTCAGAGCCTCCGAGTATGTCTTTGTGTGTTTATGTGTTTGATTCAGTGGTGTGGTAGCATTATGTGAGGCTGGTTTTGTGGTGTGTGTAGTTGCCTTCTACTCCTGTCTGGTCTTGCCAGTCCTGAGTTGAGAGAGCTCAGCCTCCAGTTTGGCTAAATAGCTGCATCTCTACTTAAGTATTTGTGTTATGTGGGAGGAGGAGAGGGTTGTCTGTGTACATGAGGCAGTTATAACATTGCCTCAAGATTCCCAGATTCACCAGCTGGACCGGAGAAGAGATTGACAACTGACCTTTGGACATGCTAGAATAATATTGGGAATTCCTTAATAATTGAAAACAAGGGCCAGTGGGGAGTGAGGGTGTAGTGCTTTTAATTTTTAGTGCTGACTTATATAATTGCTTTAGTGAGCAAGTGCCAGGTAACTTGAGTGCAATGTGTTACAAGTAACTAAATGCAAAAACGACAAACAGTAACTTTCTTTCAAGTGAAACAAGGAAATAAGTACAGTAAGCAATGCAGATATCACTAGTGATCCACAGAAGCGCTGAGAAGCCGCGTATTAGGTGGAATTAGCGTTCCAGGGAAATAACAAGCAAACAAACAACAAGCATATAAACAAAGCTAGATTCAGCAGGCCTGGATCTAGTCTATGCTACAGAAAACAAGGTGTACCAATTTCAGTAAGATACAGTTCAAATATTCAGGCACTATAAACCTTTAACCAGAAATTCCCAGCTCAGAAAGGCAGAGTTCAGCCTCTTCTCCCACAAGAGTGCAGACCACGAACCTTCTTAATGTAAAATAACTGGCCTGAAGCCCAAGTGCCTAAACCAGAACTAATACACTTGGACACAGGGCTCTCAATCAGCAGTTCCCAACTTAGAAGGATGAAAGCTACCTGTCCTGCCACCACAGTGCTTGCCACAAACCTTCCTAATGTAAAAAAACTGGTCTGAAGCCCAAGTGCGTAATCCAAAAGACTTAGAATGATAGCTACACTTTAATCAAGTTACAACCAAGCAGTAATAAATACAATTGAATACTTTAGAGAATGTCTGGATTAGTGCTCAAGTTACACAAACAAAGCTAGATCCAGCAGGCCCGAATCCAGTCTAGGCCACAGCAAACAAGGCGCACCAACTTCAGTAAGAAGCAGTTCAGATATGCATGCACTATAAGCCTTCAACCAGAAATTCCCAGCTCAGAAGGGCAGAGTCCAGCCTCTCCTCCCACAAGAGTGCAGACCACAAACCCTCTTAATGTAAAATAACTGGCCTGAAAGCCCAATTAATACACTTTTAGAATAACAGACACTGAGCCCTCAATCAGTAGTTCCCAACCTAGAAGGATGTAAGCTACCTGTTCTGCCACAACAGTGCAGACCACAAACCCTCTCAGTGCAAAACAACTGGTCCGAAGCCCAAGTGTTTAAACCAAAGGGCTTAGAATGAGTTGCACCAAGCAGTAATAAATACAATTGAGTATTTTTAAGATGATGCAAAAGTAAAATGAAGTAGGTAGAAACACAAGTACAGTAAAAGCAGATGAAATTTTTTTTTTTTATCTGAACAAGTGCTGAGATCAAAGAAACAGATTTGAGTGCTGAAACTAGAAAACTGGCTAGTTATAAGAAAAAAACAAGCTAGAAGGCTTCCCTCAAACACAGAAGGGCTTGGGGGCTCAGAAGCCTACAAATAGTCTATACCACTTAACAGGAAAGGCAGGAAATAAGCTTAATTTTTTTTGTCTGTTTCCCAGATGCTCTCTTTGTACACAGTAGGAGTGCCTGAAATCAGAATATGATCTCACTGCACTCAGTTGAGTGAGCAAATGAGATGGGCCCAGAGGCAGGCTGAGGGGCGGACAGTTTCAAGACCACTAAGATTAACACCAAAACAAAAACAGGGAGGGTGAGTGGGAATAACTGAAGAGCAGAACTGCCAGTTCAGTTAAATATTCCTTCAACACAGTTTAAATCAAATTAAATACTGTATTTTTTTTAAAAAAAAGTGCAGATAAAGGTACTTAAATTCTCTTATACGTCCATTTGAATATAACCAAGTTCTTAGCCGGCCAAAGCTGAGGTTTTTAAGCAGAAAATATATCACACTGTACCACTTAAATAGGCAAGGACAGGAAATTAAAGAATGTGGCTACCCCCACACCTGTAATTACTAATGACACCCAAACCATCCAGAATGAATTCTTCAGTCCCTAGTAAACTGTTGGTGTGCTAAAAATGGACTCAAACCAAATGTTAAAGTGAATTATATTCTCTTTTGGTAGACAAAACCTCCCCTCATCGTTTTGTATAGACAACATATGAATGTGTACTCAGGGACCAATGTACTTGGGTTGATAATTTTCTGTCATTTGACCATCACATGGAAACAGTTGTCAGGATAAAGGCATTAGCCACCTATATTGTGCCTTTTTTAGGCAGTGTCAAAATAACCAATCTCCCAACATAATTGGGCACCCTTTATTAAGGGCCATAGAGTAGCTGTTTGTGGAGTGTCTGGTGGTAGTGATAACTACCTTATACTCTGGGCAGAAGGGGACACAGCAGGTAAATCTGTGCCAGCCTTTCCCAGGTGTGTGTGTGTGTGTGTGTGTGTGTGTGTGTGTGTGTGTGTGTGTGTGTGTGTGTGTGTGTGTGTGTGCATGTGTGCGTGTGTGTGAAAAATCAAATCTCACAGTATGTGTATGCGCTGGCTACTTGGAGCAGTGACACCAAGCAATGGGCTTACAGAGAGGGTGCTGAATGTCATGGCTTGGACACTCTGCTGAGGACCTAATCTTACAGCTGTACCAGTGGGGAGTTTTACTGGGGACCTGGAGGGAGACAGAGAGATCCAGACCCCAGACTGAGCGTGTTCTCTGTGTGCTCTTAAGGGAAATTGTGCCCGATGCAGAGAAGTCTGCATCTGGAAATACTGAGTGTATCCATTTGTATTCCAAGTGCACGTCCCGCTCCAGTGTCAGTGGTGAGGATTCAGGCTCCTTGATTACTGGCCCAGAGTGGAGGCATCACAAAACTAAATAAAAAAAAGAAAGTATTTATTTTATTTAACATTTGCTGAACCGGAAAGTCTGACTAGCACAGAGACTATTTTCAATGAGGGCCCAGGAAGAAATGCTCCAAGCGCATGTGTTTCGAATGTGGGAGGAAACTGGAGTACCTGGAAGAAATCCATGCAAATGCAGGGACGATATGCTGACTCTTCACAGAAGGCACCCCAGCCATGAATCGAACCTGAGAACCTATTGCTGTGAGGTGACAATGTTAATCAGTGCACCGCTGTGCCACCCAGTATGAAAGTGTCCTTCAGGGCTCAGTGCTGGGACCACTCCTTTTCAGCATTTTTATATTTCAAATTTCCAAGCAGAGAACAGACAACTGCAAACTTGGGGTGTTAAGACCCTTTATGACACCCAAACCTTCCAGAATGAATTCTTCAGTCCCTAGTAAACTGTTGGTGTGCTAAAAATGGACTCAAACCAAATGTTAAAGTGAATTATATTCTCTTTTGGTAGACAAAACCTCCCCTCATCGTTTTGTATAGACAACATATGAATGTGTACTCAGGGACCAATGTACTTGGGTTGATAATTTTCTGTCATTTGACCATCACATGGAAACAGTTGTCAGGATAAAGGCATTAGCCACCTTTATTGTGCCTTTTTTAGGCAGTGTCAAAATAACCAATCTCCCAACATAACAAAATCCTCTCTAGATAAACACAAGGTACTGCTACTTAATGCTAGGAGTCTAAACAAGAAACTGTACTCCCTGGAAGCACTCCTTACTTTGGAAGATGCTGACATGGTCACTTGCCATACAGCCCATCACCTTACTCATGGGTGATTTTATTTATCCTACCGTCAACTGGGAAAGATACATGACCACAAACATGCTGACTCAGAGTTTCTTGGACTTTGTCAATGCAAATGCTCTGGAACAGCTAGTCAGCACACCCACAAGAGGCTGAAATGTCTTGAACATAGCACTCACTAACATGGGAGAAAAATGCACCCCCCCCCCCAGTGATGTTCTCCCTGATAAGATTGGATCATAAATCAGTCTTGTTTGATGTAATTATAAGACCAGATAGCCCATCAAACTCAAAAACACTGAAGAATTATTCAAAGACAAATTACTTCCTACTAAGTGATGGTTGTGATGATAGGAGGTACTGCCAGCTATGCTAGGAGAACTAGGGCAGTGGATGTGTAACATAGCCAGCACAGCTAGCTGGAATTTTATAAAGAATTATATGTTATTTGAATATTAAACTAATCTGTGCAGATGCTTGTGTTAAAATGCATTTGTAAAGTTGCTTGAGTTAAAAATGTATCGACAGTGTGCCGTACTGGAAAGCAAAGAAATGTACATGCATTATTGTAACTGTTTAAATGTATATGTTTTAGCAGAGGATACTGGAAGAGAAGAGGTTAAGCTCAGTCCCAGCTAACTTTGGAAAATAGCTGAAATTAAATCAGGCCATAAAGATTGTATCTTACAGTTATGATTGCAGCCAGAGATGAAATGACTGTGAGAAGCCTGGCTTAGTAGCTCTGTAGGAGGAGTAGAAGTGTTAAAATTGTTTTATGACTTCCAGGAGCTGCAGGAGATCTGAGCAAAGCTCTGTCTGTGTGTACGGTAATACATAGGTGCTAAAACCCTGGCAGCTTCTAGCATTGGTGGTAGTGTGGGAAAACAGAGTCAGATGACCACATGTGATGTCATTCTGTAAGCTATCCCAGAAATAATATTTAGATATTATATTGAGAAGTCTCTCAGTCAAACTGAGCAGTCTGCTTCTTGGAACCTGACAAAGAAGGAAGACCAATCACCTACTTCATCTTGCCTTGCTCTAGTAAGTAATCAGGGAAATAACTTTTTAGATCATTCAGAAAAATATAGTGAGATTAGTTAAGTATTGATTTTCTGTAACTGGGTGAACCTGTCCACCTGTGTTACTTTTGATATTTCCTGTGATTGAAACTCTGGTGTTTACTGTAAATACATATTTAGTATTTTCATTGTATTTTATTATTTATTATTAAATATATTTAGAGTTCTCATTGTGGCTGGCCCTTTTAAAAAATATTTAAGATGTTCTTCATCTCACATTGCTGCAGTCCTTACATATGGGTAGTCCGCTGTCCTCGGTCGGCCCGAATACCAAAGTATTAGGCTGACGTCAGTCATGGGCGCTCAGATCTGACATCAGAGCGTCAGGGTATAAAAGCGCATGACCGACGTCATATCCTCAGTCTTTTTTGCCGCATGGTCCGATGCAGAAGCAGCGTTGCAAGTGCCGTTCGGCGTTCTGAAATTTTCGTATTCTGAGTTTCAGACCGAAACCAAGTTGGGCTAAGTACCCCGTTGGGGAATATTTTTGTTTTTTCTTGCCTCAGTTACTTCCGGATGTCAGAAAAAGTGAATAATTGTATTTCTTGTGGGAAACAGATACCGCATAGGGATTATCACTCTCTTTGCATTCCTTGTTTGGGACCGGACCACGACGTAGTCGGGTGTCGGTTTTGTGCTAGGTTTAATAAGTGCATTATAAAAAGAAGGTTAGATTGTGCTAGGTTAGTCTTTGGTAAGCGGTGTAATTATACTATGCCGTCGGATCCTCCGACGCCCGCTTCCAAGAAGCGCAAAGACAAATCCTTGAAACCTAGACAGGTTGATTCGTCCGTTTCGGACGCCGGTCCTGCAGAAACTACAGTGGAGCAGGTGGATCCGGCTGATGTTTCTGTTGAGTCTCAGGGGGAAACTTTGATTTTGCAGGATGTGGCCTCACAGGAGTCAGGTCAAGCTGAAGGGGCCTCTCAGGTTACTGTTCTCCCTTCTATGCCTAAGGTGGTTAGGCCTTCTGCTACTGTTTCTAAGGCTTCTTCTAAGGGCAGGTCTGTTTTACCTTCCTCTGGTGTCCCTCCAGGTACTTCAGGGTCTGTGCCTAAAAAGCACATGCTTAAAATGGCAGAAGATTTGATTTCTTTAATTAGAGGTTCTATGCCCCCTCCTGATAAGAGGCCCAGGGTGGAGCCAGAGTTAGAAAGTTTGGATCAGGCCTCTGATGACTCAGACTCTTCTGCTGAAGATATTCAAGATTTTCCCCCTTATTCAGATTCTGATGCAGAGGATTCCACTCCTTCTGCTTCTCCTCCAGAGGATTTTTCATTTTCAGAAACTCTGCATTCCATGAGGGAGCATTTTAAGTGGGAAGGACAGGATTTCTCTGATACGGAAGAGGCTTAGGGAATTCTTGTTTTACCACAGCATAGACCCTTGGCTATACCTCCTGTTTTGGATGTTGTTCAAGATGTTTTCTCGGAGGCTTCCCTTAATCCAGATTCTTTGCCTCCTGCCAGTTAAACCGGACAGGTATTACAGGGTGCCTGAGGCTCATAAATATCTGTATAAGAGTCCTAGCGGACCCAGAAACTATTAGTCAGGGGCCTAAGGGTGTTAGAGCTTCTGTTGTAAAGAATCCGGTTCCTCTAGATAAGGAAGCTAGAGCTTTGGATAGATGGGGTAAGAAGGTGTATACCTCTTCTACTTTAGCAATGAGGGCTTTAAATTGCCAGTTTCATATGTTGAAGTATCAGAATTTCCTCCTTTCTCAGCTAAAATCTAAAGTGGATGCTTTGGCAGAGGGCATAGAGTGTAAAGAATTGCAAGATTTAGTACATGTCTCTGAACAGGTGGGTAAGCATTCTTTGCAGTGTGGTTTTGATGCTGTACAGGCCTCTTCTAGGGTGGCTGCCACTGGTTCAGTTCTTCGTAGGCACGCCTGGCTTAAGGATCAGAATTTGTCCGAGCATGTTAAAACTAGAATTCTGGATGCCCCTTTACAGTCTGAAGTTTTGTTTGGTCCCCCTGTGGAGTCGGTTTTGAAGAAAATGGAAGACAAGGCTAAGTCAATGCAGACTGTTAAAGATTTTTTGCAGGTTCAACCTCCTAAGTTTAGTAGAAATTGGCCTACTAAGGGGTGGACCTACCCTTCTTCTGATTCTCAGTCTAGGGGTAGATCTAGACGTGGAAGGGGCAGAGCTCACAGTACATTCAGGCCTAGAACTTGGAGTTCACCTGCACAATCTGCGGGTGAGGGCAGGGGGCAGTCCTTTCGTAAACAGGCCCAATGACCTGCATTTCCAGCTGCCAGATTCTTCTTCCCTGGCAGCTCCTTTGGGAGGAAAGTCAGCACTCTTCAAGCAAAACTGGCTTTTAGTCACCCAGGACAAATGGGTATTGGACATTATAAACCGAGGCTACAAGTTCTATTTCCATACATTGCCTCCTTTCAAAGGCATGCCAGACGTTCCTCCTCGGCAAAGGATAGAGGCTCACAAGCAGATTTCTTTACTTCTTCAAATAGGAGCTATACAGCCAGTTCCTCTGTCAGAAGTGGGACTAGGATTTTATTCTCGCCTGTTTCTAGTACCAAAGAAAGGGAACACGTGGAGACCAATTTTGGATTTATCTATCCTCAACACTTATCTGGACATTCCAAAGTTCAAAATGCTGACGTTACAACAGCTTTTACCTCTGTTGGGAAAAGATCACTGGATGGTAACTCTGGATCTCAAAGAGGCTTATCTTCATGTTCCTATCAGGCCCAGTTGCAGGAGGTACCTGCGTTTTGGGCTGGAAATTTACATTATCAGTTCTCTGCATTGCCCTTTGGCTTATCTACTGCCCAGAGTGTTCACAAAGGTTCTGGCTCCAGTGATAGCCTTTTTCAGGTTAAGAGGAATACAGATTTATCCTTATTTGGACGATTGCCTGATTATTGCACAACACAAAGACGAACTTCTGCATCATCTACAGTATGTGATGGTAGTGTTAAGATGCCTAGGGTATTCTGTGAACGAAATAAAGTCCAGTCTAGTACCCTCTCAGGACATGTGCTTTCTGGGTGTGAGACTGAATACAGCTTCCCAGATGGCCTTTTTGACCCCGGACAAACAAAGAAGCCTTTCTCTTTATTTCCATCAAATGTCTCTACAGTCCAGGCTGACTGCAAAGACAGTCCTTCAAGCCTTGGGGTTCATGGCATCTTGTATTCTGGTGCTTCCCAATGCCAAACTGCATATGAGGAAGCTTCAATGGTATCTCAAAAACGTATGGACACAACACTGCCAAGATCTAGACACTGTCATTCAGATAATACCTTGCATTCAGAAAGAATTTTTGTGGTGGGCTCAGGAATGTCACCTAAACAAGGGACTCTCTGTGACCCGACCAGAGGCGAGTCAGATTCTAACGACAGATGCCTCGGACAAGGCTTGGGGAGCACACCTCAATGGAAAATGGGTGCAAGACACGTGGCCTGTCAGACTTCAACATTTGCATATCAACTTGAAGGAGATGTTAGCAGTTCAATTTGCATTGATGGCTTTCAAAGATTTACTTCTCCCAGGACAGGTGTTGATTCAAACAGACAACACTACTGTCATGTGGTACATCAACAAGCAAGGGGGAACCCATTGTACCCTCTTTGCAGGCAAGCGATGATTTTGTGGGAGACTGCTCTCAGTTTACACCTCAATCTTCAGGCAAGGTTTCTACCAGGAGCACAGAACTCCTTAGCGGATGTGTTGAGCAGACAAATTGTGGATCCTCACGAGTGGAAACTGGATCCTCATGTGTTTCAAAAGTTGACAGTGTTATGGGGGACTCCAGACATAGATCTGTTCGCTTCTCCACTAAATTGCCAGTTGCCAAAGTTTTGCACAAAAATGTTTCATCCCACAGCTTGGAAGGTGGATGCTCTATCATTCAGTTGGAGCAATCTTCATGTCTATACCTTTCCACCTCTGCCTCTCATTCCCAAGGTACGCCTGAAGGCCAGAACAGGCAAGCCATCCATGATTCTGATAGCGCCGGATTGGCCTCGACAGCACTGGTACCCACTACTGAGGAGTTTGGTACGGGAGCCTCCATGGCCTCTGCCTTTGATTCCACATCTTTTGTCTCAGGAGGGCAATCACTTCCTCAATGTCAAGATTCAGTCTCTGCATCTCACAGCCTGGCATATTCTGTTCTAGACCCTGGAGGGTCTCAGCTTCCACAACAAGTTTTGAATGTTATTTTGGAGGCCAGAAGGCCTAGTACAAGGAAAGTTTACGCTGATAAATGGAGGAGATTTTTTCTTTGGAGCAAAGCTAAGGACTTTGATGTTTCCAAGCCTGATTTAAGTGTTTCTCTTCAATATCTTACTGAGTTATTGGACAAGGGTTTGTCTTTCTCCTTGATAAAGGTTCATGCTGCAGCCATTTCTGCTCACTATGACTGTGACCCTCCTTTATTTTCCCATCCTTTGTTTAAGCAATTTCTTAGAGGGCAAAGAATATAAGACCCCCACGTAGAGCTCCTACTCCTGCTTGGGATCTCAATTTTGTGTTGGAAAAGCTTACTCTACAACCTTTTGAGCCTGCAGCTGCGGCCGAGTTAAAGTATTTATCATGGAAGACTGCTTTTTTGTTGGCCATTACCTCTGCAAGACGGGTTTCTGAATTACAGGCCCTTATGGCAGTGGAACCTTTCCTGATTTTTCATAAGGATAGGGTATCTTTGCGTACTAATCCTTCCTTTATGCCTAAAGTGGTTTCTAGTGTGGCCTTGAACCAAACTATTCATTTGCCTACTTTTTATGCAAACCCCCAAAATAAAGGGGAGAAGATTTTGCATACGTTGGATGTTCACAGGCAGTTACGTTATTATTTGAGCAGAACCAAGGGGTTCAGGCAGTCTCAGCAGTTGTTTGTTTCTTTTGCTTTGGGTTCTCAGGGAAAACCTGTTTCAAAACAAACTATTTCAAAATGGATTGGGTTTTGTATTTCTTTCTGTTATTCCCATCATGGTAAGGAGATTCCGGCTGGAATCAGACCTCATTCCACTAGAGCTACTGCCACTTCTACTGCCTTTCTAAGGGGGGTAGCTACAAAAGATATTTTGGAAGCAGCCACTTGGAGTTCAGTACATACTTTTTCCAAGCATTACCACCTTCCTCTTTATTCTAAGTCTAGGGCTGGATTTGCCACTGCAATATTACAGGGCATTTTAGCAGCCCGTAATGCTTTATGATTTTGCCATCCTCCCTTTACCTCTGCTTTGGGATTCTACCCATATGTAAGGACTGCAGCAATGTGAGATGAAGAACATAGTACAGTTTTGTACCTACCATAAATGTAGATGTTCGAAGATCCACATTGCTGCAGTCCAATTACCTCCCTCCTTCCCCTCTGTAGTTTGGTATGGTTATATGGTTTGGGTGATGGTTGTTGTTGGGCATGTTTTTGGGAGGTATCCTGTTTTTGGGCTGTGGCCTTTCTTTTTAGGGCCTTCTGACATCTGGGGCAAGAAAAGACTGAGGATATGACATCGGTCATGCGCTTTTATACCCTGACGCTCTGATGTCAGATCTGAGCACCCATGACCGACGTCAGCCTAATACTTTGGTATTCGGGCCGACTGAGGACAGCGGACTACCCATATGTAAGGACTGCAGCAATGTGGATCTTCGAACATCTACATTTATGGTAGGTACAAAACTGTACTTTTTGAGAGTACTTATTTATTTGGTGATAACTCTGGCCACTCCTGAAAGCCTTGCTGTTTGGTCAACATTAACATTTGTATTAATATTAATTTCATTCAGTATAATTTGATACCCTTTTAAGAGCCTTCTTGTAACTGACTGGTGGCAGTGAATCTACCTTATAGTTGGCAAAGTTAGTAGAGCGGCTAATCTGTGCCAGCCTTTCCCATGTGTGTGTGTGTGTGTGTGTGTGTGTGTGTGTGTGTGTGTGTGTGTGTGTGTGTGTGTGTGTATGTTCATAGGTTCATAGGTGTTTAAGCTAATGACCACAAGGGCCTTTTTAAGCCTAGCCATGCATCCCAAATCTCTGAAAAGTTCTGACACCCCTGATAAGTGTAAGCATGGGCCTGGGAGATGAACCATTTACAGGTTACCTGTTTGCATTAGAGACATAGGTGCCAAACCAGGGATGAATTTCCAGTTTCCCAAGCTGCACTTGAAGTGGGTTAGGGAAGAACTCTGCTTCACATGGATGGGGAGCCTGTTCCATAGACGGGGTCCTATTTTTATCACAGGCAAGGTTTAATTCTTTAGAACGGGTAGTTCTGGTACTGTTTGTTTTGTGAATATGTTCCTCACTAAAAGAATACAGGGCATAAGTAATATGTCCTATGCTGACCGCCTCAAGGCCCTATCCCTGTATTCTGTCTCCAGAGTGGGATCTGACAATGCCCTGTATGGCCAGGCATAGATCTCCCCTCAAATGCCTGTTGTGTTGTCCAAATTGACTTCTCCCCCCTTTGAACCTTCTCACTCATCTTCTCTAAAATTTTTGTCTTGGAAGACCTTGTTTTTGGTAACTATCACATCAGCTAGACGGGTATCGGAGCTACAGGCCTTGTCTATTAAGCCACCGTATTTGATTTTCACAAAGACAGGGTGTCATTATGTACTAATCCCTCCTTTGTCCCCAATGTTTGTTCTAATGCTACCTTAAACCAATCAATAGAACTCCCAGTTTCTTCCCTAACCACTGTAATGCAGCCGAGTACCATTTTCATCAACTAGACGTTCATAGACGTTTACAGCGGACTAAGGCTTTCAGGAAATCAGATCAATTGTTCATTTCCTTTTCTGACTCTAGATTGGGCTTACCAGTTTCTAAAGTGAGACTATCTAATTGGATTTCCAGTTGTATAGCCTTTATCTATAGCTTGGAGGGCAAACCTTTACCCTGCAGGATCGAGGCTCATTCTACCAGGTCGCTGTCTACCTCTGCAGCCTTTCAAGCCAGGGTACCACTTGATAATATTTGTGCAGCAGCTACGTGGGCTAACCTTCACACTTTTATTACACATTACAAATTGGATTTGGCATCCAGGGGCAGAGCATCCTTTGGCTCTACGGTGTTCAAGAGTATTTTAATGCGCCACCCAAGAATAAGGTGCTAGGGACACTGTCCCATATGTAAAAATGAAGGTGAGATTGGACTACCTAACATTAAGAAGTTATGTACTCACCATAACGTTCCATGTTGGTAGTCCATCTCACCCTTCATTTTTACAAACCCGCCCTCCTGCCCCCATCCTGGAAGATCTGGAAGTAATAATTTGGTTGCCCTTGGTTGGAGACCCTTTAGTATTGGTTGTTTTTTATGGTTGTTATTCTAGAGAGCAGCAAACAAGATCTGGGGATTTTACTGGTGCACCATGGGATACCTGCTTAGCCACGAGCCAACCAGAAGTCTTCCAGTTTGTAAATCGGCCGAGTTGGAGCCGAGGATCGGCTCCGAACCCATATGTAAAAATGAAGGGTGAGATGGACTACCAACATGGAACGTTATGGTGAGTACATAACTTCTTAATAACAGAAATGGAATTCATGACTAGAAGAAGGATACTGTATACCGCTCCCTTGTAGACTGTTCTGCTGAGGCAAACAGGTTAGTAGAATCTTGAAAAAGTAGCTGTGGTATCAGTAGAAAAGGTAACACAAAATAGTGAGTAATCTAGTATAAAACACTCAAGAAGTTTGTTTCCCAGTTAAAAAGTCCAGTATTTTAACACTTTAGATTCTAATGATACATGAAGAATATTACACCAGTACAAATTCAAAGCTGTTACTTGCATTTACAAAGATTAAGATTATGGCAGTAGAACAGATTATTTTCCGAATGTGAAAAGGAATAGATGATTTTCACTGTTGAAGTGAGACTCCAACCCCATGTTTATACCTTAGTTCTTATACAAAGGGTCAGTGTAGAAATTATGGAAAACAATTCTACGAAACATGGGAGAGAGGAAGACCGAGTACTTTTTCCTTCTCTAGTTTTCCCAGCTGGGAGAAAACATTATATATGAAGTATACCTAATGTTTTTTATAAAATATTACATTTATTAAATATAAGCTTCCAAGGATAAAGCTGCACAGTGTAAGTTCACAAAATGAATTTTTATTTTCTCTATTGTGCAAGCTGAGGGACTGCCATTACTTAGGTAAGTAGCATTTCACAAAATGAATTTTTATTTCTCTATTGTGTAAGCTCAGGGGCTGCTATTACTTAGGTAAGTAGAGTTTCACAAAATGAATTTTTATTTTCTCTATTGTGCAAGCTGAGGGACTGCCATTACTTAGGTAAGTAGCGTTTCACAAAATGAATTTTTATTTCTCTATTGTGTAAGCTCAGGGGCTGCTATTAGTTAGGTAAGTAGAGTTTCACAAAATGAATTTTTATTTTCTCTATTGTGCAAGCTGAGGGACTGCCATTACTTAGGTAAGTAGTGTTTCACAAAATGAATTTTTATTACTCTATTGTGTAAGCTCAGGGGCTGTTATTACTTAGGTAAGTAGAGTTTCACAAAATGAATTTTTATTTCTCTATTGTGCAAGCTCATGGACTGCCATTACTTAGGTAAGTAGCGTTTCACAAAATGAATTTTTATTTCTCTATTGTGTAAGCTCAGGGGCTGCTATTACTTAGGTAAGTAGAGTTTCACAAAATGAATTTTTATTTCTCTATTGTGTAAGCTCAGGGGCTGCTATTACTTAGGCAAGTAGCGTTTCACAAAATTAATTTTTATTTCTCTATTGTGTAAGCTCAGAGGCTGCTATTACTTAGGTAAGTAGAGTTTCACAAAATGAATTTTTATTTCTCTATTGTGTAAGCTCAGGGGCTGCCATTACTTAGGTAAGTAGCGTTTTCAGGCTGGAAAACAAAAATACCAAAGGAAATGTTTAAATAAAGATAAAGGACTTTAAACCTCATAAGGACAAGCAGAGCATGTTTTCTGGCCAGCATGTGTGAAATGTTTATGTTTGAAATCCACTAGAGGGAGACAAAACAAAAGAAACTAAAAAGTAATTTGTGACAAACGAGACAAAAAAAACAAAAAAACCCCCCAAAAAACAGTCGGCCTTTACTACTACTAGTGGGATGAGATTTTTAAGACTATATGCATTTTTGTTAGCTGTTATTGAGATTACTCTTTAGTGTGTTTAATTATTAATCCTTATAACGAAATAATATGATAAATAAAATAATATTGATGAAACACTGTAACTGACTGAAAAAGTGACTGATTATTTTTAAGTGGGTGCAGCAGGCCACAAGGGTTAATTTTCAGCCACATGCTTATTTGAAAAAGGTTATGTGATCCAGTGAACAGTAATTCGAAGAAAAAAATGTGTGCATTACGTAGCCAAGTACCGAATTATAACACGTATCAGAAACACCTTCGTAATTTATGACTGCTAACAGCTCATGAGAGAAACAGAAGGTATAAACACAGAAAACAAATGAACAGAAGTGATGTGAGGTTATGAAAGTAAACAGCTATAAGACATCTAATGTAAACTAGATGTAATTAAACAAAACACACTGTCTCTATGGAGAACAAAAACTGAGAAGCCAATAGTTTTAGAGGACAGCAACCCAGGCCATATGTGGAATCCTCCACCCCTGGAATATGTTTTTCGTAGTTGCGCACTGAATGTCTCACTGCTACACCAGTAACCTGGAGTAGCTAAGCTGATTGATTGTCATACTTGGCAGGCTTAGGACATCCCGGGCTATCAGGAAGATGGCTTAATGAGCTATGCATCACAGACTTTCAATGATTTTCAAAAGTCAGGTCAAAGTAATTTCACCTTTTGGCTGAAACAGATTCTGTCATGTTATTAAGCATTTCTGTTGCTGCCCTCAAGAAGCTGAGAGTGGAAAACCAATACACCATTTATGATTGTCCTCTTCTCCAGCATTTTGACAAAATAAATCTACGTCCTGAAGACTTAAGTGGATCAAACATCATCACCATGTTATCTTGTGCTCACTGCTTTTTCTTAACGAGACCCTATTCTCCACTGGACGACCCTTACGTGATGGCATCATGTCCTCACTTGTGGACAGCTTAAGTCCTGATACATCTAATGAAGAGGACGATGATGATGAAGGTCTAGGTGTCAGTGATGCAGCTGATTTGGCTGCATTAATCCCCCTGCCAAATGGGCGTTATCATCCTGACCTGATGTATCAGGACCTGGACATGGTCTTAAAATGCAGGCTTTGTCTGCATTGAAGAAGCTAAAAAAAAACATAAACATGCAAGTATGAATGACTGAAGGTGTCTGTTAAATCAGTGACAGGGGCAATACTACCACTGTATAAGCTGGTGAAGAAACAAATTTTGGCATTTATTTTGAAGTGAACACATTAAATGCTAGTGGGTCTGGGACTGTCACAACAGCTACCAATGAAGCAGAGATTCATAAATAAAATATTATGCATTTCAGAATAAAATGGTGTATACACCATTGTAAAATCATGCTGCAAAACAGGTGAGATTCATAAAACAGAAAAATATGCCAGGACATTCCATGGTTATGCAATATAAATGATATAAACGTGGAGCAAGACCACTTAAGGACTTGGGCAAATAATGACTCATCAATCTAAGCGTGATACTTGGACACTATAAAATGTCATAACACATAGTGCAATGAAAGGCAGAGTGCACTATGACTGTATGCCATGCCGAAGTTAGAACAGCTGCAAAGCTATG
>NC_056733.1:954176842-954304342 GCF_019279795.1 Protopterus annectens | reverse complement strand
CTCTGGAATAAAATCCCAGTCCAGGTTAGGCAGAGTCCTTCATTGACTCTCTTCAAGAGGAATCTTGATGAGTGGATGGGAGATTGTAGGTTTACCCCAGGTATCACTTCTGTGTCACTGTTAGACAGAGGCACAGTATACTAACCTCGAAAAAGGGCTTAGCAAAATTAATTTAAAATGGGTGGCGAAAGCCAAACACACTCTGGCTAAGCTTATAAATGCCATAGGGCAGATAGCCTAGTATGAACCTATGAACCTATGTACTAACACATATAGCAGTAATGCAAAATAACAGCAAATAGTAACTAAACAATTTAAATCTAGTAGCACTTACAGCAATAGGTGTTGACTAATAATGAAAGATATTAAGCGATATTAGAGAAATAATTTTTTTTTAGGAAAAAGGTAGGACAGATTTATGAAAATTTGTACCAAAGCTTTCCAAAGAGTAGCCAAATATGGCTCAATATCTCAACATAAAAAGATGGAACTGAGGTTTTCCTGTTTCTATTCTAAGACGAGGCATATTTCATTAAATGATCCACTTTTGTAGTATATAAAGGTGTGTGTGTGTGTGTGTGTGTGTGTGTGTGTGTGTGTGTGTGTGTGTGTGTGTGTGTGTGTGTGTGTGTGTATATGTGTGTATATGTATATATATATATATATATATATATATATATATACATACATACACACACACACACACACACACATGTATGTATACAGAAAATACATGTGAGGGAGGTAGTAAGGGATGTATGATTAAGGTATGGGGTAAATGAGGAAGTAAGGCCACAGAAACAATCATGTAACACAGACAAGACTGCAAAGAGAGGTGGTGACACAATCAACGATTTAGAACACAATGGAAAAGGGGGGGGGTATGAGATCCATACACAAATACCTGTCTCAAAAAACTGAAGTTAAAAAAGGTAAACAAAAAAAAAAAACATGAGGGGTGGGGTACAGAACTGTAATAAGACATATTGCTCGAAAGCAGTTATGACACTGAGTCTGATCACTGTACCTGTACTATAATGCAAATGTTATGGGAAAAGCACCCTTATAACCATTAGAGACTTGAACCCTCACCCCTATTCACTTAGGTTCTACTAGTACATCATTTACAGTCTGAACCATAGAAGCAGTCACACTGAAGGGGTCAATGAAGGACACAGCAGGAGATTGTTTCAAATTTGCAGAATGGAAGCATAAAAGACACCAAAAAGCATTCAACCCCAAGTGGACGTAATCCCTCAGTTCTATTCACTTACACCCTAAAAAAGCACTTCAGTTACAAACCAAGTCATAGAATCGGTCACACTACAGGCTTCAGCTTTATTCTATGTTGTAAATGCAGATGGATGCTCAATGACCCTCAGCTTGCTTGCATGCCTGATGGCAGCCAAGGTAAATATATGTAATACATGATAGTGGTTGTAGTTAGTGTAACTCCCTATCTTTTTATATGAACATCAATGATGCTTTAAATGACCTGTCACACACACATCACATCACAAAACATAACTAATTTGGAAGTCCTACTTTTTGTGGAACAGCCACCCATTTTATATTTGTGAAGAGAATGTATGTTGGGGAAGGAATAAAGGGAAGTAAATGTAAGGTAAGAGGGTTAGGCTAGGTAGCAGGGGGAAATGGATAGGACTGATCGGGTGTGTGGTAAGACAATGAAGGAGAGGGAGCACAATGCTAAAGGAGACGTCAGACAAACAGAAGGAAGACAATGATGGTGGGGGAGGGGTGCAATGAACAACTAACAGGTTAAATATGGAATTAAAGTTCTTTCCTTTGAAATCATGACCTGGACCACACATGCCCAGTGCTACCTACAAGGACTCGGACGAGTGAACTGCATTGAGGAGACATCTGCATGATAGTTACCAGGTGATTCAGAAATAATAACGAGTTGAGTCCTAATTAGTATAATCATTGTGCCCAGTCAGGTGACTCTGTAATGTATAAACACAGCAAGAGCCATAGAGCTTCATCGCTCAATGGAAGAAACCTCTGCAGCTTAGAGTTTGATTCCTGTATAAGGTGAATTGGAAAAGAAAGCTTCAGCAAAAATGTATCTGCTTGTGAAAGGTTAAGTGCTACTTCTTACAACTCCTTTAATTTGTACTATGGCTGCTTCTAACTGTTGTTCATTCTGTTGACTTTAAAGGTTTAAGTTTGTCAGTACTTTTAAATATGTTGGCCAAGGTGTATTAAAAGGGGATTGCAAAGGGCTGCATGATTCTTCAGTTTCTATGGGAGATAAATCCATGAGCTTATACTCAAAGCAGACTAATGTTCAATACAATTTTAGTATCGTATGCACTGCACATATCTCAGGAATCAAAATATTTGTTAACAGTGATAGGAGCAGTCACAAGTCCATGTTCAGTTGCAGTTCTGTAACTCTTTCATGGAGGACATGTGCTGAGTAACCCTAGAGGAATGGCATTACCTACAGCATATGGATGCAGATAATATATAACTGAAAGGCAAAAAAAAAACAACATGCTATATGCTATACGGCCAGGGAGAATGCTAGTGGTGTTAGGATTTGTAAGGCCCATGTAGGAACAAGGCCAATTGTACTGTTTTCCATTCCAGTAGAGAAATGCCTGAAAAACAGGCCAACATAAACAGGGTAGTGCATCTGCTGGGACATCAATATCCACACATAAGGCAAAAGGCACATCTAGAAAAGGAGATTGGTAATGGAGAAGTTAAAGAAATAGAAACTGAGGTTATGGAGTACCTGTGAAGTGAAGGATTCAGTGTAGAAAATCTAATTCAGAAAGTACCACAATAGGACAGAGCAATGGACATCCAAATTAAGGTGAAACCATTGGAACGGGAAGCAATTGATCAAGTGCCTTATGAAGATATTTTGGAGCCTTCCGCAGGAAACAGTATAAATGCTCGCTTGAAGCTGGACAGCAAGGGAAGGAACATGAAACTGTGGAAACACTGATGCAGTCAATGTTGAGGAGTGATAGGCCAGTGAGTTCCCATATGACACAGCAATGGATGGCACAAGATGAAATTAAAGAGAATGTGTCACAGGAAGATGCTATAGAACTTCTTATAAAATGCCCGCAGCAAATGGAAAACAAAACATGTGCCCTCAGTTTAGAAGACAATTATCTAAGAGAAGAGAAGAGTTGCTTGACTTAATAGAGACAGACATATTAAGATCGATGAAAGAAATAGACTGCAGAAGGTCAATAAAACCCAAAAAGTCAGAAGTTTGATAAAACAAATGAATACAGTAATTAGGACTGTGCACGGAGATCCATGTAATATAACAGAAGTACACAGGATATATTTCTGTGCAGCTAAATTAATAACTGATAAAGTCCTACCATAAGAACACAGGATAGTGAGGGAAAGGACGGGGAGAAATGGAATACCATCATGGAAGTATCGAACAGAGAAAACTAAAGCAATTAAGAATTGTCATTGTTAGAAGAGTATAAAAGGGGGAACATATCAACAAAAATACTTAGAAAGAGAGACATGATAAAAACAATGCACAGTATTAGAACAGATCAGGATCTATCATGCACTATCGCAAATAACAAACTAAAAATCTTAGCACAGGTGGAAAACTTAGAAGATACGACAATAAATATAAAGGAAAAGTACAAAATAAGCGATTTATTGATGACCTAAAAAAGTTTTATAGAGAATTGGGAGACAAGGTAAAAGGAATTGGAAGGCCACCAAAAAAAGAAGAAATATATATATTTTGGAGAAGTATTTATGAAGATCCTGGGAACATAACAAAGATGCTAAATGGATAGAAGTGAAAGAAAGAATAAGAAGTTTAAAGGTACATGATATGAAATGGGATGAAATAACAGCCAGAGAGATTGAAACAAATTTAAGAAAAGCCTCTAATTAGAAATCCCCCAGGCCCAGATCCAGTACCTAAGTTCTGGTTAAAAGTATAGACATCTTTGCAAAAGATTTAGCCATGAGTAAGAACTATTTATATGTGCACCCCTGACAGACACCAATCTGGCTAGCAACAGGAAAAACAAGACTCCTACATAAGAGTGAACCTCCAAGCTACCCTAAAACGTATAGACCAATAACTTGCATCCCAACAATGCATAAACTGTACACTGGAATTGATGATGACAGAGGTTATGGTCATTTAGAAGAAAACTCAGTTATGGTAATGGAGCAAAAGTGCAATAAAAAAGTCATATGGAACAAAGGATCGTTTGTTGTTAAATAAAGTCATAGTGGAGAACTATAAAAAGGCGACAAATCTAAGTATGACATGGATTGACTACAAAAAAGCATTTGATAGTATCCCACATTCATGGATAAAAGAGTGTTTATACACACCCTACACTGATCGACTACATTACAGTGACCATGAAACAGTGGCAGACCGCTTTGCAATTAAGCCATGATAAAGGACAAATTATTATCCCAGGAATAAAAATTCAAAGGGGGATATTCCAGGGTGACTCTCTGTCACCGTTGCTATTCTGCCTTGCCTTTAACCCAGTAAACTGTCTACTTAACAGCTTAGGCCATGGCTATAATTTGGCTCCTAGAAAACAACAAAGTGTAAAGACTTCTCATCTTCTCTTTGTCGATGATTTAAAACTGTATAGCTCATCAGATGAGGAAATGAAAGCACAACTGCAAGTTGTCAAAACGTTTTCTGATGATAAATGTGCAAAAGCAACCCTTAAAGCAGGAAAACTACAGCACCAAGAAAACATCAGTTTGGGACAATAATGTGATATAAAAGAACTTGAGCAAGAGAGAGTATATAAGTATTTGGGAACTGATGAAGGATCAACAATAAAACATGAACAAATGCGAATAAAACTTAGGAATAATTTAGAAGACTTAATCTAATCCTGAAAACAGCATTGACATCTAAGAACAAAATCCAAGCTATAAACCAATTTGCTCTTCTTGTCCTAACTTACAGTTTTGGAGTGATTGACTGGCCGCAAAATGTGTTGGATAGATTAGATAGGAAAACAAAAAGGATGCTTCATGCTCACCAAATGATTTATAAAAATCAGTGCATTCCAAGAATATATATTTCCTGTTCCAAAGGAGGAATGGGCCTCCTTGAAATTGATTACATGTATAGATCTGCAATCGTGGGACTGAACACATATCTGCTGACCTCACAAGACCCAAACATAGTGAAAGTTAGAAACATGAGGAGAATAAATCTAAGAGGATTTCTCTGCTTACTCTAGCAGAAGCATGTCAGCATCAAGCAGGGATGGAAATCAAATAAGAAGTAGATAAAAAACAGGCAACAACTGAATGTGCCAAAAAAAAAAACAAAACAAAAGAAAGAATATAAGGTGAAAGACCAGATGAGAAGTCAAGAAATGTGGAAAATACATAAATATAGTTGCAAGTATAGAAAATGTCTGGAAGAACTTGATGTTGATCAGGATCGAATGCATGAATGGTTAAGGAGAGGCAAATTCAATCCAAGAGATGAAAGTTTAATATTGGTGGCCCAAGACAGTGGGCTACATACATGTTGGTTTACTAAGTCCATTGAACATGTGGGAGAAACAGACAAATGTAGGTTTTGTGAAACAGAACTGGAAACAGTTGCACACCTCATTGCTAGTTGTGACACACTAATGGCAGAAGGACTGTATACTGAAAGGCATAATAATGTGGCAAGACTGTTGCACTGGGAATTGTGCAAAGATTATGGTACTGAAGTGGCTGAAAAAATACTGGAAACATAAGCCACAAAGCATCATATAAAATGATGAAGTTTATATCACATGGGATCACCCATTACCAACAGTTCAAAAGACAGATGCTAGAAAACCAGATATTGTGGTCCATGAAAAGAAGACAAAAGTAGCATTGTTCACTGAAATCTCCACACCCAGTGACTACAGTGTCTTGTGTACAGAGAGACACAAAGTCATAAAATATCAGAATTTGCAAGCATAAATGAGAGCAATGTGGAAGAAAGGTACCCAGACAGTTCCAATAGTAGTAGGAGCAATGGGTCTTATAAAAAGGAATCTACAATCGTATTTAGATATGTTACCGATACATGTAACCCCATACGAACTGCAGAAAGAGTCATTACTGGGCACATTGCCAGTGCTGCAAAGAGGACTTATGTCTGACATCAAAGATTGAAACAATACTAATTTCTTGAACTTTAATCGTACTTTGACTTAGGAATGGGGTCCATTCCCGTCATGGTATTAGAAACCCAAAAGACTTGGAGAAATTAAAAAAGGGCAAAATAATGAGTCGAGCCCTAATTAGTATAATCATTGTGCCCAGTGAGGTGAAACTGTACAGTATAAACACAGCAAAAGCCACAGCTGTGGAGAATAAGGTGCTACTCCACACCCTCCATCTCTGGGCCTGATATCTCTTTGGCCTGCATGCAGCTGACCAGCCCAGTGGTGATTGCACCTAGAATGAGAATGCTGAATACTTTTTTTCTTGCCAGACAATGTTTTTCTGAATAATTATTCTTGCCAAACAATGTTTTATTCTGTTGCTATTGATTTATACAGCTATGAAGAAATGTTAAATATGTTCCTATATGTATAATTGTATCCCTTATGACTAAAGTTATGTATTTAAAAAATAAATAAATAAAAAATGTACTTCTAGAATTGTTGTATGTGGAGCTTTTCTCCCCGGGCCTCTGCTGAAAATGGACCTGTGTCCAGTCGGACTTTCACGGTCATCAAATGTAAAATAAAAAAATAAAAAATGAGACTGAAACCAGTGTTCTTTTCTTCTCTTTTAGCCATCCCAGCACCCTCGTCCATCAGCAGGTCTATCTGCACCTCCTTCCTTCCATGTACTACCCTGAGTGATCTGAGGCCAATGTGGGGTGCTGGCAACTGCTTCTGCTGTTGGGGGGGGTATATTATGACCTTCCCTTGTTTCCCCACCCCCCCTGCATTCATCAATAATGTCCAAGAGCTAATCCCTTTGTGGATCATGCCTCCAATCAGGGAGCATCTTCTACAAACACCCTCCCTGCCAGTCCCTAAGACTCCTAAGCTGCTAATTGAACCCAGGTTGTTTGGACCATAGTTAGGGCTTTATCTGTCTGTGCTATGGTGCTGGACCATAGTTAGAGCTTTATCTCTCTATGCTATGGTGCTGGCAGAGACTGTAACTAATGTTAGTAAGGTTGATGGGTAGGACCATGGTTTATGAAATGGTGTGCAGAGGTGCAACACAAACAGAAACCCTGGCATGAGAATATAGGGCAGCAGGCTGGGGGGGCATTGAGAATACTACCCCTCATTAAGATGGGGGACTTCCTTGCATATATCAGATGGAGTGGCACATCTAAAGAGTCCCACAGTGCAGTGCTGGATGTTGGGGCGGAACTGGACAGGCCCCAGACACAATCCACTGTAGATACCTAGCTATGTATACCAATTTCTGTGTATCAATACCTGCAAGTCCTCTGTACCCCTTAGTCAGTACAAACTTAATTATGACTTATGATGTACAGGTACATCACAGATGTATCAACCACAGCCATCTGCACAAGGTGTGCCATGTATCAGAGATACAGCAACCACAGCCATCTGCACAAGGTGGGCCATGTATCAGAAATACAGCAACCACAGCCATCTGCACAAGGTGTACCATGTATCAAAGATACAGCAACCACAGCCATCCGCACAAGGTGTGCCATGTATCAGAGATACAACAACCACAGCCATCTGCACAAGGTGTGCAATGTATCAGAGATACAACAACCACAGCCATCTGCACAAGGTGTGCCATGTATCAAAGATACAGCAACCACAGCCATCTGCACAAGGTGTGCAATGTATCAGAGATACAACAACCACAGCCATCTGCACAAGGTGTACCATGTATCAAAGATACAGCAACCACAGCCATCTGCACAAGGTGTGCAATGTATCAGAGATACAACAACCACAGCCATCTGCACAAGGTGTGCAATGTATCAGAGATACAACAACCACAGCCATCTGCACAAGGTGTACCATGTATCAAAGATACAGCAACCACAGCCATCTGCACAAGGTGGGCCATGTATCAGAGATACAACAACCACAGCCATCTGCACAAGGTGTGCCATGTATCAGAGATACAACAACCACAGCCATCTGCACAAGGTGTACCATGTATCAAAGATACAGCAACCACAGCCATCTTCACAAGGTGGGCCATGTATCAGAGATACAACAACCACAGCCATCTGCACAAGGTGTGCAATGTATCAGAGATACAACAACCACAGCCATCTGCACAAGGTGTACCATGTATCAAAGATACAGCAACCACAGCCATCTGCACAAGGTGGGCCATGTATCAGAGATACAACAACCACAGCCATCTGCACAAGGTGTGCAATGTATCAGAGATACAACAACCACAGCCATCTGCACAAGGTGTACCATGTATCAAAGATACAGCAACCACAGCCATCTTCACAAGGTGGGCCATGTATCAGAGATACAACAACCACAGCCATCTGCACAAGGTGTGCAATGTATCAGAGATACAACAACCACAGCCATCTGCACAAGGTGTGCAATGTAAAGTATTACTTTTAATCATGATTTTATTTATAAAAGTCACAGCTGCGTGTATAGTTGTGGTGTTGAGTTATACTTACTCTGGATATTTTGTAATTTGGTATATTCATAGATGATTCTTTGTCCAGACTGTAGAACTGGCCCTGCCTGATGTTAGAGGATCTGTAGCCTTTGAAAATGATGATGGGGAAATGCTGGCAGAGTCAGGGAGTACAGAGTGGGTGTAATGGACACAGGGAGTGTAACTACAACATCCCAACACAGCCCATGGACACAGTCTCTATGCTTGTGGATACCCAGGCTTCCCACATATCACAGAGACAAACAGTTGATGGGGACACTATTGCTCAAAGAAGTGCACTGCTCCCCAGTAAGCAGAATCTGAATTTTCTGCAAGCACACATGGGTAGAGAGATCTATACATGGGCTTGGTATGGGTGCTCACTGGAGACTTAGTTACTGGCCTCACTGGAGACTTAGTTACTGGCCTCCCCCTGAGGTTGGTGTGTCAGTGACAACCCAACATATGCACAAGATCATCATGGAAGCACATGCTACTACCATCACAGCTGTGGTAGAGATACTGAGGGTGATCTGCGGTGTGCATGATGACCTATTGGAGTTTATCTGTATGCATGATTCCTTAGATAGACTGAACCACACATTGGAACATGCAATGCCTTCTCTGTCTCAACTGTCAGGGTCAAGGGTCTACCCACAAATTTGGTCATCTGCTACATCCGCAGATGTTAGCCAACATGGCCATGGAAAACTAAGATCCTACACCCACAGCACTAGCACTTCCACAACAACAGCAACAACATCTGAGACCAGTTGGCATAATGATTAAGATCTTTGCCTCCCAAGCACAAAGTACAAGGTTCGATCCTGACCTCCAACCAATGACTGTATGACGTTGCTATGTTCTCCCTGTGTCTCTGTGGGGTTCTTCCCACCTGCCAAAAACATGCTGAGTGTTTCCATCTCAAATTTACCCTAGAATGAAGTAGTGGGCATTAGGACAGACTCTAGATAGTAGAAAACAGGGAAAGAGTTATGTCGACCAACCACTTTGGGCATCTACTGGACTGTCCAGTATCCACAAGACAGGAGAATGTGGATCATAGGTTCATAGGTTCATAGGTTGGTACTAGGCTATCGGCCCTAGGGCCTATGCTAGCCGAGCCATAACATTTCCCTGGATATTTCTTCCCACAATATTTACTTATAGGTTCATAGGTTTCACAGACTGCATGCCACGGCATGGCCAGCCACTTGATAGTATAAAATATGATTCTAGGGGATTCGGTCACGTTGACTGTAGTCGTCAAATGGGCATGGGTATTTGCTAGTGATAAATGGGTTGAGGACTCGACCTACTCAGACCTATGCCAGGGACCCATGCTAATTGTGGAAGGGGTGGATGTGCCCCTGTTGGCCAGTGTGTGCCTCCCATAAAGCCCAGCATTTCTAGGTCAGTAAGCTACTGGTCTGCAAGTGCCCAGTTGCTCAGCTTGGGCTGAACAAAATGTTGGACATAAACCCAATCAACCTGCCAAATATGAACTAAGAATTATTACACTCAATGTAGGTTTACTGACCGGATGGAACTTGGAAGTGGATGACATGGAGGAGGCTGGACAGCCTATGTATCCACGAGACTAGATGAAAGGGCAGTGCAGCAAAGCCACTTGGCTTGAGATCCAGAATCTATTATTCAGGAGGAGGACCGGTTAGACATGGTGCGGGAATTGTGGTGAGGGAGAGGCTTCAGAAGACAATGAGTGATGTGTTCAGAATTAGTGAAAGACTCATGGCAATCAGACTCCAGCGTTGTAGTTGGGCACTATTCATAATCTCAGCCTAGGCCCCATAGAAGAGTTGTGATAGTGATGAAAAGACCGCATTCAAGCAGCAGTTGCAGGACCTACAAGATGAAGCAGGACAACATGATTTTGTGTTGATAATAGGGGATTTGAATGCACATATCAGGACAGATGGAACAGGATATGAGGACTGCCTGGGACCACATGGGTAGGACAACAGGATATAAAGAATGCCTGGGTCCACATGGGTAGGGTAACAGGATATAAAGAATGCCTGGGTCCACATGGGTAGGGTGACAAGACTAAAGAATGCCTGGGTCCATGTGGGTAGGGTAACAGGATATAAAGAATGCCTGGGTCCATGTGGGTAGGGTAACAGGATATAAAGAATGCCTGGGTCCACATGGGTAGGGTGACAAGACTAAAGAATGCCTGGGTCCATGTGGGTAGGGTAACAGGATATAAAGAATGCCTGGGTCCACATGGGTAGGGTAACTGGATATAAAGAATGCCTCGGTCCACATGGGTAGGGTAACAGGATATAAAGAATGCCTGGGTCCACATGGGTAGGGTAACTGGATATAAAGAATGCCTGGGTCCACAAGGGTGGGGTAACAGGAATAAAGAAGGCAAGGTCATTATAGACTTTTGTCTGGCAAATGGCTTGATGGTGGCCAAGACCTGGTTCAGTAGGAGAGGCAGTCAGAAGATGACATGCAGGAGTGACCAACATACAACTCAGGTAGACTTCCTCCTAGTAAGCAAATGGCACTGGGGTAGAATCAGTGATTGCAAATTCATCCCCACTGAAACAGTCAGCCCACAGCATAAACCACTGGTTGCCACAATCACTGCAAGCAATGGTCAATGAAGGCTCTAAAGTCAACAAAGACTAAGCTGCAGACCTAAAAGTTGACTGGAGAGAAAATACAACAGTTCATGGAATTACTCAGGCGTCTAGCACCTCTAGAAGAAGAGGAAACATGTGGAGCTGAAGAACAATGGTAGCATGTGTGAGAACTACATAACAGATATGCGGGCAAGCCAGGTATGGAAATAAGGTACATAAGGAAAGCTGGAAGTAGACTGCAAAAACCCAGGAAGTCATCAAAAGAAAGAATGAATGCAGGAAAAAGTGGGAGATAGAAAAGATGGACCATGCTATGAGGGAATACTGGTTGGCTAACAAAGAGGCTAAGAGAGGAGTTGCAATAGCAAAGAACAAGGCACCAGAGGCACTCTACCAGCTTCTGGAAAGTGAGTCAGTAGATGGCACAAAGAAACTATATAAAACTGCAAGGCAAAGGCAGAGAGCTAAAGCGCATAAGGAATGCCAGCAACAACCTGCTCACCAGTCAGCAGGAGGAGATGAAAAGCAGGTGGAAGGAGTACGTCTAGTAGCTTCCGAATGAAGAAAACCCCATAGAAGCTGCCCCAGGCACAGCCCACAATGACGGAAGAGGAGGAGCCCATCCTAGAAGAAGTAAGAACAGCACTAAGGAAAATGAAGCCAGGGAAAGCAGCAGGCTCAGATGAGATCACAGCAGATATGATAAAAATGTGGGGCAAGATAGGGGAGAGATGGTTCTTGAGGATACTCATGGCAGTAAAGAGAGAAAGGCATATCCCAGATGACTGGAAAATAAACATACTAGTGATAGTGTACAAGATCAAAGGGGACATTCACAATTGTGAGCAGTACAGACGTATCAAACTCCCGTCCCACTGCATGAAAGTTCTGGAGAGGGTGACTGATAAATGAATAAGAAGAGCAGAGCAATAGAAAGTAAGAAGGCAGATGAGCGGTTCAGATAGGGATGAAGCACAAATCACCTGATGTTTGCAGTGAGACAGACAATTGAGAAGAAGCTACAGTACAAATCTGCCCAAACAACAGAGGCCTCCAAAGCAGAAATGCAAGCAACCTCCACCCCCCAACACAACCCAAATGACACATAGCCCACATACTCAGTGTGCCACTCAACTACAGCTCATAAGGCATAACGTACCCAACACTCTAGTCATAGGTGACTCTATAGTCAGGCACACTGATGTTCCACTCACCAGGCTAAACAAGGAAAAAGTTATTGTCAGCTGCCTGTCAGGTGCCAAGATCCGCCACATAACGCACGCACTCAGGTCACTCCACAACAAGTACAAATATGACTCTGTCATTGTCCATGTTGGTGTGAATGACCTGAGATGTACCTCCCTGGACTACATGAAAATAGACATGGAGGAGCTCTCCAATCTTGTAGCTCAGGCAGGTATGACCCTAGCCCTGAGTAGCATCCTGCCATCACCCAGAATGATACCGCAGTACAAGGACAAATTGATGGACTTTAACAATTGCTAAGCTTCTGGTGTCATTCTAAGGGGATCCAGTATCTGTCTGCCTGGGATGACATGATTGACAGACCACGCTGCTTTGCCAGAGATGGCCTACACCTGTTGCCCTTGGGATTCCGGATACTGGCAAAGGCTCTTGCCACCCCTATAGTGCCTTTTTAGGCAAGGTTCAAATGACAAATTTACCACTGTAACAGGTACAAGCAAGCAAAATCTGAGGGTAATGCTACTCAATGCTAGAAGTCTAAACCTCAAAATGCACTCACTCGAGGCACTCCTTAAAATGGAGAACATTGACATCTGTGCAGTGACAGAGACCTGGTTCAAAGCTTCACAGAGCACCCCATGCATTACCAGGCTATAATTCATACCACACCTTTCGGCCACCAAACCCGGACCGAAACACTAAAGGTGGAGGCGTGTCCATATTCATTAAGGATATCCACACCTCCAAGCTAGTTGCTCAGCATAATGCATCCGAGATTATCTAAGTTCAACTAACTCTGGGCAAAACCGCAATCCAGATTGTAGCTTGCTACAGACCCCCCACCATGTCCCAGGATTCCCACTCCTCTTTTCTTGATACACTGGAAAATATTAAGGTACAACACAACACTCTAATAATGGGTTATTTCAACCACCCTACCATTAACTGGGAAAACTACTCATGTACCAACTCTTTTGCTCAACGTTTTCTGGAAATCATCAATTCCAACGTCTTGGATCAACTTATCCACACCCCCACCAGGGGCAGCAATATCCTAGACCTGGTCATCACCAACATGGGTGACTGATGTTCCACACCAGAGGTCAGCTCCTCATTGGTCAGATCTGACCACAAGCTAATCACCCTAGAAATCCACATCCCGCTCCCCCCCCCCCCATTAGGAAAACAACTGTAAAATATTTCTCCAAAGCCAACTTCACGCTTCTTAAGACAGAAGTGGCAAACTTCACGACACCCATGCAGATGGACAAGAGGTACGACTGCTGAATCCTACACAAATGCACTTTATAAGTACTTACACAAGTGCATGGATCGTGCTATCCCTAACAGAACCAAGATGCTATCCTCCAAAAAAAGAAGCCAATCTGGTGGTCTTCTGCCATAAACAAACTCTACAACAGAAGAAAGAAACTTTTGCAAAAAAGAGTAAAATCCCACGATTGGAGGAACTCCCTGATCAGCCTCAGTAAAAAGCTGAGATCCCTCATAAAATCCTCCAAAGCTAGTTATGAAAACAAAATTGCCACTGATTCTAAAGACAACCACAAAGCATTCTATAGCTATGTCAAGAATCTCTATGGCAACACTCAGATCTGCTCTGAGTTACAGCACAATGCCACTAAATATACAGAACCAACTGATATTGCCAACATCCTGGCAGATAGGTTCAGTGCTAACTTTACCCCCCTCTCACCCCCTAAAGAGTCCATCTTTATACCGGAAGAATGCAAAGTTCCTGTAATCACAGCTGCACAGGTAAAAACCTCACTCTCCAAAGCCAAGAACACAGCATCCATGGGACCTGACAACATCCCAGGCTGCCTTCTACATGAACTACAGAATGAACTGGCACCCCACTTAAGTACCATGTTCAATCATAGCCTCACCTCAGGCTTTGTGCCCATTGAATGGCACACCGTGACAGTTATTCCACTCCACAAAGGGGGGGGGGGCACAACAGACCCCGGGAACTACCGCCCCATTAGCCTGACAAGCCTGGTCTGCAAGGCCATGGAACGTATCATCATGGAACTCATAAATAAAGACATTGAAGATCTCCAAACTCTGGACCCCACACAGTTTGGGTTTGTAAAAGGCAGATCATGTCTCCTAAACCTGATAGACTTCTTTGAAGTAGTCACCAAAGCCATAGATGAGGGTAAGGTGGTTCACGCAGCCTATCTAGATCTCGCCAAGGCGTTCAACACCATCCCCCACTCTGGAATTATAGATAAACTCACTAAACTAGGTATAAATCCCTGTCACAAGATGGGTTGCCAACTGTCGTACTGACAGAACCAACATTGTGAAAGTAGCAGACTCCAAATCAGACTTCAGCCCAGTGACAAGTGGAGTACCACAGGGTCCAGTCCTGGGTCCTCTCCTGTTTGGTATCTATGTCTCTGAAGTACAGGCTAACACAGAAGGTCTTTGGCTAACTAAATTTGCAGATGACTGCAAACTAGGAGCCATAATCGAAACTCCTAACAATGTTGACATCCTACAAAGGGGTCTCACTGAGACAGATGCCTGGTGTCAAAGACATGGTCTCAAGCTCAGTGCCAAAAGTGCATTGTCATCCCCTTTGGTAAAAACTCTGTACCCATGGACTACCACATAGGCGGTAGTCTATTTAACACTGAAAGTGTGATAAGAGACCTTGGGACACAGGTGGACAGGAGTCTCTCCTTTGATAATCACATCGACACAGTGGTCAGAAAATCCTTCTACGTGGCACACCTCATCACAAAATGTTTCTCATCCAGAAAAAAAGAGGTCATTGTTCCCCTCTACTCATCACTCATTAGCCCCATTATAAAGTACAACGCCCCTTTTGGTATGTACCTCACAAGACATCTACAACAACTGGAAAGGCCGAAAAATACCTCAGAAAGAGGATTATTGGCCTCAAACAGATGCCTTACGCAGACTGTATCAAAAAACTCCAGCTTTACTATGTCGTATATCGCCTACTCAGAGGCGATCTCTGCCTAACATACAAAGTTATGTCAAACCCAGAGCTGTTGAACATGCTCCACTTAAAGAAATCCCAATCCCTCCAAGCTACATGCTCTAGGGACTAAAACCTTATCACTACAATAAACAGAACATGCTGGAGGGATAGATTTCCCATACTCTGGAACAGACTACCTATCTATGTCAAACAGAGCTCCTCATTAGCACTCTTCAAGAAAAATCTTGATGATTGGACGGGTAATAGGAAATTCATCCCGGGGATCACTTCTGTGGTTCTGCTTGACAGGGGCACAGGAAAATAATTTTCTTGGGTGGCAAAAGCCAGGGTACCTTTTTGGCTAGGCTTGTATAGGCCCTAGGGCCAATAGCCTAGTACCTACCTATGAATCTATGAGGAAACATTCCAATTTGGTATAGACTTGAAGAAAGCATGTGACAAGGTCCTAAGAAACTGATTTGGGCAGTTCTGTGGTGGTTCAAAATCCCAGAAACACTGGTATAATTAGTGCGCATTATGTAAAAGGACCCAGTGACTCAAGTACTGTTAGTGTTCGGTCTCACAGGTGGGTGATAAACTACATTAGCAAACGGGTCATAGGGGACAGATCAGCAAAGCTGCTATATGCAGACCATGTGGCATTACAGACAGACTCTGAGCAAGAACTGCAGCAAAGGATAGGAGAATGGAATGCAAAACTGAAGTCACTTGGAATGAACGTGAGTACAGATGAGACAGTTATAACAGTAGAAATGGAGAAATCAGAAGAAGCTGAGACATGAGGTAGAAAGGAAAATAGTGCACCAGGTGAACAACCTCAAGTATCAGGGAGGGGTGGATGAGAATAGGGCAAGTCTGAATAAAGAGGGCAAAGCTAGAATCAGGGGGGGTGCAGCCAACTGGCTCAGAGTGTCAGGGTAGTGTATGCCAGGTAAAATGCCAAAGAAGCTGAAATGTAATCTGTACAAAACAGTGGTGTGACCAGTGGTACTGTAAGGTACAGAAACCTGGGCAGTAAAGGCAGAGCAGATATGGGGGCTAGAGGTGATAGAGATGACTTGCCTGAGATGGGTAGTAGGATGCAGGCTGTGGGACAGACGAAGAAAGGGGGTATAAGGGCAAAAGCCAAAGTAGCACCAGTTGCACAAAAGGCCATAAAGAACAGATTACAGTGGTTTGGGCACATGCAGAAAAGCAGAAGACAATCTGATGAAGAAGATATGGAACAGACAGGAAGAAGGTAAGAGGAAATGAGGGTATCCAGCAAAGAGATGGATGGATTTTGTTAAAAAAGACTTGCAACAGTCAGGCACAAGATTGAAGCAGGTAGGAGAGTGGCTCTGAATAGAGAGATAGCAACAGTTGATACGACACCCTCACTTCAGGTAGAAAATGGGAAAAAGGTGGTTGCAGATGATGATGGTCATCTGTTGCAGAGGTGTCTTCTCACAGGAGAGGCTATCTTCTTGGTCATGTTCATTGTCAAGTTGACAAATTAAGCAAATGTTACTCAAGGTCATGCAGCACACCATCATCTAGCCAGGGTCATGCTACACAAAGTGCAATTCCTGGTAGAACCATCTGTCATTGGTGGAGGCATGTGCAACTCCTGGTAGAACCAGCTGTCATTGGTTGAGGCATGCACAACTCCTGGTAGAACCAGCTGTCATTGGTGGAGGCGTGCGCAACTCCTGGTAGAACCAGCTGTCATTGGTGGAGGCATGCACATATCCTGGTAGAACCAGCTGTCATTGGTGGAGGCGTGCACAACTCCTGGTAGAACCAGCTGTCATCGGTGGAGGCATGCACAACTCCTGGTAGAACCAGCTGTCATTGGTGGAGGCATGCACAGGGTGCTGAACCCTCTTCCATGCAAGTCCTGGACTTGTCTAGTAGACCCAACTGCAGTGTTGCAATGACTGTTGTGGCTGTGTCCCTGCAGACCCCCACTCACATCGCTGCAGCCCCCAGTACATCACACATCCATGGACAATGGCCCTTCTAAACACTAAATGCTCCCAACACTGACATTTCACAAAAAAGCACTTTTTACATTCATACTCCTCAGCACTCAAACTCACTCACTTCCCTGTGAAAGACATACACTCCTGTGCTCCCTTTTCCACCCATGCAAATTATGATACCTGTGCCCTTCCCTCTGTACATTGTTACTTGTGGTGCCTATGTCTGATGCATAGCATGGTCAGTAAGCATAGCCTAATGTTGATTTTGCATGCATAATCGTTTTGTAGTGTATCTGCTTAACTCTTGACTACTATATGCTGAAGCTGTGTGCAAGCAGTTGCCTCTTTCTAGTTCCATGGCATAATATGCCCACCCCTATCTGGCATGATCATCCCCTGTTGCTGGCACGTCCTCTAACTCCTTATCTGACTACGCTTCCATTACCTGTTGTACTGGGAACTGCTGGACCTGCAAGTGACCATGTTGCCCTAACTGCTTACTAAATATAATATTGTGTAACATTCAACATAGACACTATTTTTGCACACGTGACAGGATCATACTGCAGAACATCACCAGATGAATCAAGATAGTGAAAGCATGCCGCCTTTAGCAGCCTAAACACCTGCTCAGTAATGTTACTTTTTTGATTCTACACAATAGTAACCATGATCCGTTGTATATTGATGATTTTGTATGTGTGTCATGAGCTAGAGTTCCATCGCATATCCAGTAATACCAACAAGATGCCCCTATGGGAAGTCACGTCTTGTAAACCTTTGGAAGAGACCACAGCCATACCATATGTGGGAGTCATGATAACTGTCTGTGTAGCCTAAACACACTCTAGATGATAACTTGAAAGTTGATAGAGTAATATTTTACCCTTTGCAGTTCATGTTACACCTTTCCAGTTTAAAAGGTGGGGCCTGTTTTAATATGGATACAGTATATGAACCCCCAGTACCTCAGAGAAATGGGCTGTATCATAAAAATCTCACATGATCTTGGTTCTCTCCTCTGAGGAATACACGGACCACATATGCTCCCCCACATGCTAAAGCATGGCTTAGAGTCACTGCCGGAATATTTTTGAGGAAGATGCCTGGGATACCCCCACTGTGTCCCCAGTAAGTCAGTGAAAGGTATGTGTAGCTAATATATGTGAAGATACACATACCTTAGTATCCCTTGGGATAGGCACTCCATGACTCCTACAGGGTGCAAACGAGGTAACACAGGCCCACAATTTCTTGAATGGTGTCCCTATCAACATGATACCAGACCACAATGCATTATGAAGTCCATGAAATTTTAAGCATGGTTGGATAACTTGTACCTCCTGAGGCAATGTTGTGCACCATTGTGCATGGAGACAGTAATAATAGCCTCTTACAGATACACATTTAATAAAGCTGCAGCAACCTCTAACATTACTTAGCGATTTCCTCAATCTGAGCACAGCATTTATATGTTTCTGAATCACTCAACCACTTTTTTTGCCTCATTATCATACACAGCTGCTCATGATATGGTCATTTGCCTATACCATGACCAACCGAGCATCCTGGACTGGCCTTGTTGTGGAGCCAGGTTTTCTGATGGTGGTGGCCACTCACTGAGCAAATTCACAAGGCCATCTCTAACCTCCAGTCAAACTTCTGCCTGCCCTAATCCCACTTTATTACTTTCCTCTCTCTAGTTATTTGTTTCTAATATCTTGGTTCCTTTGCTAATTTTCTCCAGTAAATTCCAGCATCATTGTCCTTATTTTCTAAACTCCTACTTGCAGTTATTCTTATCAGTAAAATGTCTCTCTTCCATTCCTGTGTTGCCTTAGTTCTTAGAATAGTTTGTGCTACTTTATGACTATAATATTGTGTGTGGTTGTTATTCCCCTTAAGGCTCAATCTGTATCTAAAATTCCACTCTTTCCTTATTCCTACAACTCCATCCCGTTACATCATTATCCCTTTCCAATTTGATTTATAACCTTTTACTTCTGTCATGTATATGAGCCTTAACCATATAGTGTTAAACTATCCCTTCAACTCAGGCAATCCTAAACCACCTTGTTCTATAGGGAGAATCAATTTATCCAATTTAACTCTTGCCCTCTTTAGAAATAAATTATTTCACTTTGTTATTATTGCCCACAATAATTATCAACATTCTCCTCTAGTTGATAAAAACATGCCTAGCCTATATATTAAATTAAAAGGACATTTTCCCTCCTTCTGTCTTATTATCCATATCCATAATCAAGAGTTCCTTTATTCTCATTTTTTGTATCGTGTTTTGTTTAGTCTCTTCTTATATCCTTAGCTGCCATAATACAATCGTTTTAATCCATACACCTAAATACTTAATCTTAATATGTCGCCATAAATATGGGCATTACTAAACCAACCAATGTGTGAGTACATAGTTTACTGCTACAGTCTTTGTTTCTTCATCATTGATTTTATATCCTCCATTTATTCACAAGTCCGTTGGTATCAACACCTGCCCAAGGGATCTCAATCTCCTTTGTAAAATAAATCAAACTTGGGGGGGGTAGGTTTGCATCACAGAGAATACCACTTCCACATAAAGCAAAGTACTTCTCTTACTCCAGTGTAATGTATTTTGGATGAAAGGATGGGTAACTGTTAATTACCCCCAGGTTTAGAACCCCTGCCTCTCACGGATAGGGGAAACATCTAAATAGTTCAACATATCCTTGTTTGGCCATCTATAGGTTATTTGTATGCAAAATATAGGGACTAAAATCTACCATGGGGACACAAAGATGGGCTTCTTGGATCCTCACAGATCAACAGCCTAGTAAGTACTAATAAACTTATCTGAAAAGTCCCAAAATTGTCTCAGAATGTTCCACGATACCAAAAACTTGTCTTTTTTTATTTATCAAGTACAGAATAAGATCATCTTTAAATATAACTAACTTTTCTTGATTACCATACCAGTTATATAGTTTAATTTGAGACTCCCTTATTTCCTCAGCCAATAACACTAAATATAAAGGAAATAGAGTGGAAAGATGATACCCCTGCCTGGTCCCACTGTTCAAACACAGCTTGTTGAAGAGGAACACTCTCACCTTAATTCTTGTCTCCAGTCTTTCATATACCCTCATAATTAACCCTTTTATTCTATCAGAGATTGCAGATGCTACCATTGCCCTACTCATAAAATCCCAGCTGACTCAAATACTTTCTGTGCATTAAGACCCACCAACAATAGCAATGCTTTCTTATTCTGTGTTTTATTAAGGTTGTTAAACATGTGCCTCCCTTCCACAAATTCATATTGATCCATATCTATAAACATTGGCAACATCTTGGCCAGTCTCTTAGTGTTGACATACATACTTAAAATTGAAATGGGTCTATATGAATCTGGGTCTAAAGGTTCTCTACCCTCTTTGGATAATGCAGCCACCACAGATTTCTTCCAAGATGCTGGTAACCCCCCCCCCCCCGCCCTACAATATTGTTAAAAAAACATTCCGGATCTTTATCACTTTCTTCCCCCCCAGCTTCCAAACCTCTACTGGAATATCATGTGTTCCCAGAGACTTTCCCATGAATTAATTATATACCATCATTTTTATCTAATCTCTTCCTATCTTAGCTATTAATTGTTCAGCCTCATATTCCTCTAACCATGGTATAATTCTTTCATAAATGTTTCTATTTGTGCCTTTTCTTCATTTTCACATTCCTCTACTTTATCCAAATTTTCCTAAAGTGTTTGTAATCACTTGCAATTTTACCTGTGATGCTTTTAAATTACTCTATGTAATTTTTACATTTTTGGCTGATATTTCCTATTGTGTTTTCTTCTTTCCATGTCAATGTCTGTAACTGTGGAGCTTTTCTCCCTGGGCTGCCACTGAAAACAGGTGTTTATCCCAATTGGACTTTCCCAGTTAACAAAAACAAATAATAGATAAACAATAAACATCTCTAATATCTCTATATGATCTCTGGTTATTTTTCTTGTAGGTTTTATAACATTGATACCAACCCTTTTTACTTTCTATTCCCTAAATCATTGTGCTAAAAATGTATGTTCTCTGAAGTTGTTATAAAAATGGTTGCATAACAGCAATATTTCCAAGCTTATGATTATTATCTAAATAGTCCCTTTGGCACTTTTTAGTTTCCAGTCTTCTTGTTCTGACAGAGTCCCCCTGTCTTGCAATACTTCAGTCTTTGTCAACCCCTCTGCATAATTCGTATTACTTCTTAACCATATTGCTTTGTCTCTTATTTCTACCATTTAAACTCTGTTTTCATTGTATCCCTCATACAAGCTATCCATTCTGAAGACATTTCTGTCTTCCTTAATCACTGAATCATTTCTACTAGCCATTCCTTAAATTCCTCTGCCTTGAAAGGATAAGTGGGAAAGCACCAGTGTCTCATTTTTACTTCATTACCATCCATCTTGTTCTTGGTTTTTCTTTATGCACAATCTAAAACAGTTATTGGATGTGTTTCAACGCTTTTACATAAAGATGTGCTCCTGTGAAATATTTCTATCCAGTTTAGCCTGGTTATTGTACCTTGGGGAATAATATGTCATTTCTACCCAGTTTCCTACTACTGAATTCACATATTCCATACCAAACAGTCTCATACATGTCTTCAGAAATCAACCCTCTGTTATATTTTACCTTCTAGGCTGCCCCAGTGCATCTTCACTATTGCAAACCAGATTCCAGTCCATGCCCATAAATAATATTCTCTGCAGAAAACGTATTATTTCTCCCAAAAATTTCTTACACTATGCAACAGCATTTTTAGTTGGAATATAAATGCATGCCAGCATAATCCTCCTCCAATGCTAAATAACTCCATACTAGCACAAATCTACCATTATTATCATATTTCCTCTACTATGACTCTTGGGCCTCCTCTAGCAATCAGCATTTTTACTCGCTTTTTCCATTGCCCCTGATATTCTGCTGAATGCCCACCCTGAATTCTTTCTTTGTCAAATTCTCATACTCATTTCTATCCAAATGTGTTTCCTGCAACATTTCTATTTGTACCCTGCATTTCATATGACCATAGGATCATAGGAAGTTACTAGGCTAATGGCCCTAGGGCCCTTAAAAGCTTAGCCAAGTTCTACCCTTATTTCCATGATCAGCACCTAATACCCATGTCCAAGAGGGACACAATCATCTAATCATCCAGATTGCGTTTGAAGAGGGCCAAAGAGGTGCTCTGCTTTACATGAACTGAGAGTCTAACCTCTGGGAGACAAATCTGTCCTTCCAGCAGGTTCTATTAATGTTACATACCAAGTTAAGGTCTTTAGAGCGAGTAACCCATGAGCCATTGGACTTACAGATATACAGCATTTCCAATAAATCAGAGTCAGAGATAGCCTTATATAGGTTCATAGGTTCATACTAGGCTATCTGCCCTAGGGCATTTATAAGCCTTGCCAGAGTGTGTTTGGCTTTCGCCACCCATTTTAAATTAATTTTGCTATGCCCTTTTTTGAGGTTAGTATACTGTGCCTCTGTCTAACAGTGACACAGAAGTGATACCCAGGGTAAACATACGATCTCCCATCCACTCATCAAGATTCCTCTTGAAGAGAGTCAATGAGGGACTCTGCCTAACCTGGACTGGGATTTTATTCCAGAGTGAAAGGAGCCTCTGGGTTATGAATCTGTCCATCCAGCATGTCCTATTTATTTCAGTGCTGAGGTTCAAGTCTCTCGAGCACGTAGCTGTATATGCAAGACAGAGATCACCTGTGAGTAGTCTGTATGAAACAAGAGTATAGTGACAGTGATTTCAACTGATCCACATAGCACAGATCCTGAAGACCATGAATTTTCCTTGTCAGGAACCTTTGTGGTCTCTCCAATTCCTGCATGTGCTTGGAAAGATACATACCAAAAGGGGCGTTGTACTCAATTATTGGCCTGATGAGGGAAAAGTACAGGGAGGATATAACTTCTTTTTTCTGGAGGCAATGCCCTTACTTATGAGATGAGCAATATAGAATGCCCTTCTTACCACTGTGGAGACATGGTGATCAAAGGTAAGGTTGCTGTCAACCTGTGTGCCCAGGTCTTTCACCACTGAGTGCATGCTTAGGGTGTTTCTTTTGATGTGATAGTCAGAACTTTATTCTTAGCGAAAGAGATAATAATACATTTTTTTTGCATTGAGTTTAAGGCTGTGACTTTGGTACTAATCATTTGTTTGCGTAGGACCCTCTTATAGGATGTTGACCTCATTTGGGGATTCTATGACCACTCCCAGTTTGCAGTCATCAGCAAACTTTGTTAGCCACAGACCTTTAGGTTTTGGTTGTGCTTCAGAGAAATAGATTCTGAGTAGTAGAGGTCCCAGGACTGACCCCTGTGGAACACCACAGGTTATGGATCTACTGTTGGAGGTAAATTCCCCTATTTTATCTGTATGGGTTCTATTGGTGATCCTTTTAGTGACCCACCTAACAATATAAGGGTTGATATCTAGTTAGGTGAGTTTGTCAATCATGCCAGACTGGGAAATAGTGTCAAAAGTCTTGGTCAAGTCCAAGTAGGTTGTATGCACAGTTTTTCCCTCATCCAGGGCTCTGGCGGCTGTCTCGAATAAGTGCACCAGGTTTAACAGGCATGATCTCCCTTTGACGAATCTAAACTGAGTAGGGTCAAGTGTTTGGAGATTGCCTATATCTTTGTTGATAAGGTCCATGATGATTCACTCAATGGCCTTCCAAATAAGGCTAGTCAGGCTTATAGGTCTATAGTTCCTGGGGTTAGTGTAAGCACCACCTTTGTGCAAGGGGATGATGTTGGCCATTTTCCATTCAGCTGGGACCAAGCCGGTGCTTAGACTATGACTGAAAGGAGTACCCAATGGTGTTGCTAGTTCTTGTTGGAGCACATGTAGGATGCAGCTTGGAATGTTATCAGGTCCCATAGATGCTGTGTTTTTGGCCTTAGAGCGGGCATATACAACCTGCTCTAGAGATACAAGATGGGGGACAGGTGGAAGGAATGTGAAGGGGTATGTGTGATGAGGAGAGGGGAGTGAAGTTTTTACAGAACCTGTCAACTAACAGGTTTGCTATGTCCACAGGCTCAATGTATGTGGTATCATTAACTACCAGTTCAGTGCAAATCTGGGTCTTACCTTTTAGGGTACGAATGTAACTGCAGCACACCTTATGGTCGTTCTTAGTTGAGGATGCTAATTTGGATTCATAGTTTTGTTTGCAGGACTTCACAAGAAGTCTTATTTGCTTGTTTAATCTGAGGAAGGAGTGTTTTGCGTTTACAGCACCTTCCCTCTTACTTTTGGACAACAATTTCTTCCTCTTATTGTAAAGCCTGTTAACATCAGTTGTCCACCAGGCAGGTTTGCTCTTCCTTGGAGAGCTTGTTTTGGTCCTATCAGGTATAGCCATGTTAATGAAGTTACACAGGTGTTTGTAAAAAGCATTGGTGTAGGACTTGGCATAGTTGCCAGTTCCATCTGAGGGAGGAGATGCAGTGAAGCTATTTATACCTTTCCTTAGAAGGATATAATCTGCTTTGGAGAAGTTTTTTAGTTTAGTTGCTGCTGGGGGGGGGGGGTCAGATGTGATAGTTACTTCGAATGACACTGATTTGTGGTCAGATCTGACAGGGAAGTCCTTACAGTGGGGGTGCTACAGCAATCCCCCATATTTGTAAGCACCAAGTCCAGGATGTTGGTGCCCCTACTTGGGGTGTCCAGTAGCTGGTCCACGGCGTTGGAGTTAATGAAATTGAGGAACTTTTGGACAAGTGAGTTTAAGCGAGTAATTTACCAAGTCAGAACCATGGTATTCGTATGTATCTTGATGGATTCCAGTAGATCCAAGTAGGCAGAGTGAGTGTCCTGATTCATAGAGGGGAGTCCTGTAGCTAGCAATGACTTGAATAGGTGTCCTACCAACAGTTTGTTGCACCTGAAGTGTCTCCAGGGAATCATACTGTTTAACCAGTCTGGAGGTGTATTTATCTTTAATGAATATTGATACACTTTAACCAATCTGGAGGTGTATTTATCTTTAATGAATATTGATACACTTTAACTAATCTGGAGGTGTATTTATCTTTAATGAATATTGATACACTTTAACTAATCTGGAGGTGTATTTATCTTTAATGAATATTGATACACTTTAACCAATCTGGAGGTGTATTTATCTTTAATGAATATTGATACACTTTAACTAATCTGGAGGTGTATTTATCTTTAATGAATATTGATACACTTTAACCAATCTGGAGGTGTATTTATCTTTAATGAATATTGATACACTTTAACTAATCTGGAGGTGTATTTATCTTTAATGAATATTGATACACTTTAACTAATCTGGAGGTGTATTTATCTTTAATGAATATTGATACACTTTAACCAATCTGGAGGTGTATTTATCTTTAATGAATATTGATACACTTTAACTAATCTGGAGGTGTATTTATCTTTAATGAATATTGATACACTTTAACTAATCTGGAGGTGTATTTATCTTTAATGAATATTGATACACTTTAACTAATCTGGAGGTTATTTATCTTTAATGAATATTGATACACTTTAACTAATCTGGAGGTGTATTTATCTTTAATGAATATTGATACACTTTAACCAATCTGGAGGTGTATTTATCTTTAATGAATATTGATACACTTTAACTAATCTGGAGGTGTATTTATCTTTAATGAATATTGATACACTTTAACTAATCTGGAGGTGTATTTATCTTTAATGAATATTGATACACTTTAACTAATCTGGAGGTGTATTTATCTTTAATGAATATTGATACGCTTTAACTAATCTGGAGGTGTATTTATCTTTAATGAATATTGATACACTTTAACTAATCTGGAGGTGTATTTATCTTTAATGAATATTGATACACTTTAACTAATCTGGAGGTGTATTTATCTTTAATGAATATTGATACACTTTAACTAATCTGGAGGTGTATTTATCTTTAATGAATATTGATACACTGCCTCCTTGAGTTTTCATGCCTTCCGTTCATGGTCTGAACGTGTGGTAGGAGATGTAACCCGGTTTATGAAACATTCTAGATCTGGTTCTCACCAACATGTGAAACAGGTGCAGTGCTGCAACTGTTGGACCTTCATTAGTTTAAACTGACCACAAATCAGTCACCTTTGAACTGACACTAACACCAGAACTCACAAAGGGTGAAATCAGACTAAAAAACTTCACCAAGGCAAACTATACCCTCCTAGGTGAAGGTATAAATGCATTCCAAGCCCCACCCCAAGCTGAAAGTGGTAACTACGCCAAATCTTACACTAAATCCCTGTACAATCACTTGCATAAGTGTATAAACACGGCCATACCAGATAGAATCAAAGCCAGAGCCCCAAGTAAAATCAAGCTGCCATGGTGGACTTCCAGCATCAACAAACTCTACAATAAATGCAAACATTTGCTGTCCAAGAACACAAAGACAAGGATAAGGCTTTTTACAGCTATGTACAAAACCTAAAGGGTAGGGCCCAAGCATGTGCAGAACTGGTGCCCAATGGTATCACACACACACTCTGACCCCACAGAGATAGCAAACCTGCTAGCAGACAGGTATGGCAAAAACTTCACTTCCTTATCCTCTCCAACTTTCGACAAACCCTCCCCCAAACTTCCCCCCACCTTACATATCTGAAGAGCAAGTCCTCAAAGCCCTATCCAAGGCAAAGAACACAACTTCTATGGAACCAGATGACATCCCAGGCTGTTTTCTAAACAAGCTCAAACATGAACTAGCATCACCACTAAGTACCCTTTTCAATCAAAGCTTAACCACAGGCTTTGTTCCTGTGGAATGGAGAACAGCTACAGTTATTCCGTCGACCCAGGAATGACAGCCCCATAAGCCTGACCATCTTCATCTGAAAGGCCATGGAACGTATCATTGTGGACCTCATAAATAAAGATATAGGTGACCTCCAAAACCTGGATCCTACCCAATTTGGCTTCTTGAAAGGCAGATCCTGCCTGTCAGACCTGGTGGATTTATTTGAAAGTGTGACCAAGGCCATTGATGAGGGCAGATCTGTGCACACAGCATACATCAACTTGGCAAAGGCTTTTGACACAATCTCACCTTCAGGCATTAATGATAAACTTAGCAAACTGAACATAAACTCCTTCGTTGTAAGATGGGTTGCCAACTGGCTCACAAACCAAACACACACACTATCAAAGTGGGTGACTCCACTTCAACCGCAGACCTGTTACTAGCACGGTGCCACAAGGGTCAGTGCTGTGCCCTCTACTGTTTGATATATACTTCTCAGAAGTTCAGGTAGAAACTAAAAGGTTACGGCTGACCAAGTTGCAGATGACTACATACTAGGTGCAATCATTTGAATCCCCAAATGATGTCACTATACTCCAGGGGGGTCTCACACAGACCAACAGCTGGTGTATCACAGTCTCAAGCTGAATGCAAAGAAATGTATCATCATTCCCTTCAGCACAAACAATGTCCCTTCACACTATCAAATCAATAACAATACCCTAAATACCTAGGAAGTGGTAAGAGTCACAAGGTGACCACAACCTTAACTTCAGCTACCATGTGTCTACCATTGTAAGGAAAGTTTTCCATGTAGCTCACTTGATTAGTAAAGGCATCGCCTCGAGAGCAACAGAAGTTATACCCCCCCTATACACAGCACTTGTCCAGCCTATAATTGGGTATAAAGTTCCATTCTGTATGTACTGTACTAAGCACCTCCAGCAATTAGAGAGACCTCAGAGGTTTCTAACAAAGAAGATCAAGGGCCTCCAGGACGTGCCTGACATGGACTGACTAAAATCCCTGTCACTATACTCTGTGTCTTATAGTCTTCTTAGGGGAGACTTATGCCTGGCCTACAGAGGAACCCAAGACCCAAACCTAATGAACTTACTGCATACCCGTAAGTCAAATAGGTCTAAGGCTACCCATTTCAGGGACTTAAATATGGCATGTGACTTAAATAGGACATGTTGGAGGGACAGATTTATCTCCTAGTGACTGCCGCATCGTTGGAACAGGCTACCAGTTCATGTGAAACAGAACATCTCTATGACACTGCTCAAGAGAAGCCTGGATGAGTGGATGGGGCACCGTAAATTCTTACTGGGGATAGAGCCCACAACCCTCCTGGCAATGGGCAGTCATCACTAAATGCAATCTTGGGTATTGACTAGTACTTCTACGCTACTACATTCGGTTGAAATGGCTAGGCTTAAAATGACCTGATTGATAGCCTAGTAATCTCTTATGATCATATGATACAGTAAAGAACACAAAGAAAAAATAAATGGGCATGTGCATCTTTGTCAGGTAAGAAACAAGTCCAGAAAAATGTCTCATATCACTTTACAGTCCTTTAAGCTCTTAATTGCAAGTTTATTGTGAGCAATTCCCCAAACAACATTTGTCATGTTAATAGGAATTCTCTGATTCTGATACATTTGGAAATGTCCTGCTTCTAATTTCTTGTTAAACACCAGAAATGCTGAATACAGATATGACAGTTATGAAGGAACCAATGGGAGAAATCAGAAGAAGCTGAAAACTGAGATAGAAGGTAAAATAAAATAAATGGCTCATAGCTTCAGGTATCTGGGAGGGATCGTTGCATCTCCCTACCCAAACTAAAATGGCTCAAACTTCCCCACCACCTAACCTACTTGCAGTTAGCCACAGTTTACAATATGCATTACCAAACCTTCCAATTGTCCATCCCTCACCCCCTGTTTACTCTCCATAAGCCCCCCTGACAACTCAGATCTGAAAATCAATTCCATCTAAAAGTGCAAATACCCAATCTAGCAGTTGGTCAATCTCTCTACTCATGTACCATTGCTAAAACTTGGAATTCCCTACCCAGGTCTATCAGAACTATTTGCAATCACATATCTCTAAAACAGGATCTCTTAGCCCTATGGCAATGTACTTGTGGCTACGACTACAGAGCATCTTCCCCCACCTGATCTCAGTAACTTTTTCTCCCCTCTGCTTAACAGTTATGCAACTATCTCTTGCAGTCTTCACTCTACAGTATCCAAAGCAGATTATATATTATACTTTGTATATTTTGTATATGATGTACACTGCTTTTGTTATTCTAGCTAGAAATTTGTAATAAGATCGTATGTCTATTTTTTAAGTTGTTATCTCTCATTGTATGTAGAAAATGTGATTGCATTTAAATTTCTTTTGTATGTGGAGCTTTTCTCCCTGGGCCTCCACTGAAAATGGGCACTTTTTGGCCCAGTGGACCACCCTGGTAAAGAAATGCAAATAAATAAATAAATAATAATAAATAAGAGAAGGGAAGTCTGAATGAGGAGGAGGTCAAAGCTAGAATCAGAGGGGCTGCAGCCAACTGGCACAGTGTGTCAGGCATAGGGTATGACAGAAGAACACAAAAGAAACTGAAAAGTAAGGTGTACAAAACAGTGGTGTGACCAGCACTACTGCATGGTACAGAAACCTGGGCAGTAAAGGCAGAACAGCTGAGGAAGATAGAAGTAATAGAAATGAAGTGCCTGAGATAGGTTGTAGGATGCACACTGTGGGCCAAACAAAGAAATAAGGACATCACAGCAGAAACCAAAGTAGCTCCAATTGCAGAAAAGGTCAAAGAGAACAGATTGTGGTTGTTCCAGCACATGTGCAGGAAAGCAGAAGACAATTTGATTGGAGACTCAATCATAATGTTATGATCAGAGACCCAATAATATCACCATTTTGTACAAATCCTATGTCAGTCTTTCTTTTTTTTTTAGTTACATAAAGATATTCTGTTTTGCAAGGTCTGTTTACTATACCTTTAGCCTTAGTAAGTCGAGATATTGCATAAATAAAACTGATATTAATTCCACCCCATTAAACTAGTAAGTGTGAATGTTCATAAAATCAGGTATCATCAAATGCACACACACTCTCTTACACAAAGTTTCACAGTTGCCACGTCTGGGATTAGAACTTTTACCTAACTAGTATGCTACACTATAGCATTACGCAGTTATTGCACGTGCCATGGAGCTTATGGGGCTGGCACTTCTCCAAAGGGTTATTTCAAGGTGACTGGCATTAGAAGGCTTGCTAAAGTAGGGCAATGGGAGGTGTAGTGACTGTGAATGGCCTCAAAATAATTCATCTCCACACACACAAACACACCCAGAATTTCACAGTTGTCATGTCTGGGATTAGAACTCCTACATAACTAGATATGCTACACTATAGCATTACACATTTATCACAAGCGCCATGGAGATTATGGTGCTAGCACTTCTCCAAAGGGTTATTCCAAGGCGACTGATATCGCCAGGCTTGCTAAAGTAGGGCAATGGGAGGTGTAGTGACTGTGGATGGCCTCAAAATCATTCATATCCACACACATACACACACAGTTGCCATGTCTGGGATTTGAACTCATATCTAGTATGCTATACTGTAGCAGTATGCAGTTATCGCAAGTGCCACAGAGCTTATGGGGCTGGCAGCTCTCCAAAGGGTTATTTCAAAGTAACTGACATCAGCAGGCTTGCTAAAGTAGGGCAATGGGAGGTGTAGTGACTGTGAGTGGCCTCAAAATCATTCATCTCCACACACACACACACACACACACACACACACACACACACACACACACACAAACACACAGTTTCACAGTTGCCACGTTTGGGACTAGAACTCCTAACTACTTCTCTACACTACAGTATTACACATGTATCGCAAGCACCACACAGCTTATAGGGTTGAGACTTGGCCAGAGGGTTATTTAAAGGTGACTGACATCAGCAGGAGTGCTAACATGGGAAATGCAGTATGTGTGAATGGGCTATAAACCATTCCTCTGGAAACACACATACAACACTCAGTCACACGCAACTTTACATTTGACAGGACTGGGTATACAAATGCTACATGAATACTGATTTGTACTATCGTATTACAAGACACTATATAACTGAGGGCTACCAAAAGCAACGTCTACAGTGATTGACATCAGCACATCATGTGATATTGGCCAATCGGATGTGTGGTGGGTGGGACAGGCCTCATGATGGAATTCTCTCTGTCACTGTCTGTCTCTCAATCTCCCCCCTCCACATCTCTGTTTGTGTATGTTTGACCTATTATAGTGTGTTGGCCTTGGATATGTGTGAGTATTTCTATCCAATGTGTGTGCAAAGCATAAATGGTGTACAATGTGATGTGTGTGCACAGACATCTGTGACTGACAGATATGTATAGTCCACTGTTGTTGTCAGACACGGGCTTCATTTCTTTAAGTGTAGGAGCTACTGAGTGTGTGAATCCATTCCAGGTAGGCTGTACTCCAGTCCAGGATTTGGTGTTCTACACCTACAGCTAGCAACCTGTTTCTGCAGGATATCTGTAGATAGCTTGACAATATAGAGTCACAATGGGCGAATATAGTGGGATACTGTAAACATTGTGTCTGTGCTGCTTGTGTTACATGGTTGGTGTTAGAGAGATATTCAGACATACATACTGTTTTACACTGTGATGTATTATGTCGTCAGCTACTAAAAGATATACTTATTGCTCACAGTTATTTCCTGGGAAATACAAGATGAATGAAGCAGTGTCCAGTATTGTGGTCTGCAGCCTACATATTCTTGCACACCCATGCCATTCTGAAGGGGTAGCTGCAGACACTTGCTGATGGGTCTGTGTAAATGGTCCAATACCTTGGTACTGTGGTGGCTGAAGATCACCTGCTTGTGCATATATCGATGTGACAGAATGGCCATATCCTGCTATGGCCATACCTCTCAGCTGTGCAGATTCACCCAGGTTACCCAGAGGCAGGGCTCATATATCTGGTCAGTTCCCCTTCACATTGTAGTTTACAAGCAGGTTTGTAGCCACCCATTGGTGGGTTTGCAGGCAGGGATAGTATGAGCACACATCAGAGTTTCAGACTTCACACATGGAATGTCCATTCTTCTACACCCCCCACTCTGTTATTCTATCCTCTTCCTAACATTATGCGAGTGATATCTGAGAAGTATCCCTATAGTTGTCCCTTCATCCCAGCGGTATTTAGGGGTTGGTCCACAGTTCATGCAGTAGGACATACTGGGCATGCTACTGGGATTTGTCAACATGACCTTGCATTTGTATTCTGTGGACTGTGTTATGTTGTTAGTTGGGACCCCATGAGATAACATACATTGGCAGTATGGGTGATGCACAGGCCTTTGACAGAGGACTGTAGGGCATTTGGTAGTGATGCAGGCCATCTGTAGCAGGCCAGTGCATTGTCACTCCTACAGTCCCAGGCTGCGAGCCACTGGATTCCCCCAAGGTGACAGGGTAAGTGTGCGAGGTGTTAATGGCAATAGTTCCTGCCCATAGTAATCCATTGGTGTGGATGCCGGCAGGGTGTTGCTTACAGCTAGGGAATACACCTGCATGGGACACCTCTTCAGCATGCTGCATTCTGTGGGTATTCCCATACAGAGGTGGGGGTCATATTGTACTCATTCCCAATAGCAGGGATATGACCTGTGATAAATCTGTGGCTGATGGTGGGCTGAGCTGAGTGCTTGTGTGATATGGAAGCTACTTGCAGCTGACTCACAGATATACATGGGACATTCCCCTTATGCTGCCTTGTGTGGGGACATAGGCAGTCTCTCATTACTTCATAACTGTGCCTTTTGTGGTCTGCCAGTGATTGTCCAGACTACATCAGTATTCCATTCCTCACAGACAACTAATGTGCTGCTAACCTGTATGTACAATTCCAAAGGTGTGTGCAAGTGACAGTTACATTTTATGTACTCTGTCTAGGGTACTTCCACCTTTGTACTGTGTGCATGCTTGGGCCCACATTCATGGCATGTCCATCTTTCGGATGGTGACAGATATTGACATCTGAACAGTGAGTATGGATGACTGCTGACATGCTTATTGCTGAGATGCATTGTGGCTGGCATTGCAGTTGTCGGAACATGGCCCTGTCATCAACAGCACTGGCCATAGGCCACCGAGACACAACCCCCCATGCGTACATGCTGACCACTTCCAGACAATATTGAACACACAACAACCTAACACATGGACCCGTGCATATTGTACACATGCAACAATCTATCCTGTAAATTGGGCCAGCTCAGGTAATATGTGCTCCACTGTTATTAAACCCACATGTATATGTTACTGCATTTCTACAATCGGATTGTGTGTGTGTGCGTGTGTGTGGGGGGGGGGCACACCTAACAACTGTAAACATTTGCTATGACTGCACTGGTATTTCAGGTACTCTGGCTTCCATTTCATTTTTTTATTCTGACCTATCATGCAGACTGGAGGCATATCAGTAGTGTACAGATCTTAGGTTTTATTGACCTACATTTCAGTTTCAGACTTCTTACCCTTCAGAACTAACATACAACTGCCTGACCTGTTGTAGTCTGTCTGTGTAGGTCTGGAGGGGGGCCTGTTCTCCATTGCCATTAATTGTAGGCCTTAGCACAGCCTTTCTTTATGGTCATCTACACCTGTTCTGCTGGCTGAGGCTATTGTTGGGTATGTGACCCTCACTGACATGCATGTGTGTGTCCTATGGACACACATTTGGCCCACTACATGTACTGCAGTAGGATTTGTCACCTTGTCTAGTACTGCCTACTTTGTTGACACCAGTATTTTTTATGGATTTCATGCTTCCCATTTAGCTGTCCACTATCTGCTGCCATCCCATTCAGCCACCCGATTCCCTTGCATGCTCACACCCATACCATAGATACAAATATCAGAACATACTACTCCATTCAGCAATTGATAGGAAGAGTGACTTACCTTGTGGTTGTGCCAGCATTGAGGATGGTGCTGGAAGGCTGACTATGTTGGATGCACATAGTACACTTCCTATACATGATAAAGCACAGGTAGTGTCATGTTTGGCATCCCTTTTACTGTATGTGCGAGTCAGAGAGAGGTGTAATTCCCTGGTTCCCTAACATGTCAGTGTATGTGCTATGAGTTGCCTCTTTGCCAAAGCCTGGGCATACTGGGCATGCCTCCTTCTGCCTACATGGGCAGGCTCAGGTTGTTCCTCCTCTGAGTCCCTCTGTGCATGTGATGGCCTTGGCAATGGTGGGGGGCTGTGTGGCCTTGCCCAGTGCTGTTCCTGCTGCAGCTGTTTCCGCAGGATCATATTGTGTAGCATGGAACATACAATAAACATTTGGTTACATGTAGCTGGAGAGTACTGCAAGGCTCTACTGGATATGTTCAGCCAGAAGAATTGTGACTTGAGCATCCCAAATACATGCTCTATTATGATTCTGGTTTGTGTGTGTGCCTCATTATGGAGTTCTTGTTCATGTGTGTGTGTATTTCTGATGGGTGTCATCAGCCACGGCTCCAGTGCATAACCAGCATCCCCCACTAGGTGGCCATATGGGATATCCCCACTGGCAAATGTCTGGCACAGCTGTGTCATATGCCAGATGTGGGAGTCGTGATAGCTTCCAGGGCTACCAGCACACACATTCAAGATAATGCCCTGGGCATCGCACATGACCTGGCAGTTGATGGAGGGGAAGCCCTTGTGGTTTATAGAGACCCTACCCCTGCTTGCCAGGTGGTGCTTTAATGTGTATGTGCATGCAGTCTATAGCACCCACTACCTCAGGGTATTCTGCTATTTGATGGAAGAGATGCATATTGCTGGTGAACGCCTCACGGGTGTTGAGGAAATATATGTGCTCACCAGCATGTGCTGACATGGCATCCAGGAACTGGTGGAGTACCATGGATGCTGATGCCTGTGAGATCCCCATAATATCCCCAGTTGGCCTTTGGAAGGTCTCTGTGGCTAGTATTCCTAAGCCTACACATACCTTAGTATCCACTAGGATGGGTTCCCCTCTGTTGATTCTGTGTGTGAGGCATGGTCGGCACAGCTCAACAATTTGCTGTAGAATGTCCTTGTCCACCCTATAGCGCTCCACTATCTCCAGCTCATGTAGCCCCTGGTAGGTTACCCTGGGTCTGTACACTCTTCTCCTTCTCACTGTGGGTTGGTCGTCGGCATTCACATCCTCACCACCCTCAGTCTCTCCCACATATTGATTATGAGAACAACAGCAGCATCTAACATTTTGTTAGTTTTGTCAGGTAAAACTTCCCCATCTGTGTAAACTGGTGGTGTAGAGTTTGTGGGAAAAACCAGCGTGAAAGGTGTTTGCATAGTTTATAGTAGTGTGCTAGGCTGTTCCATGTGTAATTGGCTGATTCTGATGCATTTCACCTGCCAGCTATGCTGGTTCTTCTTGATTGCTTTCCTACTGCTGTTTTCCCTTTCCATTGCCTTCCCGTTTAAGCCCCGAGGTGTGCCGTGCACACCCAGTGCTCAGATGTGAACAGAGCTGCTATTTTCTGTTTTTTTTTTTTTTTTTGTGGTTTAAAATCGGTGCGCAGCCCGCACACCCATTTAGGTAATGTAAATACTGCTAGGCAGCTTCAGACACACCCCCTTCCTTAGCTGTGCTTAGTTAAGGGCAAACATGGGCCACAGAGCTCCAGTAAGCTTACAGCGTGCATGACACTCCCCCTTATGAGGTCATCTAGCTCATCCTTATACCATGGTGTTGCTGCACCTACATGGTTGGGTGTAGGCTAACACTGAGGGTAAATCTGTGATTCAGTATTAGTCTCCTCATTTGTATAAAACAGAATGCTAATTCATAGTTACCACACTCACACTGAGCCTTCCCTCTTAGCAACCACTATTCCCTGGTATTGTTGTCATATGCATGCCATTGACTATCATAGCAAAATGATGATTTGGGTTTAAAAGCTTATTTCCAACTTTTAAGCATATTTTCGGGCCGATCCCATTTGCGCACTGCTGCCCTATGCTTAAACGTCCGAAATCGGCCAAAAAAATAAAAGTTATTTTTTATAATTTTGTAACTATTTCCCATGCCAATGGCATTATATTTGGCCATTGGTATGCCTACTACATTGAATACATGCTTTCTTTGTAGCTGTTATGCCTCTGTTTTGTAATTTGCAGAAATGTATTCTGTTAGTAACCGAATACATTTCTGCAGGTTACACTATTCCTGCACAGACACCTGCCTGCTTCCTGGATTGCTAATTCACCTCATTTGCATGGTTTTCACCAGCAAATGGGGTAATTAGCATATAGCAGTGGTGTCCGTGCAGGAGTAGTGTAGGAGCGCTTGTGCACGTCCCGGGAGCTCATTCCTGGATCACTCGTCGGCCATATTACATGCAGCAGCTCTTGCACTATTCCTGCACACCATGCAGAGCTTGCTGAATCCTGGGGCTGGTATTTTATGACTTTGTGTCTCTCTGTACATAAGACACTGTAGTCACTGGGTGTAGCGATTTCAATAATCAGTGCTGCTTTTGTCTTTTTTCATGGACTACTACAGCTGGTTTTCTCACACATATTTTTAAACTGGTGTTAATGGGTGATCCCATGTGCTATAAATGTCATCATTCTCTATAATGCTTTGTGTTTCATGTTTCCAGTGCTTCTCAACTACTTCAATATTGTAATGTTTGCACAATCCCCAATGCAACAGTCTTGCCACATTATTATGCCTTTCAGTACACAGGCCCTCTGCCATCAGTGTATCACACCAAGCAACAAGATGTATGACTTTTTCTAGTTCTTTTTTACAGAACCTACATTTTTTCCTGTTTTCCCACATGTTCAATAGACTTTGTAAACCAACATGTACATAGTCCAGTATCCTGGGTCGCTATTATTAACCTTTCATCTTTTGTTTTCATTTCATCTCTCCTTAACCATTCCTGTGTCAAATCTTGATCGACATCAGATTGCTCCAGGAAATCTCTGTATTTACTACAATATTTATGCTTTTTCCACATTGCTTTCCTTCTCACCTGATCCTTCTCCTTGTATTCTTTCTTTCGTTTGTCTCATTCAGTTGCTCTCTGATTTTGTTTTCTTTTGGTTTAACTTCCATTCCTGCTTGATACCAAAATGCTTCTGTAAAACTAAGCAGAGAAGTCATCTTAGACTTACTCTCCTCATGTTTTACAATTTTCACTGTGTTTGGATCTGGTTAGGTCAAAAGATATGTATGCAGTCCCCTGACTGTAGATCTGTACATGTAATCAGTTTCAAGGAGGACCATGCCTCCTTCAGATCAAGGAATATACTATAATCTTGGTATGCACTGATTTTTATATACAATTTGATAAGCGTGAAGCAGATTTTTTTCCCTGTCCAAATGATACAATAGCTTTTTCTGGCCAGTCAGTCACCCCAAAACTGTAAGTCAGAACAGGAAGAGCAAATTGGTTTATAGCTTGAACTTTATTCCTAGATGTCAAGGCAGTTTTCAGAATTAGTTTTAGTCTTCTAAAGTATTCTTTACTGAGTTTTATTCACATTAGTCCATTTTTCATTGGTGGTCCTTCATCAGTTCACAAATATTTATATACTCTGTCCTGCTCAAGTTCCTTTATATCACATTCTTGTCTCAGACTGATATTTTCTTGGTGTTGCAGCTTTCCTGCTTTAGACATTGCTTTTGCACATTTATCAAAACCAAATGACATTTTTATATAATCTGAGAAATTTTTAACCACTTGTAGTTGTGCTTTCAACTCTTCATCTGATGAACTGTACACGTTTAAGTCATCCACAAAAAATAGATGAGAAATCTTTAAACAAAGTTGTTTTCTTGGAGCCAAATTGTAACCATGACCTAATCTGTTAAGTAAACAGCTTAATGGAGTAAGGGCAGGACAAAACAACAGCGATGATGGAGAATAATCCTGGAATATCCCCTTTTGAATTTTTATCCCTAGAGAAATAATTTGCCCTTTGTAATGGCTTAACTGCAAAGTGGTTTGCCACTGTTTAATGCTTGCTATAATGTAATTGGTTGATATAGGATATATCTTATATATCTGTAAGCATTATCCATTAATGTGAGATGTTGTCAACTGCTTTTTTGTAATCTAGCCATACCGTACTTAGACTCTTCCACTTCTTACAATTTTCTGTTATGGCTTTATTTAGCAACAAATGATCCTTTCTTGCATATGACTTTGTTTCGTTAACCCTTTGCTTTATTGCTAAAATTGCATCAGTTCCAGTAAATAGTCTGCACATTGTTGGAAGACAAGTTATTGGTCTATAGCTTTGAGGATGGCTTGCAGGTTCACTCTTAAGGAGGAGTATCATTTTTTTTTTGTTGTTGAGCATGTAAGTAATTCTTACTCGGGGCCAAAGCTTCATGTTTAGCTAACAGTTAGGTATCACCTCTGGGCCTGGGGTTTTCCATTCAAAAGTTTTTCTTAATTTTGTTTGTTTCTCTGTTATTTCATCCCATCTCATATTCTCTGCATTAGAACTCCTTACTGTTCTTTAAATATTTCTGTCCATTCAGCATATTTGTTGTGTTCCACAGATTCTTCATAAATATTTCTCCAAAATATATCTATTTCTTCTTTTTTGGCTGTGTTTCTATTCCTTTTGCTTTGAACTCCTGTTATATATAAAACTTTTATGGGTCATCAATGAATTGCTGGTTTTGTACTTTCCATTTATATTTATCTGTACATCTCCTAAGATTCTCTGCCTCCGCTGATATTATTAGTTTATTATTTGCAATAATATATGATGGATACTGGTCTGTTCTGATACTGTACTTTCTTTCACCACGTCTATCTTTCTAAGTATTCATTATTATCTGTTCCCTGTTCTGTATTCTTCTAATCATGCCACTTCTTGTCTTAATTGCTTTATAGTTTTCTCTATGTGATGCTTTCATTATGGCATTTTATTGTGTGTTTCAGTAAAGGCTTTTCAATGAAGGATATTCAATTTTAGCTCATCTGTGGACTACCTACTGTTTTCTATGTGATTATTTTGGAGCATGTATTTGTAGTTATATTTTACAGTTTGATTTGTATTAAGTGAATTAAGTGCATGACATAATTTAGGAAGTGAACATCACACCCTCCACAGCGTTGGTTTGTTTTGCACCCAGTAGAGCTTGTGGACTGGGTTTTTCCGAGACTTCAAGGTATAACCACAGATTTCTCTTTTCGCGTTTCATTTCTTTCCTTTCTTTCCCTAATTGCTCTGGGTTTTTGTGGTAAAACGTCATCAGTTATTAATTTAGCTGCACAATAATATATCCTGTTTATTTCTGTTATATCACAATCATTTCTCTTAATAGTCCTAATTACTGTGTTCATCTGTTTTACCAACCTTTTAACATTTTGGTTCTTACTTACTTTCTGTATTTTCTTCTACGCTGGTGTCTACCCATCTCTGTTGAATCGTCCAGCTCTTCCCTTAGGTCATTTTCTTCTACGCTGGTGTCTACCCATCTCTGTTGAATCGTCCAGCTCTTCCCTTAGGTCATTTTCTTCTCGCTGGTGTCTACCCATCTCTGTTGAATCGTCCAGCTCTTCCCTTAGGTCATTTTCTTCTACGCTGGTGTCTACCCATCTCTGTTGAATCGTCCAGCTCTTCCCTTAGGTCATTTTCTTCTACGCTGGTGTCTACCCATCTCTGTTGAATCGTCCAGCTCTTCCCTTTGGTCATTTTCTTCTACGCTGGTGTCTACCCATCTCTGTTGAATCGTCCAGCTCTTCCCTTTGGTCATTTTCTTCTACGCTGGTGTCTGCCCATCTCTGTTGAATCGTCCAGCTCTTCCCTTTGGTCATTTTCTTCTACGCTGGTGTCTGCCCATCTCTGTTGAATCGTCCAGCTCTTCCCTTTGGTCATTTTCTTCTACACTGGTGTCTGCCCATCTCTGTTGAATCGTCCAGCTCTTCCCTTTGGTCATTTTCTTCTACGCTGGTGTGTGCCCATCTCTGTTGAATCGCCCAGCTCTTCCCTTTGGTCATTTTCTTCTACGCTGGTGTCTGCCCATCTCTGTTGAATCGCCCAGCTCTTCCCTTTGGTCATTTTCTTTTACGCTGGTGTCTGCCCATCTCTGTTGAATCGCCCAGCTCTTCCCTTTGGTCATTTTCTTCTACGCTGGTGTCTGCCCATCTCTGTTGAATCGCCCAGCTCTTCCCTTTGGTCATTTTCTTCTACGCTGGTGTCTGCCCATCTCTGTTGAATCGCCCAGCTCTTCCCTTTGGTCATTTTCTTCTACGCTGGTGTCTGCCCATCTCTGTTGAATCGCCCAGCTCTTCCCTTTGGTCATTTTCTTCTACACTGGTGTCTGCCCATCTCTGTTGAATCGCCCAGCTCTTCCCTTTGGTCATTTTCTTCTACACTGGTGTCTGCCCATCTCTGTTGAATCGCCCAGCTCTTCCCTTTGGTCATTTTCTTCTACGCTGGTGTCTGCCCATCTCTGTTGAATCGCCCAGCTCTTCCCTTTGGTCATTTTCTTCTACGCTGGTGTCTGCCCATCTCTGTTGAATCGCCCAGCTCTTCCCTTTGGTCATTTTCTTCTACGCTGGTGTCTGCCCATCTCTGTTGAATCGCCCAGCTCTTCCCTTTGGTCATTTTCTTCTACGCTGGTGTCTGCCCATCTCTGTTGAATCGCCCAGCTCTTCCCTTTGGTCATTTTCTTCTACGCTGGTGTCTGCCCATCTCTGTTGAATCGTCCAGCTCTTCCCTTTGGTCATTTTCTTCTACGCTGGTGTCTGCCCATCTCTGTTGAATCGTCCAGCTCTTCCCTTTGGTCATTTTCTTCTACGCTGGTGTCTGCCCATCTCTGTTGAATCGTCCAGCTCTTCCCTTTGGTCATTTTCTTCTCGCTGGTGTCTGCCCATCTCTGTTGAATCGTCCAGCTCTTCCCTTTGGTCATTTTCTTCTACGCTGGTGTCTGCCCATCTCTGTTGAATCGTCCAGCTCTTCCCTTTGGTAATTTTCTTCTATGCTGGTGTCTGCCCATCTCTGTTGAATCGTCCAGCTCTTCCCTTTGGTCATTTTCTTCTACGCTGGTGTCTGCCCATCTCTGTTGAATCATCCAGCTCTTCCCTTTGGTCGTTTTCTTCTACGCTGGTGTCTGCCCATCTCTGTTGAATCGTCCAGCTCTTCCCTTTGGTCGTTTTCTTCTACGCTGGTGTCTGCCCATCTCTGTTGAATCGTCCAGCTCTTCCCTTTGGTCATTTTCTTCTACGCTGGTGTCTGCCCATCTCTGTTGAATCGTCCAGCTCTTCCCTTTGGTCATTTTCTTCTACACTGGTGTCTGCCCATCTCTGTTGAATCGTCCAGCTCTTCCTTTTGGTCGTTTTCTTCTACGCTGGTGTCTGCCCATCTCTGTTGAATCGTCCAGCTCTTCCCTTTGGTCGTTTTCTTCTACGCTGGTGTCTGCCCATCTCTGTTGAATCGTCCAGCTCTTCCCTTTGGTCGTTTTCTTCTACGCTGGTGTCTGCCCATCTCTGTTGAATCGTCCAGCTCTTCCCTTTGGTCGTTTTCTTCTACGCTGGTGTCTGCCCATCTCTGTTGAATCGTCCAGCTCTTCCCTTTGGCCGTTTTCTTCTATGCTGGTGTCTGCCCATCTCTGTTGAATCGTCCAGCTCTTCCCTTTGGTCATTTTCTTCTACGCTGGTGTCTGCCCATCTCTGTTGAATCATCCAGCTCTTCCCTTTGGTCATTTTCTTCTACGCTGGTGTCTGCCCATCTCTGTTGAATCGTCCAGCTCTTCCCTTTGGTCATTTTCTTCTCGCTGGTGTCTGCCCATCTCTGTTGAATCGTCCAGCTCTTCCCTTTGGTCATTTTCTTCTCGCTGGTGTCTGCCCATCTCTGTTGAATCGTCCAGCTCTTCCCTTTGGTCATTTTCTTCTCGCTGGTGTCTGCCCATCTCTGTTGAATCGTCCAGCTCTTCCCTTTGGTCATTTTCTTCTCGCTGGTGTCTGCCCATCTCTGTTGAATCGTCCAGCTCTTCCCTTTGGTCATTTTCTTCTCGCTGGTGTCTGCCCATCTCTGTTGAATCATCCAGCTCTTCGCTAAGGTCATTTTCTTCTCGCTGGTGTCTGCCCATCTCTGTTGAATCGTCCAGCTCTTCCCTTTGGTCATTTTCTTCTACGCTGGTGTCTGCCCATCTCTGTTGAATCGTCCAGCTCTTCCCTTTGGTCATTTCCTTCTACGCTGGTGTCTGCCCATCTCTGTTGAATCGTCCAGCTCATCCCTTTGGTCATTTTCTTCTACGCTGGTGTCTGCCCATCTCTTTTGAATCGTCCAGCTCTTCCCTTTGGTCATTTTCTTCTACGCTGGTGTCTGCCCATCTCTGTTGAATCGTCCAGCTCTTCCCTTTGGTCATTTTCTTCTACGCTGGTGTCTGCCCATCTCTGTTGAATCGTCCAGCTCTTCGCTTTGGTCATTTTCTTCTACGCTGGTGTCTGCCCATCTCTGTTGAATCGCCCAGCTCTTCCCTATAGTCATTTTCTTCTACGCTGGTGTGTGCCCATCTCTGTTGAATCGTCCAGCTCTTCCCTTTGGTCATTTTTTTCTACGCTGGTGTCTGCCCATCTCTGTTGAATCGTCCAGCTCTTCCCTTTGGTCATTTCCTTCTACGCTGGTGTCTGCCCATCTCTGTTGAATCGTCCAGCTCTTCCCTTTGGTCATTTTCTTCTACGCTGGTGTCTGCCCATCTCTTTTGAATCGTCCAGCTCTTCCCTTTGGTCATTTTCTTCTACGCTGGTGTCTGCCCATCTCTGTTGAATCGTCCAGCTCTTCCCTTTGGTCATTTTCTTCTACGCTGGTGTCTGCCCATCTCTGTTGAATCGCCCAGCTCTTCCCTATAGTCATTTTCTTCTACGCTGGTGTCTGCCCATCTCTGTTGAATCGTCCAGCTCTTCCCTTTGGTCATTTTTTTTCTACGCTGGTGTCTGCCCATCTCTGTTGAATCGTCCAGCTCTTCCCTTTGGTCATTTTCTTCTACGCTGGTGTCTGCCCATCTCTGTTGAATCGTCCAGCTCTTCCCTTTGGTCATTTTCTTCTACGCTGGTGTCTGCCCATCTCTGTTGAATCGTCCAGCTCTTCGCTTTGGTCATTTTCTTCTACGCTGGTGTCTGCCCATCTCTGTTGAATCGTCCAGCTCTTCCCTTTGGTCATTTTCTTCTACGCTGGTGTCTGCCCATCTCTGTTGAATCGTCCAGCTCTTCCCTTTGGTCATTTTCTTCTACGCTGGTGTCTGCCCATCTCTGTTGAATCATCCAGCTCTTCCCTTTGGTCGTTTTCTTCTACGCTGGTGTCTGCCCATCTCTGTTGAATCGTCCAGCTCTTCCCTTTGGTCGTTTTCTTCTACGCTGGTGTCTGCCCATCTCTGTTGAATCGTCCAGCTCTTCCCTTTGGTCATTTTCTTCTACGCTGGTGTCTGCCCATCTCTGTTGAATCGTCCAGCTCTTCCCTTTGGTCATTTTCTTCTACGCTGGTGTCTGCCCATCTCTGTTGAATCGTCCAGCTCTTCCTTTTGGTCATTTTCTTCTACGCTGGTGTCTGCCCATCTCTGTTGAATCGTACAGCTCTTCCCTTTGGTCGTTTTCTTCTACGCTGGTGTCTGCCCATCTCTGTTGAATCGTACAGCTCTTCCCTTTGGTCGTTTTCTTCTACGCTGGTGTCTGCCCATCTCTGTTGAATCGTCCAGCTCTTCCCTTTGGTCGTTTTCTTCTACGCTGGTGTCTGCCCATCTCTGTTGAATCGTCCAGCTCTTCCCTTTGGTCATTTTCTTCTACGCTGGTGTCTGCCCATCTCTGTTGAATCATCCAGCTCTTCCCTTTGGTCATTTTCTTCTACGCTGGTGTCTGCCCATCTCTGTTGAATCGTCCAGCTCTTCCCTTTGGTCATTTTCTTCTACGCTGGTGTCTGCCCATCTCTGTTGAATCGTCCAGCTCTTCCCTTTGGTCATTTTCTTCTATGCTGGTGTCTGCCCATCTCTGTTGAATCGTCCAGCTCTTCCCTTTGGTCATTTTCTACTACGCTGGTGTCTGCCCATCTCTGTTGAATCGTCCAGCTCTTCCCTTTGGTCATTTTCTTCTACGCTGGTGTCTGCCCATCTCTGTTGAATCATCCAGCTCTTCCCTTTGGTCATTTTCTTCTACGCTGGTGTCTGCCCATCTCTGTTGAATCGTCCAGCTCTTCCCTTTGGTCATTTTCTTCTCGCTGGTGTCTGCCCATCTCTGTTGAATCGTCCAGCTCTTCCCTTTGGTCATTTTCTTCTACGCTGGTGTCTGCCCATCTCTGTTGAATCGTCCAGCTCTTCCCTTTGGTCATTTTCTTCTACGCTGGTGTCTGCCCATCTCTGTTGAATCGTCCAGCTCTTCCCTTTGGTCATTTTCTTCTCGCTGGTGTCTGCCCATCTCTGTTGAATCGTCCAGCTCTTCCCTTTGGTCATTTTCTTCTCGCTGGTGTCTGCCCATCTCTGTTGAATCGTCCAGCTCTTCCCTTTGGTCATTTTCTTCTGCGCTGGTGTCTGCCCATCTCTGTTGAATCGTCCAGCTCTTCCCTTTGGTCATTTTCTTCTACGCTGGTGTCTGCCCATCTCTGTTGAATCGTCCAGCTCTTCCCTTTGGTCATTTCCTTCTACGCTGGTGTCTGCCCATCTCTGTTGAATTGTCCAGCTCTTCCCTTTGGTCATTTTCTTCTACGCTGGTGTCTGCCCATCTCTTTTGAATCGTCCAGCTCTTCCCTTTGGTCATTTTCTTCTACGCTGGTGTCTGCCCATCTCTGTTGAATCGTCCAGCTCTTCCCTTTGGTCATTTTCTTCTACGCTGGTGTCTGCCCATCTCTGTTGAATCGTCCAGCTCTTCCCTTTGGTCATTTTCTTCTACGCAGGTGTCTGCCCATCTCTGTTGAATCGTCCAGCTCTTCCCATTGGTCGTTTTCTCCTACGCTGGTGTCTGCCCATCTCTGTTGAATCGTCCAGCTCTTCCCTTTGGTCATTTTCTTCTACGCTGGTGTCTACCCATCTCTGTTCAATCGTCCAGCTCTTCCTTTTGGTCATTTTCTTCTACGCTGGTGTCTACCCATCTCTGTTCAATCGTCCAGCTCTTCCCTTAGGTCATTTTCTTCTACGCTGGTGTCCACCCATCTCTGTTCAATCGTCCAGCTCTTCCCTTAGGTCATTTTCTTCTACGCTGGTGTCTACCCATCTCTGTTGAATCGTCCAGCTCTTCCCTTAGGTCATTTTCTTCTACGCTGGTGTCTACCCATCTCTGTTGAATCGTCCAGCTCTTCCCTTAGGTCATTTTCTTCTACGCTGACAGCCACTTCTTTGCTCTTCGTTTCATGCAGGTATTCTACAGAAAGTTCCAGAACGTCTTCCTGTGGCATATCCTCTTAATATGGACCTTGCCTCCTCTGCTGCTCCTGCAGATGGGAACTCATTGGCCTATCACTCCTCAACATTGCTTGCATAAGAGTTTCTTGTTCCTTCCACCGCATTGTGCAACATCCACCGACTATTTGTACCGGTCTCCTACAGAAGGCTCCAGAACATCACCATGTGGTAAGTCACCAGATGCCTCCCATTCAACCTGTTAGCTGTTTCATCTTAATTTAGGACTTATTGTTCCATCATATCATCATGTGACATTACATGTGTTGTTTTTTACACTAAACCCTTCACTTCACAGATAATCCATAACTCTAGTTTCTGTTTGTTTAACTTCTTCCTTACTAACCTTCTTCTCTGCTTTCCCACTTTGTTTTCTTATTTTTTGCATTGTAAAGCTTTCCATGTCTGGGTGCCTTTACCTGCATTTCTTTTCAAATATCTTTGGTGCTGCTTTTTTATTTTGATTACTTTTGCTTTCTCGTTTGCATAAATATTACACCATACCAGATCTTTTTTTTTTCTATCCCATGTCCATATTTCTTTTTAATACTTTCAAAAATCTGCAAGTTTTGTTCTTTATATATTCACACATCCTATCCTCTGCTGCTTCTTTTCCAAGTGTTCCAAAGTTGTCTGTGTAATGTTTTTCATGAATCTGTTATATTAACGAACACACACTTTTATTTGAAACTGTTGACAGTTTTTCTTGTGCAAGTATTTTTCTTCCCTATAATTTCTCTCTTAATCTTCCTGAATAGATTCTCTTCTGTCTGGAATTTCTGGGCTTCTTGCCTAATAGTAACAATACATAATTTCTACCTTATCCTCAATAGTCCACCCTGTCATCTCTATGGCTCTTTTTTGGATGCCAGTTTTTGTGGACTGCTACTTCCTTTTTCAACAGGGGGGTACATCCTCCCCTTGAGCCTGATCAACTGTATTATTGGAATGTTTCCACATCTTGAAGATTCTTTACTGCCATTTGATTCCTGAATAACATGAAACATGACCTGTCAGCCCCACTAGAATCTTTGTTTAACCATATATTCCAGACAGGCTTTGTGCCAAACAAATGGAAGAATGCAAAGGTTATCCTTCTATGAAGGGGAGACCTCCCATGGATCTGGGGAACTACAGTCCCATAAGTCCAACTAGTCTCATATGCAAGGTCATGAAAACAATTATCCTGGATCTGATAAACAATGACATAGCACACCTACATACACTGGACCCTACCCAGTTCAGTTTTGTCACAGGCAGGTCATGCCTGCATAACTTGGTGGACTTCTTCAAGAAGGTCACTAAAGCTATAGACGAGGACAAAACAGTGTACACTACCTAGCTTGACCTGCCAAGGCATTTGACACAGTATCTCACTTAAACATTGTAGACACATTTAGAAAATTAGGCATAAATCTATATGTCACCCGATGTATAGCCAACTGGCTCACTAATAGGACACAAGAAGTTAGGATAGGGAAATCCATCTCCACAAAGAGGTCAGTCACTACTGCTGGAGTTCCACAGAGCTCAATGCTAGGGCATCCCTTTTCAGCATCTACTTCCCTGAAGTCAAGGCAAATGTCAAGGACTTCTGGCTCATCACATCTGCAGATGATTGCAAACAATGCATGATGGATGAATCCCCTAAAGACGCAAATATCCTTAAAGAGGGTCTAACACAGAAAAACAACTGGTGCCAGAACCATGGACTAAAACTCAATGTGAAAAAATGCATGTTAATACCCTCTGGAAAGATAACCATCCCTGGAAATTACCATATTGATAATACGCCTCTAAAAGTAGACTTAGCGGTCAGAGATCTGGAAACATATGTTGGTAGTAACCTGACTTTCACCACCATGTGTCTACTGTGGTGAGAAACATCATTCTGCATTATACAACTTATAAGTAAGGGCATGGCATCCAGGTCCATGGAGGTCATTGTTCTGCTGTACTCAGTTGCATCAGACCATTCATTGAGTACAACAAGCGCTCTGGCATGTACCTGCCCAGTCACTTGCAACAGCTCGAGAGACCACAGACGTTCCTCACAAACAGAATACAGACAGAAAACAACAAGTTTTATGCAGACCATCTCAGAGCCCTATCCCTGTATGTGGTCTCCTACCAGCTGTTATATGGTGATCTATGCATTACCTACAGGGCATCCACTGATCCCACACTGATGGATCTATTGCACATCCACAAAACAATACTCACTATAAGGACCTAAAGGCCTACAGGGCATCCACTGATCCCACACTGATGGATCTATTGCACATCCACAAAACAATACTCACTATAAGGACCTAAAGGCCTACAGGGCATCCACTGATCCCACACTGATGGGTCTATTACACATCCACACAACAATATTCACTATAAGGACCTAAAGGCTTACAGGGCATCCACTGATCCCACACTGATGGATCTATTACACATCCACACAACAATACTCACTATAAGGACCTAAAGACCTACAGGGCATCCACTGATCCCACACTGATGGATCTATTGCACATCCACACAACAATACTCACTATAAGGACCTAAAGACCTACAGGGCATCCACTGATCCCACACTGATGGATCTATTGCACATCCACACAACAATACTCACTATAAGGACCTAAAGGCTTACAGGGCATCCACTGATCCCACACTGATGGATCTATTACACATCCACAAAACAATACTCACTATAAGGACCTAAAGACCTACAGGGCATCCACTGATCCCACACTGATGGGTCTATTACACATCCACAAAACAATACTCACTATAAGGACCTAAAGACCTACAGGGCATCCACTGATCCCACACTGATGGGTCTATTACACATCCACAAAACAATACTCACTATAAGGACCTAAAGACCTACAGGGCATCCACTGATCCCACACTGATGGATCTATTGCACATCCACACAACAATACTCACTATAAGGACCTAAAGCTCGTCAATGATGTAAATAGGACAGGTTGGCAGGACAGGCATGTGTCTCAAAGATTTCATCTTCTCTAGAACAGGTTTCCCATCCATGTGAAGCAAAGCTCATCCCTAACCCTGTTCAAATAGAACTTGGACCAATGGTTAAGAAATTGTAAATTTACCCCTGGTTTGGAAACTATATCTCCAATGGACAGTGACAGCCTGTGAATACCTGATTTGTACAAGCTTATGTCATAACTGTAAAATTCCTTGTGATATTGACACGTCAGCAATATTTTGGTAAATTTGGGGCAAGCCTGGCTAGGCTTACAATGGCTATTGATCTGACAGCCAGGTAACTATCTATAAACCTATAATCAGACCTGTATTTGTATTTATTTTATTTATCCCTTAACAGGGTTAGTCCCACCAGACTAGTGGGCTCTTTTCAGGGATTCCCCCCCAGGTGATATTTGTACTAGTAGAGGAAATTCAGCCAGGGCATATATTAGGCAGATAGAGAACTCTTGAGCACTTTCAGAACATCCTGTGGGGTTACAGCACAATATTTATCGCAAGGTACCGAGTATGACTACTGAGTGTAAAACAATCTCTAGTTGTAGCAGTGAAACACCAGTATAATTTTTTCCTACAATGTGTGCAGTGAAATGCCAGTATGATTTTTTTTCCTACAAGGTATGCAATGAAATGCCAGTATGTTTTTTTTCCCTACAAGGTATGCAATGAAATGCCAGTATGATTTTTTCCTACAAGGTGTGAGGTGAAATGCCAGTATGATTTTTCCTTCAAGGTGTGGACTATTCAAGTTCAGAATCAAAAACTCTTTTGAGATGCTGCTGTAAGTAGGTTTTGCGAACAAAAATAATGCCACTTTAGTTCATTTTTAGCTACTGCATTGACCCCATTTGTCAGAGTCTTGAACCATTTGTAAATATAAATGTATATGTCCTTTGTTTGCTGTCAACTTTATGCCCAGGTCATGACCTTGGAACAACAAACCTACCCAGTTATCAAGTATAAATAAATAAATTAGCGCAGATTAAGAATAGCTAACAGGTCACAAAACTAAAACGTAAATACAGTATCTTGTAGAGTCCTAATGATAATTTAAAGTCAAATACTCCAGACTCACCTGACCAGGCACTTGCAACAGCTTGAGAGACTACAGAGGCTCCTCACAAAACAATACAGGGAATAAACAAGTCCTTTGTAGAGCATCTGAAAGCCCTATCCCTGTACTCGGTCTCTTACAGAGTACCCTCTTCCTACAACCTCAGAAATCTCATGTTGAGATCCCTGAGCAAAAAAAAAATTAAAAAAAAATTCAGATAAAACCCTAATGAAATAAACACACAAAACAAGTTTTTGGTCAACTGACCCACCCATGTGGATGTTATTTATTTATTTGTTTACCAGGTGGGTAGATTCATCTAAAGACCTGTTTCAGCTGTTATCTGGACAAAAGGTGTAATGTTATAAAAATGTATTCATTCCACAACTGAAAATTATTAAGCAGCCGTAATAAGCTATTTTTATTCATGTAAATTCAAGAAGATTTAGGGCAACAGGTATACATTTCAGACATTGTGTATCTTGTGCTCATGTCAATCAGCTCAAACAATTCACGAGCTCTAACACCAGCAAAGTGTATGATATTAAGGTTTTTGGAAATTGTTCCACTAGCTGGGTTATATATTTCGCTACATGCCAATGCAAATCATTCTATGTTGGCAAGACTTCACGTTCACTACGCATTAGAATTGGTGAACATCGTAGTGACATTCGCAACCACAAGGCATCTAATGCACTATACCTACATACAGTCAAACACCCCAGTGCCCAGTTTATGTTTACCATCATAGACAAAATTACAGGAAATAGGCAAAACCAGACAGGATGGCAAGGCATTCTAAGCCATAAAGAAAGATACTGGATCACACACTTAGGAGCCCTTTTTCCTCCAGGTCTCAACGACCATTTATAATCCATATTTACATTTTTGACACATTTGTCCATTATATGACATTTCAGACATACATTTTCTTATGTAATATAAGATTATAATATTATCATGTGTATAAACAATATGTCACAATTTGTTTTAGGTTATTTTAGTTCATAATAAGAACTATACATTATGAGTATCTGTATTGTATGGGGATATATATCTGAACCAATTGTGTCATGTTGCTTTAAATCTAACTCAGGAGCCATATGTAAATGTCCTTTTTTCTATTGGTTTATCAATATATTTAAACTGACGTTGACTATGGATTTCTTGATTATTGTCACTCACTGATGAAGGCTGGTGCCGAAACTAGTATGAGTTTTTGAATTCGGACATTTTTGTCCGCTTTTTTTGCCTCTGAATAAATGGTGAAACTATCTTGCTGGCTTTTTGTGTTTTCTACAAGGTTGGTTGGCCGGGCAGCCGTACGTGCGAGGGCTTGTGTTTTGATACATTTCAGACATACCAACAACCTATAACAGCTTACCTTGCTATTGGGACATTACAAATATAGAATAAATAGCTAATTATACAGATATTTAGCCTGTGGTTACTCACTACCCCATTAATAAGATAATTCTTGCATACAGTATGTTAATGTCTTCGAAAATGTGCCATTAGCATTATTAAATACATTATACATTGTCTATATACTCCTTTTTTAGTTTTCCTTTCTTATCTTAACTTCAGTACGTCCTCAAGATTATCTCTACTAAACATACTGTATGAACAACCATCATATGTTACTACCTGCTATACCTTTAATTGTATGTCTAAATCTCTATGCTTATGTTAATATCTTATGCCATCATATGTTATCTGCTATATTTTTATAAGTGAGTGTGTAAACCACAATGCTCATGTAAATGTCTTATGTATAGTATGTTAGCAATTGTTCTGGAGCTTTTCTCCCTGGGCCTCTGCTAAAAATGGACATTTCTGTCCAGTCAGACTTCCCTGGTAAACAAATGTAAAATAAATAAATAAATATTGCTACTCAGTAAATCACCACTGGACAGAACACTGTTAAAGTCTGTTAACATCATTAACAGTGTGTAGTTTGCTGATTTATTTTTTTTTTTTTTGTTGTCTGAATTATTCCCATTAGGCTATTGTCCTCTTTTCAAGGGAGATCTGAAGTGGAATTTATACTGCTACCAGGGAAAATTTGGCCAGGGCTTCACAGAACTTCCCTTGCTCTTTTCGATAGGTGCCATGGGAGCATTTACATCCACCTGAGCTATCATCAACTCAGGCAGATGGAACCTTGGTTTAACGCTTCATCTGAAAGATGGCACACTCATGGGTTCAATACCCACTAATGCTTATGGATCCGTTGCACTTCCTACAGTGTCAGCAATTTGAAAATTATTCCAGACATCTGGAATGGGAACAGAACCCACCACCTTCTAATCTTCTACCACCAAAGGTGAGTGGCTACCTATTAATCCACTGATACAGTTTAGGGTTATAACAGATATTTTCTCTGAATCATTAAGATTTGTAAGACTGCATTAAGTACTCAAACAGGATAAATTCTGTACATCTCTCACTTGCTGTAACCATTCTTTGCAGAAGGAGCTATTTTATTAAAGATTTTTTAATCTGAGGAAATATTCACCACAGTTTCTCAGGTTATAATATAGTGCAGTTATTTCCAGTCTCTTTGCCAATGAGGGGGTACTCAAGATGCTTAGCTTTGCAGACTAGTGCAGCTGATGAAATGCTGTGAACCATACTGGAAAGCCGTTTGACTTTCTGTATCGTAAAACAGTGACATTTGTGGGATCTTCTTAACTTAAAAATGAGCAGAATAGTAAGTCTGCAACATTACCAGCACTCACTTCTGCAGGTATGTTAAAATTTGATTTATTTAACATTTGTTGGCTAGGAAAGTCCAGCTAGGGCAGAGCCTATTTTCAGCAGAGGCCCAGGGAGAAACATTCCAGGTGCATGTCTTTGAATGTGGGAGGAAACCTACATGAATGCATGGAGGACATCCAGACTCTGCACAGAAGACACCTCAGCTGAGAATCAAACTGGAGAACCTCTTCCTGTGAGGTAACAACATTAACCACTGCGCCACCTTGGTAAGCATACCCCTAAATCCTTCTAGTGTGGGACAGGGACAACAGATATGAAGTCTTTGGCTGGGGTACCTTCTATGTGGAGTCTGCATATCATCCCTGTTTTTGCGTGGGTTTTGTTTTGATACTCTGATTTCCTCCAACATCCAGAGACATGTGGCTGCTGATTGTAAACTGTGTGTATGTGTTTTCCCATGTGTGTGTGTTTATGTAAGTATGTGCTCGTGTGTGTGTTTGTGTAAGTACATGCGTGTGTGTATGCTTGTGTATGAGCATGCATGTGTGTAAATGTATGTGCTTGTGTGTGTGTGTGTGTGCGCGTGTGTGTGTGTTTGTTTGTCTAAGCATGTGTGCTTGTCTAAGTATGTGTGTGTGTGTGTGTGTGTGTGTGTGTGTGTGTAATTATATGCATGTATGTGTGTGTGTGTGTGTGTGTGTGTGTATATGTATGTATTTAAGTATGTGTGTCGTGTATGTACGTGCATGTGTGTAAGTATGTGCATGTGTGTGTGTGTCTGTGTAAGTGCGTACTTGTGTGTGTGTTTGTGTAAGTATGTGCATGCATGCATGGGTGTGCCTTTGTAAGTATGTGCATGTGTGTGTGTGTGTGTGTGTGTGTGTGTGTGTGTGTGTGTGTATGTGTGTGAGATTATGTGTATGTGTGTGTGTGTGTGTGTGTGTGTGTGTGTGTAATTACGCATGTGTGTGTGTGTGTGTGTGTGTGTGTGTGTGTATGTATTTAAGTATGTGTGTCGTGTATGTACGTGCATGTAAGTATGTGCATGCGTGTGTGTGTCTGCGTAAGTGCGTACTTGTGTGTGTGTTTGTGTAAGCATGTGCGTGGATGCATGGGTGTGCCTTTGTAAGTATGTGCACGTGTGTGTGTGTGTGTGTGTGTGTGTGTGTGTGTGTGTGTGTGTGTGTGTGTGTGTGCGCGTGCGTGCGTGCATGCGTGCGTGCGTGTGTGCGCGCGCGCGTGGGTTTAACTATGTGTATGTTTGTGTGTCTGTCTATGTGTGCCTGTGTGTGTGTGTGTGTAAGTAAGTGTGGCTGTAAGTGTGTGTGTGTGTGTGTGTGTGTGTGTGTGTGCGCGTGTGTGTGTGTAAGTATGTGTGGCATGTGTACATATATGCGTGCAAGTATGTGCATGTATACGTACGTATGTGTGTGCATGTGTCAGTATGTGTGTACGTGTGTTTTTGTGTATAGTATGGAAGGGATGCCTGACAATCTTCTTCCATTCCCTATTCGCCTAGTAAATTCCTGATGGCAGCAACTGTTCATGGAATCGCTATAGGCAAGAGGGAGCTGTAATTTATTGGAGCAAACTGGTAAAAGCAGTAGCATAGCTAGGGCAGGGTGAAGGGGGTGGACAACTGCCCCAGGTACAAAGTGTTAGGGGATGTGGTCCGCAATCCAAGACTGATCCTGATCTTTCTTTAGTGCAAATCAGCATTTAAAAGCTGGTATTGCATTTGCAGTGCAGTCATACCTGAACGCTGTAGCGCTAAGTGTGCAGTCTAAACTGGAGGAACTGCCTGCTACATTTGTAGCAAGCAGTTTACTACAGTTTAAAAGAAAAAATTATTTGTTTCTTTTTTCCTTTTTTTAAACTAAAACCGGAGGACTTTAGTGCTCCATTCAGGGCATAAACTACAGTAACTGCTTGCTATATTTGTGGCAATCAGTTTGCTACATTTTAAAAGAAGAAAAAAGATGTGTTTATTTCTTTGTTTTTAGGAGCCCCAGGTACCCGATCGTGTACTTTTTTTTTTTTTTTTGCTCTTCCATTAAAGACTTGCGGCAGAAAGGAGAGGACAAGCATCTGGTCACCTGACCTCTGGGCAAAGAAACCAAAGCATTGCGAGCAAATAACTAGAGCAGTAAATGTAAAGAGTGATGAGGCATGAAGAAGTCTGTACTACAGGTTAGAGACTGCCTACACTATCTATGTATGAGACTGCAGAGAAAGAGACAGGGCAGTCCATAGTGAAAGATCTACTCTAGTAGAGCTTTTAGTTGAACTAAAGAAACGCTGCTGTGAAAAAGAAGTAATTGGGAGACCATATAACAACATAGTGCCCAATAAATATAGGAATCAGTCAGAGGAAGTGAGAAAAGGTTGGGAAAAGAGTAATTGGTAGGGCATATAACAACATAGTGCCCAATAAATATAGGAATCAGCCAGAGGAAGTGAGAAAAGGTTGGGAAAAGAGTAATTGGTAGGCATACAACATAGTGCGCAATAAATATAGGAATCAGTCAGAGGAAGTGAGAAAAGGTTGGGAAAAGAGTAATTGGTAGGCATATAACATAGTGCGCAATAAATATAGGAATCAGTCAGAGGAAGTGAGAAAAGGTTGGGAAAAGAGTAATTGGTAGGGCATATAACATAGTGCCCAATAAATATAGGAATCAATCGGAAGTGAGAAAAGGTTGGGAAAAGAATAATTGGTAGGCCATATAACAACATAGTGCCCAATAAATATAAGAATCAATCAGAGGAAGTGAGAAAAGGTTGGGAAAAGAGTAATTGGTAGGGCATATAACAACATAGTGCCCAATAAATATAGGAATGAGTCAGAGGAAGTGAGAAAAGGTTGAGAAAAGAGTAATTGGTAGGCATATAACATAGTGCGCAATAAATATAGGAATCAATCAGAGGAAGTGAGAAAAGGTTGGGAAAAGAGTAATTGGTAGGCATATAACATAGTGCGCAATAAATATAGGAATCAGTCAGAGGAAGTGAGAAAAGGTTGGGAAAAGAGTAATTGGTAGGGCATATAACATAGTGCGCAATAAATATAGGAATCAATCAGAGGAAGTGAGAAAAGGTTGGGAAAAGAGTAATTGGTAGACCATATAACATAGTGCCCAATAAATATAGGAATCAATCAGAGGAAGTGAGAAAAGGTTGGGAAAAGAGTAATTGGTAGGCATATAACATAATGCATGATAAATATAGGAATCAGTCAGAGGAAGTGAGAAAAGGTTGGGAAAAGAGTAATTGGTAGGCATATAACATAGTGCGCAATAAATATAGGAATCAGTCAGAGGAAGTGAGAAAAGGTTGGGAAAAGAGTAATTGGTAGGCCATATAACATAGTGCCCAATAAATATAGGAATCAATCAGAGGAAGTGAGAAAAGGTTGGGAAAAGAGTAATTGGTAGGCATATAACATAGTGCGCAATAAATATAGGAATCAGTCAGAGGAAGTGAGAAAAGGTTGGGAAAAGAGTAATTGGTAGGCCATATAACAATATAGTGCCCAATAAATATAGGAATCAGTCAGAGGAAGTGAGAAAAGGTTGGGAAAAGAGTAATTGGTAGGCATATAACATAGCGCGCAATAAATATAGGAATCAGTCAGAGGAAGTGAGAAAAGGTTGGGAAAAGAGTAATTGGTAGGCATATAACATAGTGCGCAATAAATATAGGAATCAGTCAGAGGAAGTGAGAAAAGGTTGGGAAAAGAGTAACTGGTAGGGCATATAACATAGTGCGCAATAAATATAGGAATCAGTCAGAGGAAGTGAGAAAAGGTTGGGAAAAGAGTAATTGGTAGGCATATAACATAGTGCGCAATAAATATAGGAATCAATCAGAGGAAGTGAGAAAAGGTTGGGAAAAGAGTAATTGGTAGGCATATAACATAGTGCGCAATAAATATAGGAATCAATCAGAGGAAGTGAGAAAAGGTTGGGAAAAGAGTAATTGGTAGGCATATAACATAGTGCGCAATAAATATAGGAATCAATCAGAGGAAGTGAGAAAAGGTTGGGAAAAGAGTAATTGGTAGGCATATAACATAGTGCGCAATAAATATAGGAATCAGTCAGAGGAAGTAAGAAAAGGTTGGGAAAAGAGTAACTGGTAGGGCATATAACATAGTGTGCAATAAATATAGGAATCAATCAGAGGAAGTGAAAAAAGGTTGGGAAAAGAGTAATTGGTAGGCATATAACATAGTGTGCAATAAATATAGGAATCAGTCAGAGGAAGTGAGAAAAGGTTGGGAAAAGAGTAATTGGTAGGGTATATAACATAGTGCGCAATAAATATAGGAATCAGTCAGAGGAAGTGAGAAAAGGTTGGGAAAAGAGTAACTGGTAGGGCATATAACATAGTGCGCAATAAATATAAGAATCAATCAGAGGAAGTGAGAAAAGGTTGGGAAAAGAGTAACTGGTAGGGCATATAACATAGTGCCCAATAAATATAGGAATCAATCAGAAAAAGTGAGAAAAGGTTGGGAAAAGAGTAACTGGTAGGGCATATAACATAGTGCCCAATAAATATAGGAATCAATCAGAAGAAGTGAGAAAAGGTTGGGAAAAGAGTAACTGGTAGGGCATATAACATAGTGCGTAATAAATATAGGAATCAATCAGAGGAAGTGAGAAAAGGTTGGGAAAAGAGTAACTGGTAGGGCATATAACATAGTGCCCAATAAATATAAGAATCAGTCAGAGGAAGTGAGAAAAGGTTTGGAAAAGAGTAACTGGTAGGGCATATAACATAGTGCGTAATAAATATAGGAATCAATCAGAGGAAGTGAGAAAAGGTTGGGAAAAGAGTAATTGGTAGGCATATAACATAGTGCGCAATAAATATAGGAATCAATCAGAGGAAGTGAGAAAAGGTTTGGAAAAGAGTAACTGGTAGGCATATAACATAGTGCGCAATAAATATAGGAATCAGTCAGAGGAAGTGAGAAAAGGTTGGGAAAAGAGTAACTGGTAGGGCATATAACATAGTGCGTAATAAATATAGGAATCAATCAGAGGAAGTGAGAAAAGGTTGGGAAAAGAGTAATTGGTAGGCATATAACATAGTGCGCAATAAATATAGGAATCAATCAGAGGAAGTGAGAAAAGGTTGGGAAAAGAGTAACTGGTAGGGCATATAACATAGTGTGCAATAAATATAGGAATCAATCAGAGGAAGTGGGAAAAGGTTGGGAAAAGAGTAACTGGTAGGGCATATAACATAGTGCCCAATAAATATAGGAATCAGCCAGAGGAAGTGAGAAAAGGTTGGGAAAAGAGTAATTGGTAGGCATACAACATAGTGCACAATAAATATAGGAATCAATCAGAGGAAGTGAGAAAAGGTTGGGAAAAGAGACAGGAAAGACAATTTACAAAGGAACAATGGCAGAAAATATGTATGGCTCCCAAGTATACAACAAACCTGAGAAGCTTTAGGATTTTTGCTTTCAACTGTTTCCACGAGTATTTTTGTATCCCAAACAGACGTCAAAGAATTTTTTCCTCAGGTAGATAGCAAATGTTGGAGGTGTAATGGGGAACAAAGCGGTAACTGGAAACATGTTTTTTTGGGACTATAATGAGCTGGCATATTTTAAAAATCCCCTACAGAATACTCTGTCAGAAATATTGAATGAGCAAATGGCTGTAATTAAAGAAATGATTATTTTGAGCTAGGATACAGGATCTGAACTGCCACGACATAGTAAGAATTAAGTTTAATTCTGTTGGCTGCCCAAAAAAGCCATTAATAGAAAATCTAAAACAACTGTGTCTGAAGTATTAAATAGTGTAAACAACATCTTTAGAAAAGAGAAAGTGCAAATTACATAGAACATTGTGACTTTGTGGGAGCAATGCATGCAGAATAACGTTCAGGAGGAAGAGCGAGGTTTAAGGGAAGGCTGGAATTTCTGTAATTTGTGTAATGTTGAACTAAATGAGAATTGTGAAGAAAGAAAACATAATGTATAATGTCTGTAAATGTTAACATTGTTTTATTTTCTATTAATGTATGTGTGTCTATAGCTTAAGTGATAATTCAATAAAGGTGTTTAAAAAAATCACTCTGCATTGTAAAGAACTGTACATATATACATACATACACACACACACACACACACATATATATATATATATATATATATATATATATATATATATATATATATATGTGTATGTATAAAATATATACAGAAATATACACATATTTTTATATAGCCCTATGCTTATATGACTGCTCCTGTTCATACTGTATACTGTATACAGTTATTGCTTTTGTCTGTATTGTATATTTATTATAATTAGCTCACCATGCTGTAACGTATCTACATGGTTTTATTTCTTTGTTTTCCTTATTTATTTCTCTCTGTTCTGAGACTGAAACTGATCTTTTGTGATCAGTACTCTACCCCAGTTTAAAAATTCAAATGAATAAATAAAAAACTGACTATTTTAAAGTTTATTAAGATTCCATTGGTCAACAGAGTGTTATGTATGCTGTTGCCAATCACAGGTTACACTGTTGACTTTAGAAAGCATGTTTATCTACTACAAATCCGTACTGACTGCAGGAGATAAGTCTCATTTTATCAGTGTTCGTTATTCCGTGAATACAATGTTTTTCATAATAGGTCAACTAAGGTGCATAGACTGGGCCAGGGTCTGTAGTTCTGTATCGCATTTGGATTAGGGACTTTAAAGACTGGAATTCATAGGCATGCTTGAATGAAGGGGGATAATTCTTTTCGTGAAGGACAGATGCAGTGAATATGTGGGTAAGGTCCTAGCTATGATGGGACCATCTTACTTAAGAAAAGAGCCGAGAAATTAGGTTGGTCTTATATTTAGGATATATTTTATCAAACATTTTTCTCATATTTTTTGCAAAGACCTTCCTGAAGTTATAAGATGGCTGAGGGAATACAGAACTGGAGGATTCTGCAGTGACCGCTAATAGGAAAATGGGATCCCTGTCTTGTATATCGCTAATATGTACCTTCACTGCTTTTACCTATCATTCAGGCCTGTAGTTATTCGTGTTTTTTTTTTTTTTTTTTATAAATCTCTGGTTACAGCCAGAACAGCATGTCGAGTCCATAACAAACATCCAGATGAATTTTGCATGATTGTCCATGTTTTTTTTTCTTATCTCTAATATTGTTTGCATTGGAAGAATTAAAAGCTAGCTTTGCTCTCCTTCTTTCAGGAAGGAGGGAATTCATGATATTGAAGTCGATTCCTAAACTCCTTCCACTTCCTGTAGGTCTTGTCTCTATATCTTATACACGTCTTAAGAATGGTACCCAGCTATGAGCAAATCGTGCCTTTTAGTAACCAAGGTCTCAGGAGGAAGACCTTGCCCTGCAAGGGGAAGAGATTCAGAGATGTGACATCAGCTTCTCCTAAGACAAGGTCCAAGGTAAGGCAGTCTGTCTCCAGGAGGGTGGTTGTTTCCATTCTCTCTGGAAAAGATCTTCTTATGACATAGATGGGAGTACCTTGAGGAATTTCAGTGACCACTGGAATATAACTAGACAATAGTCTCATAAGGATCCTGGTTTAATACCTTAACTGTGGTGCATCTATGATGCCTGTTGGTAATTGCTAAAGTGTATCTTAATCTTGTCCTCAGTACCCAAATTAAGTCTAGTGGGGTCCTTCACTAACTGGCTATCATTATCATGGGAGGCACCCCTCTTTTGAGACTTTTAATATTGTTTCCACAGCAGTTCAGGTTCAAATATCTGTACAGCGTAAAATGTTGATCTGAGAGACCATAGCAGGTATTATTGGATGTGGCTTATCATAGAGAGAGACCCCCCACCCATAATAGGTCTGGCACAAGGTAGTTTAGGGTTTTATCTATAGTTAAGATTTGTTTTCTTTTGAGGAGACAGGCTTGAAAATAGTTTTTAACAAGTAATGTTTGACATGTAGTTCTCAGCATGGCTCTGTCATCTGTAAATATCTCATACCGTTGAACAGTGTACACAAATAAGCATATGTCGTCTTTCAGAGGGGTTTGCTTGTCAGGGTTAACCTGGGATCCTCAAGCTTCTAGAAGCATCTGAGGTTCTGCTTATTTTTAACACTGCAGCTGTTGTGTTCACACACAAACGCTACTGCTATAGTTTTATTTATTTATTTACTCATTAATTCAGTCTTTGTTGATCCGGTTAGTCCCACTTCATTCTTTGTTGATTCGGTTAGTCCCACTAGGTTAGTAGCCTCTTTTCAGGGGAGACCCAAGGTGGTATTTATGCCATTAGGTGAAATTAGGCCAGGACATCAGGAAACTTCCTCTACTCTTTTCGATAAGTGCCATGGGATCTTTTGCACCCCGCTGAGCTACCACCAACTCAATCAGATGGGGCCTCAGTTTAACATCTCACCCGAAGATGTCCCCCCCCCCCCACACACACACACACACACACACACACTGCAGTGTTAGCAATCAATCTACCTGGTGTGGGAATAGAATCCGCAGCCTTCTGGCAGATACATTTCTGAAAAAAAATTCTCTTTTTTGCCTTAGATATAGCTAAAAAAAAACAAACACTCAAATACAGGACATATGAGTAGTTTGTAATACAAAATGAGAATGTAGCATAATGCCCACCTTACAAACTAGCAGGACAAACTTTTTATCCCCGATGTCTGACAGGCAGACATATGTCTTCACTGTTCATTCTCCTTCTTCAACAGATTTAATACTCACATTTAGAAGCAATAAATACCTCAATGCTCTCTGATAGATTTTTATTGAACTACGCAGCAGTAAATAATTCTGCAGGTCGCACTTGGCCAAAAGACGATAGTATCTTATTTACTACATACCTTTCAAAGAAATCATGCTAAAACAAAATTTCAGCTTTCTCTGTATCTCTCTCTCTCACTCACACAAGTATCTGAAGTAAATTCAAATAGGTGTATTTGCAACCTCATAGTTTCATTGAAAGCTGAACTTAGCGTGTGTTTGTGGCCTTTGAAGAGGGATTTGTAATAGCAGTATTTCCATACCATGGAAACAGCATTGTCATTTGCTTGAGTACAAACTTCAAAAGGAAAAAGTCAGCTTAAAAGAATGTTTTGCATGCCAGTGGTATTTTCTTTAGGCTATTTTCCAACTCACCCTAACAAGCATTCCAGTTTCTTGCCGTAAGGAATGTACTTGAAATCAGAATAAAGCCATATTTCTTCTTTAAAGGAAATAATACAAAAGGTGTTTGCTTGTTCTGCCTTCTTCATACAAGTAGGATTATAATAAATGAAAGAAAAAAATACCATAATAATTGTACCAGTACTGTTGGCTATATCAGCACACCAACCACAGGCATCAGTACAGAGCATCTGCTGTCTGGAAATTCTTGAGCAAGAGGTGAGCACTGCTAAGGAGTGCCTTCTAGTGATGAATGTAAACAGTCGCTGTGCTTTAGCCACAGGTTCAAATGGAGGTTCCTCAGCTTATCTGTGCACGGTTTTAGGATCCATGAACTGAAGAACTGGTTCTGCAACAGGGATTTATAGGACCAACACATCAGTCAAACGACATTTTGACTAAGTTTTTAAATATCAGATAGTTATTTTTCAAAAGAGATGTGTTTCCCAGCATCACTGCTAGATAGATTTAGAGGATTTACTCCATTAGGCCTGCACTACATTACCTAATAGTGGTTGGTGGGCAGGAATAATGAAGCAAGAGTCACGGGAAAAGGAGACAAGGATTTGCTGCAAATACATCAGACAGAAGCAGTTATGAGGCAGGCAGGACATCATTATGAATCAGTCAATACAGACAGTATTCAAATACCTAAAAATAAATCTATTTAACACTAGCAAATGTATTTATTGATTACCTCCTAGGCAAGCTCCTACAGTGTCCACATCCCTAGGTGATCCAAGGTCATCTTGATCAAGCATTTTGCCTCTTAGCCACACTGGCAGAAGGGGATAGCAGATGTAGAAGGGAAAGGAGAGACTGACATATACATGAGAAAGGGGAATATAGATGGAGGGATATTAAGAAGAGATAAAAGATGAGAGAGTGGTAGTCTGTAGTGGAGGAATAAAGATAAGCATTATCAAGGAGGTAAGAGTTGCCCTAGACTTTCGGGTAGTTTATAGAGAAAGAAAAAAAACACAAGTGGAGTAAATGGCAATGCTTCAGAAATGTGAAGATGGGACAAATGGCGTAGGTGAAGAGGATAACAGATAGCAAAGACAGCCTCAAACGGACTGCAACAGGTACAGCAAGTGTAAAGGTGTTGGGGTCTAGTGATCATTGAATCAATCACAAGGAATGCCAGGTGGGAACCAGTTCAAAATGGAGTAAGTGCATGACAGTGAGAAATGTCCCATAACTCAAATTACAGATGACAAGCTGGGAAGGAAGAAAGTTTCTTGTGCATGGAGGAAGGTGCACACATTACTGGACATTTATGTGGCAATGACTTGGAAGATGAAATTGCAGAACAGACACAAGTAAATGCATAGCAACTGACCAGGGCATCTAAACTGTTTGGGTGTTTAGTGGACTTTTCAGAGGTATTACCGATGCCAAGCATACGTCTCAACCTGTTAGAGAAAGAAATCGGGATAAAGGCACAAATAATGGAGGACAAAGGGCCAAAAATAGGGACACCAATTAAATATTGGTCTTACAAACTTAGAAAGTTGATAGAATAACAGGTTTTACATTAGTATGAATTTTTCTGAAGGAAAACATACTGGACCTGATCATCACCAACATGGGGGCTCTATGCTCCAGACCAGAAGTGTATCCCTCACTGGTAAGATCAGACCATAAACTAATCTCACTGGATATTCACATCCCGACCCCACCCCCTGCCCAGAAAACCACAGTGAAAAACTTCTCTAAAGCAAATTTTCACACTCCTCAAAACCGAGGTGGAATCCTTCAAAGCCCCCGGGCCTGTGGAAAATATGGCCCAGACGGCAGAATCCTTTATAAACGCATTCTATGAACACCTTCAGGAATGCATGGATCATGCAATCCCAAATAAAACCAAGACCCAATCTTCCAAAGGCAGGCGTCCTGTCTGGTGGACCCCAGCCATAAACAAACTATACAATAGAAAGAGGAAGCTACTACATGATACAGCAAAATCCCAAAATGGGAAGGCATCTCTGATCAGTATTAGCAAAAAACTACGGGCACTCATAAAATCGTCTAAGGCCAGCTTCGAGAGAAAAATTGCACAGGACACTAAGAATAATCACAAGGCTTTCTTTAGTTATGTTAGGAACCTGGGTGGGAATTCCCAGATATGCTCAGAATTAGTCCAAAATGACAAAAAATACACCGAACCCACAGACATTGCCAACATCCTAGCTGACAGGTTCAGCGCAAACTTCTCCCTCCCCTCCCCACCAAAAGGGCAAATATCTAGCCCAGCAGAGTGCTGTTCCCCTGACATCTCAGATGCTCAGGTTAGAGCCGCCCTCTCCAAAGCAAAAAAACACAGCATCAATGGGACCAGACGGTGTCCTAGGCTGCGTCCTACATGAACTCCAAGAAGAGCTAAACCCAAACATAAAACTACTGTTCAATCTTAGCCTTACTACAGGATATGTACCCAAAGAGTGGCATACAGCAACAGTGGTCCCTCTCCACAAAGTTGGTGCCTCAAAGGATCCTAGAAACTATCGCCCCATAAGCCTGACAAGCTTGGTCTGCAAAGCGATGGAAAGGATCATCATGGACCTCATAAATAAAGATATTGGGGACCTATAGACACTGGATCCTACCCAGTTCGGCTTTGTTAAGGGCAGATCCTGCCTCTTAAACCTGATCGATTTCTTTGAAACAGTCACCAAGGCCTTTGGCGAGGGGAAGGTGGTCCACACAGCCTACCTGGACCTCGCAAAAGCCTTTGATACAATACCCCACTCGGGCATTATAGATAAGCTCACCAGCTTAAATATAAACCCCTATGTCACTAGATGGGTTGCAAACTGGCTCAAGGACAGAACCCACATGGTTAGAATTGCTGGAGCCATGTCAGACTCCTAACCAGTTACAAGTGGTATCCCACAAGGCTCAGTCCTGGAACCTCTCTTGTTCAGTATATATTTCTCGGAGGTACAGGCCAACACGGAAGGACTGTGGCTGACCAAGTTTACAGATGACTGCAAACTAGGCGCCATAATCGACTCTCCAGCCAACACAAGCATCCTACAAAAGGGCCTCATAGAAACAGACAACTGGTGCCAGAGCCATGATCTCAAGCTAAATGCCAAAAAATGTATAATCATCCCCTTTGGCAAAAACAAAGTGCCCACAAATTACCACATAGGAGGTAATCCATTAAGTACGGAAGAAGTAATTAGGGACCTGGGGACCCAAGTTGATAGCAATCTCTCATTTGAAAACCACGTGGCCAAAGTGTTTAGGAAAACATTTTATATAGCCCACCTAATCATGAAGGGATTCACATCTAGATCAGGGGAGGTCATCGTGCCTCTTTACTCATCCCTCATCAGGCCCATAATTGAGTACAATGCCCCTTTTGGGATGTACCTTACCAGACACCTGCAGCAACTGGAAAGACCCCAAAAGTACCTCACCAAGAGGATCAAAGGGCACAAACAGATGCCATATGCTGTCCGGTTAAAGAAACTCCAGCTCTACTCAGTGGCATACCGCTTGCTCAGAGGTGATCTGTGCATGACGTATAAAGCCATGTCCATCCCGGAATTAATGGACATGCTGCACCTCAGAAAATCCAAATTCCATCGAGCTACGTGCTCGAGAGACTTGAACCTCAGCAATGACATAAATAGGACATGCTGGAGGGACAGATTCATAACCCAGAGGCTCCCTTCACTCTGGAATAAAATCCCAGTCCAGGTTAGGCAGAGTCCCTCATTGACTCTCTTCAAGAGGAATCTTGATGAGTGGATGGGAGATCGTAGGTTTACCCCGGGTATCACTTCTATGTCACTGTTAGACAGAGGCACAGTATACTAACCTCGAAAAAGGGCATAGCAAAATTCATTTAAAATGGGTGGCGAAAGCTAAACACACTCTGGCTAGGCTTATAAATGCCCTAGGGCAGATAGCCTAGTATTAACCTATGAACCTATATGAAGTCTAAAACTCAAATGTTCGCCATTATTTTCTGACTTTAGTCCTCAATAATTTGCAAGAGATTTGCCAGAAAAACACAATTTTATGAGAAACAGAGCAAAAATATGAGGCAAAAATCTGACGGTTTAGAGTTATGATGCCAAGTACTAACACAACATGGAACAATGTGATCGAGAGTTACAACATTTGGATTGGAAAGTGGACAGACGTGCAGGTGTTTTGATTAGAGCGTGCAAGGGGAGACAGCACAGCAGAGGAAGAACATGTAAGCTGCTGATGGACTTCAGCTGTCTTTCTGGGTTGAGCAGCCATACTGAACTCCTGGCTACAAAGGTATACCTCTACAATTATACTATTAAACTGAGGTGGATGGGATGTAAAGCCAACTTATAGGACAAAAAAGTACAGGGGGATTCAGGTAAGCAACAACAGCAGGAGGCAGAAAAGTGCAGGAATCATCAAGAAAGGCAGAAGAACTAAGCGAAACTACAGCTGGAAAAATGACGTGCAATGCAGACTATGAGTGAGAAGCTGAAAACAGCCAAAAGGGCACAAAACAGGGCACAAAACAGGGCACACAAGACTGGCAAAAAGGGGTGGAAGGTCATGCTGAATAATGACAGGATTTTAGGCAAGAAGATAGAGGAACTCGGTGATAAAGAAGGGGAAGCAGACACAACTGGGGTAACAAACCTTCAAATGATAAGAGGGACTGAGATGCAGAAATCCCAGCATAGCAGTTGTTCAGGCAGGACAGAAAGGACAATATGTGGTGAGAAAAGCCTGCTTTAGGATTTAATTTGAGCAGTGCATAATGGTGTAGTGGTATATTGCTGTTATTGTAGCACACAGCATCCCAGGTTTGAGACTTGGCAGGGCTGATTATTTGGGTTGGGAGGGTGGCCTAATGGTTAAGGTGTTTGCCTTACAAACACAAGGTGCAGGGTTTGAGTCTCACAAGGGATAATTGGCTAGGCTTAAAATGGCTCGCAAGGGCAGTTAGCTTAGTACTAATTTATGAACCTATGAACCTATGATGTTCTCAAGGACAGTGAGGCAGAAGACAAGAGAAGACAGTAACACTGAAACCTTTCAAAAGTTAGCAAATTATCAGTCAGACCAGAGGAAAAAAGGTCACCTCAATGGCAACAAGAGATGGAGTCCTGAATACAGCCCAAACTATGTGGGTTGTATTTGTGGCCAGAGTGCTGGAAGTGTTGGTTGGGGGGGTGGGATTTAGTGACCAGGAGAAATCCCAGTGCTGCATCTCTACACACACAGATTAAGCAGCATTAGCACCAGGTAAATGCAGTCCAGTTAAGCATCGCAGGTGTGCAGAAGTCTGCTCTCCCACTGGCAGTGTAGCCAGCTACTGCACTGCACCTGCCTACCAACAGGTTAGTAGGAGCAGTAAAAGTGTCAAGACTCCCATACGACTAGCTGTCCACTTCTTACTAACCTCTGCCACTATCAGGAGTAGGGTGCACATGTGGGCCAGCTGAGGACAATGCTTTATGGTTGTCTGTATTTGTGTGTGTGTGTGTGTGTGTGTGGGGGGGGGGGGGGGGGGGGGCAAATGCTAAAAAAGTTTAAAATACAATATATTGGCAACCTGATACTTACAGGATTATAAGTATGTAAAGTATTGAATAATGTCTTAGTGCAGGAAAAACAACATTGTTATAATGGGGACTTGAATCTGCTAGAAACAAATTGGCGCATTACTACATCCAAAGTGGGAACATAAAATATAAGATGTAATAGAGCATTCAACTAGTACAAGAAGGTACAAGGAAATTAAAATACTGAGAACTGTACTTGGCAAGGGTGGTGGATTTCAAGACCTAGAAGTAAAAGCATCCTTGACCAAGGAAAGGTTAACTGATTTCCAGGAGAACAAAAAAAAAGCAGATTTTCAAGATAAATATCAGAATCTGGGTTTGTAACAAATGGGACGTGTCAGTCTGGTTTGAGTTTTGGACTTAGTTATGCGGGAACTTGAGGAAGTGAAGCCCATTGATGTTTTATACGTTGAATTCATTACCCACACATGACAGGAAAGATAAACTGAAAAGACTTGATTTAGAAGGAAAGAGAGTGGGTTGAATAGTGACAGTTTGCCAGGAAAATGAGAACTGTTTAGGCAGACCCTCTAAAAGGAAAAAAATAGTTCTTTAACTGGGTTTCTTCGAGTCTGTCCTGGTACCAGTTTTCTTTCTGATGTAACATACCTCTTTTCTATCCCTAATTTTGCAGAATGCCCCTGATTTCACCTTATATTTTTGCCCTATCCCTCATAAACCTTTTGATTTTCTGGCAAACCACTGAGGATTACAGTCAGTCAATAATGCCAGACATTAGAGTTACACACTTCTTATTGTTTAAACATTGCATGTTGATGCCAAAGCCTGGTGTTCTATTAAAGTTTTAAGTGAATTAGAATAATATTTACTCTCTCACCCTATCCTCCTTTCCCAGCTTTCTACTTTAGGTCTTTCTCCCCAATCCATCGACTGGTTCCAAAGCTACCTCTCTAACAGAGAGCACGCTGTCAAATGGCAAAGCTCCATTTCCTCATATTTGCACAGCCCAACAGGAGTACCTCAAGGCTCTGTTCCAGGCCTTCTTTTGTTTAACATTTTCATTAATAAGCTCCACCAAACCATTCAACACAGCTCCTTAGTCCAGTACGCAGATGACTCTACCATAGTCTGTTCTGCTCTAAGCTCTGATACGCTACAGAAATCCACACATGCTTCACAAAAAACATCTCTCCTTAAATCCAAAAAAGTCCAAACTTATGATAGTCTCGCCCAAGAAAAATACCCCTAATAATCTAAAAAACCTCTAGATCTTTTCACTTGACTCCACTAAAATCAGGTCAGTAACCCACATCAAATTGTTGGGAGTAATAATTGGTGAAAACCTGAAATTTGATCTTCACATTCTAAACCATACAAGCAAAACTCACAAAAAACTTGGGTTACTCTACCGGCATAATAAATTCCTCTCCCTCCCAACCAAACAAACTTTAGCCTTATCTTATCTTCTACCCTCACTAACTTACGGTGCCCCTTTACTACTCAATCTACAGTCTTCTCTATTAACAACAGTAGACTCCTGCTATAACAAGACTGCAAAATTTGCCACTAACAACCACCACTCTACACACCACTGTGTAGCCCTTAAACAGCTGTAATGGCTGGAACTCCCCCACTGCCTACTCCTCCTACAACTCACATCTACACATAAATTAATATACAAGCCTCAGGACTGCCTTGCCCTCAGGTCCTTATTGATACTCTATAACCCTGCTAGGTCCCTGTGATCCGAACACCAATACCGTCTCCATGTCCATAAACCCAAGCTACCTGCAGATCAGTTATTGTACTCATGAAACAAAGTATGGAATAACCTTCCACCTTCTATCCGTTTGCAACATTGCTCTTCCACATTTAAAAGGAAAGTATACAACCATTTTCTATCTAAATTGGCATGTAACTGTTCTAGTACTCACTCTGCCATTACTTAATTCACCTAACTTACAATCAGACTTCTTAATCTAGACTGCACTAACATTGCCATTAAATTACTTACTCTAGCCTGTGCTAACCTCACTCTCTGTACCTCCACAAAGTTTTATATTTAGTCATTCTTTTGCCTCTGCTTAAACCCCCTCACTGCTCCATCTATCCTCCTTCCTTCTCTTTAAAATCTTCCCTCTTTTCTCCTCTCTCAAGCTATTGACACTTCTCTATAATTTCCCCTCCTCCTCCCTCCTCTCTGTCTCTCTGCCTCACTCTCCCTTACTCTCTCTGTCAGAAAAATATGCATTTATGTATATGTTTAATGCTTATTAGAAGCTAAAAGGGTTAACACATTTTCATTCTATTTTATGTACAGCTTGATTCTGTATGAAATTATAAGATGCTTTTTGAAACTGCAGTATGCTTTCTGAAACTTGCAAGATGCCCCCTGACCTAGTATTTGCTAGCACAGCAAAATTCATGTTATGCCTTTTGGAAATGTACTGAGAAGCAGGTGATTATCTGCTAGGTCAGGAAATGAATGAATAGAACAATACTGTTTTCTATAATATGACTGAATATGAACAATCAGCCTTGTTCGTGTTATGAGAACATGCACAGCTGCAGAAAAGAAGAGATACATCAAACAAAGACTGCTTGAAGAATCTGTACTTGCTTTGTGCTCAAATTAGCCATAGTACCTTGAATGGAAACATAATATAGTGGGAAGTTATATCTAACCGGTGTTCGCCAAGGCCACGTTGTTTTTCTTAGGACGTTTTTCATAAAATTGATAGTGCAAGCAGAAAATCATGGACAAACAGCTGCTATGAAATAATGATGTTAGAACTTGTGATCTGTTACATCTGCTTGGTAGGCAATGTCTTATTAGAAAGTGTATAAAGATGGACTTACTTCCTGATTTTAGTTAGACAAACTCTATATTAGCACATTTTTGTCTCCTTGCTGCAAGATTAAAGTGCCTTAACCTGAACCTGCCATGTATTGATCTTTTTGAAGTTTAATTTTTCCTTTGACAGATTGGTCCTTCGGACCGGAAACTCTTGCTCTAGCTCAGGTCAGATGGGCCCGATGGCATGAAACCATACAGGGAAGAGGCCACATCGGTTCTTCTGCTCTGAAAGACCTCCGACTGAATTGTTCAAAAGAGGCCAGCCACTGTTTCTGATCTGCGATTGGAGGAAGAGTCCACGGTACCATCAGTGAGACGATCAATCACGGAGGCTCAGGTAAGGAGGAATTTACCTTTTCTTTGTTTCAGATCAGGGACTTGTTACAGTATTTGTTTTTTGTCAGGCAGATTTTTATAAATCAGGGACAAAAAATATTGCTGTCTTGTCATAGATCAGGGAAACAGGATAGGTAGCCAGTTATTCTAGATAAACTGTGAAAAAGAGAAATTGTGGTACCACATGATAAGAAGGGTTACGTAACAATTTCCAACTAAGTTAAGACAACATGGGAAATAAGTGCACAAAAAGATCCCGAGATCCGTCGTTAATCAAAGACGCGAAATATATGCAATTACAACGTGCCGACAATGTTAGGTATTATACAAAATGGGTTAATAAATATAAATTCAATGGCAAATTAGACAAACCTTCACTTATCAAACTTGTCAAACAGCTTAAAACAGACGCAAAAGGTCAGGTAAAAAAGCAACGCCAACTAGGCATTCCTCAGGCATACAGGTGGCTTGAGGAAGCAAACCGCAGAAAACAAAAGAATAAAAATTCAAAAACAATGTTTTCAGATAAAGAAGACAATAACTTGGTAATAGCATCGGCCCCTCCGCCCCCTCTGCTTCCCTTACCAGAATATGAAGCAAGTGGACAAGCAGATCCACCTCCACTATACCCAACTGACCCTGCAAAATCAAAACCGTTTGTCAGAGATCCTGTCGAGACTAGGTCTGGAACACGCAAAACAAGGGGGGATATAGAGTTATATCAAATGAATGGAAATTCACGGACTTTGAGCGAAGATGAGATATGTCCGCTCATAGAAGTGCCAAATCCTCAGGCAGGACAGGAAGGGCAGGACCCAACTATCCTAGTATATAGACCGTGGACACCGGAAGACATCCGGAAAGCCACAGAGGGAATTCCCCATCCAAAAGTTAATTTTAGAAAATTCTTAGAAGACTTACAGGGCATGAGGTTAAGTTACCATTTAAATGGAGAGGAAGTAGAGAAAGTAGTCAGACAAATCGTAGGTCCAGATTGGCACATGATCAGTGGCAACTGGAATCCCCGTGACGCAGAACATAGGCCACTCCCACATAGTAATGCAGAACTGGATAACAGAGTGAAAGGTCTGACGGACCGAATCTCTGAGAAATGGAAGCCTAGGGCTGACTGGACTTGCATTAATCAATGCATCCAACAAGAAGGTGAAACTGTTAATAGATATTATGCCAGATTATTAGAGTGTTTTAATAACCATTGTGGAATGCAGGTACCTGAAGACCAAACACATGATTTCTCCATATGAGCAGCAGCTAAAGAATGCATTTTTGAAAGGTAGTATTGCACCTATCAGTAGTTTTATTACAAAGCACATGGTAGATCACCGTACAAGTAGATTACAGTCATTACTTGAAAATGCGAGACATGCCGAAAGGCATTTTAATAGCAAAAAGAAAAAGAAAACCCAAGCATTTGCAGTAGAAGACGGAGCAGAAGTCTTTGTAGTACAGTCCGGGAAGAAGGGCAAGAAAAATGCCCAGGGAAACAAACAATCTGATAAGCGATCAGAGGAGTTTGAATAGAGAAACAAAAGGGGTGAATGTTTTAAATGCGGGGAAAAAGGGACATTTGGCAAGGGATTGCAAGCAAAATAAGAAGGTAGCCGTGGAAGATAAGGAGGGTGAGGACTGACTATATGGTAGTCAGGAATCACTAGAAAGAAATGACCAAGGAAAGACAAATGTAAATGTGATAGAAGGAGCAGAGGATGTGATAGAGGAAATAGAGGATGTGCAAGAAATCACAGATAATGAAGAAAATGAAATTTTGGATTTAGCATTATTGAGCCTAGAGCTCTACTTAGCAGACACAAAACCAGAAGTTACACTTCTGGTAGAGGGGAGGGAAGTTAAATTCCTGTGTGACTCAGGGGCTTCACGGACCCTGATACATCCTTCCAAACTACCAGAAAATTCAGAGTCACTTGATTATATACTAGTGAAAGCAGCTAATGGGCAGCTGTATCGAGAGCCACTCTCCCATAACATAGCAATAACTGACCCTGTTTCAGGGATGACCCAGAAGAGCAAAATTGTTGTTTCTGCTAAATGCCCAGTGAACCTTTTGGGCAGAGACCTTATGCAGATATTTGGCATAGCAGTAGTTCCAACCATGCAGGGTATGGAAGCACAGCGACAAATGGATACTTTTGCAGTGCAACCGGAGGGTGAAACATTTTATTGGTACAGCCAGGACTTGGTTACGACTGGTCCAGGGGCAATAACTGAAGAGCTGATGAACGTAGCCATCAGTAAGTTCCCCTCCCTTGACACTGATAAACAGCATTTGCTGCATTGCACTCTATATTACTGTAGCACACCAGGACCTGATAAAGAATATGAGCAAGAACTGTTCAAAAATCATGCTAACAGATTAGTATTGCGTAATCTGTACTGGGACACAGAAGGGAACAGTGTAGTTAGCTGTTCATTGCCCCAGGAATTCCTAGCGCTTTATAAATCTAATCGACTACCACATGTCAGTTTAACTAAAAACAAGAATGTAAAGTGGGCAGACCTAGGAGAAAAAGTCACAAGGTGGGAAAAACAAACAGAATTAGAACTATCAGAACGGGGAGTACAAAAGCAGAAGTTAAATTGGATAACACAGACGCACCCAGCTGTACACTTGCAGACAAGTGAGGACAGCTGAGTAGCACTCTTACTAGAGGAAGAGGAAAAAGCCTTACGAGGCATACCAGAGACTCTCTGGTCAACAGGGAAATCAGATGTAGGACTTATTCGTACAGCAGGACCAGTTATTATCATGCCAAAATCAGCATTTAGACCACAGAAGAGACAATACCCCTTAAGAAAAGATGCAGAGATAGGAATCAAACCTATAATAGCAGCTTTACTTAAGGAAGGAGTACTGGTAGAATCTCCCGATTCACCATGTAACACACCCTTATTTCCTGTTAGAAAAGCAAATGGAGAATGGCGTATGGTCCAAGATTTACAAGCTGTAAATGACGCAGTAATACCAGATCCACACACTTTATTGAATGATTTAAAACCTCAACAGAAGTATTTTTCTGTGGTAGATATTAGCAATGCATTTTTTTCAATACCGATACACCCTGACAGCCAACATTGGTTTGCATTTACATTTCAGGGGAAAAGGTATACATACACGCGACTACCACAGGGATATTGTGAGAGCCCGACAGTATTCGCACAGGAAATGGCAAGTAACCTAGCGGGATTTATCCCACCGAGAGGCAGCCAAATTTTACTTTATGTAGACGACATTCTGCTGGCAGCCCCCACCCAGCAAGAATGTAGAGAAGATACCATAGCATTACTACAATTTATAGCCATTCAAGGACGCAAAGTAAACAAAAACAAACTGCAGAGTTGGAAAAGGAAGGCTAAATACCTGGGATATGTAATATCCAAAGAAGGCAGAATATTAGATGAAGACAGGAAAATAGCAATTTTACAAGCACCCAAACCGACTACCAAGAAGGAAATGATGTCCTTCCTAGGTACGACTAATTTTTGTCGAAGTTGGATTCCAAACTATGCCCTGGAATCTGCTCCACTGACCAACTTGATATTCAAGAAACCTATGGCAGCACAATATTTATTACAATGGACACCAGAAGCAGAATCAGCTTTCTGCAAACTGAAGCAATTGATAGCATCTTCTTTAGTTTTAGGATTACCGAACTATCATAAATGATTTTTTCAAACTGTAGATTGTAAGCAGGGCTATATGACATCAGTGTTGACACAACAACATGGGGACAAGCAACGCCCCATAGCTTACTATTCATCACAGCTAGACCCAGTGGCGCGATCCTTGCCCCACTGTGTACAAGCAGTAGTTGAAGCTGCAATGGCAGTGCAGGCTTCAGCCTCAGTAGTATTGTTCCACCCTCTCACACTAAGAGTGCCTCATGCAGTCGCAATTATTTTACTGCAAGAAAAAGTAGCATATCTTTCTCCTGCTAGACATCTTTCCTGTATGACTATACTGTTGAGCCAACCTCATATGACAGTTCAACGATGTACAACTTTGAATCCGTCAACCTTGCTCTCAACCCCTGCAGATGGCAAACCACACTGCTGCCTGCAGGAGATTGAGCAAAAGAAACTGCCTAGAAAAGATCTTACGGATGTTCCCTTGGATGATGCAGAGGTGACATACTATGTAGACGGCTCATGCAAAAAGGGTCCTACAGGACAGAACCTAGTAGGGTATGCAGTCTCTGATACTGAGAGTTTAGAAGCAAAGTCTTTACCACACAACTTGTCTGCACAAGCAGCAGAATTGATTGCTTTGACTCGAGCATGTACCTTAGCAAAGGGTAAATGTGTAAATATTTTTACTGATAGCCAGTACGCTTTTTCTACTGTACATGTTTTTGCGCAACAGTGGAAGAATAGAGGAATGATAACATCTACTGGCAAACCAATTAATCATGCGCAGTTTATTTTAGATTTATTAGAATCTATTCAGTTACCTCAGAAAGTAGCTATTTGTATTTTAAAAAAAAAAGAAAGTAGCTATTTGTAAATGCGTAGCTCATACCAAACAACAGGATAGGATTTCAAAAGGTAATGCGAGGGCTGATACAGCTGCAAAGCAAGCAGCTACAGCTCCAGAAGTATTTCTTTTGAAGGAGGAATTACAACCTTCTGAGATTTTAGATTTAGAAATGTTAAAAACAATGCAGACACTTACTACGAAAATAGAGAAACAGAAATGGGAAAAACGAGAAGCAATCCTTGAGAAAGGGCTGTACATCTCCAAGGAAGGAAAACCAATTTTGCCGTCTATCTTATTTAGATGTGCAGCTTTGTTGAGCCATGGGCAGTGCCATGTCTCAACAGGGGGGATGGTACAGTTAGTGAATCGAGTGTTTATGACGTATGGATTTACAAACTACACAAAAAAATTTTGTGCAACATGCGATGTTTGCAACAGGCATCATGCACAAGGGGCACTGAAGCCTAAGCAAGGGAGTTTCCCTACACCACCGTATCCGTTCCATACTATTTGTATGGATTTCATAGAACTAAACAAATGCGAAAATAAAAAGAACTGTCTTGTCATTATAGATATGTTTTCCAAATGGGTGGAAGCTTTTCCAACCAAAAATCCAGATGCAGCTACTGTTGCAAAAGTCCTCGTTAAAGAAATTATTCCTAGATTTGGCATACCAGAAAAGATCTACAGTGACAATGGCACACTTTGTAAATCAAACCATACAACAGTTGAGTCGATATTTCGGAATTTCATTAAAGAACCATTGTGCATACCACCTCCAATCTGCAGGATTAGTAGAGAGGTATAATGGGGTTCTGAAAAATAAGCTTAGGAAATTGATTAGTGAGACACAGAAGAACTGGATGCTCTGTCTGCCTCTGGCATTGTTGAGCATGAGAACTGTTCCAAATGCAAAGGGGTTAACTCCTTTTGAAACACTGTTCGGGAGGGCATATTATATACCTCAATGGAAACCTCTCATGCCTGCAGACCAGGAGGCTGACAGTTCACTTGCAGAGTATATGAGGTGATTTTTGAATAACAAACTTCTGCAGTTAAATTCTGTTTCAGATGAAGAACAGACTAGACCATTTGAGGCAGTACAACCCAGCGCATGGGTCCGGGTGAAAGTTGTGAAGAAAAGAAACTGGAGTTCACCGAAGTGGGAAGGACCATTCCAAGTTTTGCTGGCAACACCCACTGCAGTCAAGATAGCTGAACATGCGTCTTGGATCCATTTAACGCACTGCAAACTGGTCAAAAACTTTGAACTGGACAAAAACTTGCTACTGTTATACAACGAGAACAAAATGACCAGGTACAGAGTAAACAGGGATGCAGAACAACCCCAGAAAAATTGCATGATCATCCTGTTAGCTATACTGATAACAATGATCTTTTTGCTGTGGCCTTTCCTTTTTTCAGCCACATGAGTTGAACTGAACAAACGTGATGCATTACTCATAGACTGGCATCCAAACTTTAACACTTATCAAGCAATTAAATATGTGTATGCTGAGACTTTTAATGTTTTGAATTGCTGGATATGCACAGCTATACCAACAGCATACGGGGGATTATTGATGACTGTTGTCCCTCTAGGGGTCAATGAGACCTGGGAAAACTTGATTTTTGATACTACACCTGTAAAATCACAAAACAAAATAGCATTGTACCTACCTGTTACACAAAAAGGAATTGTATGTTTTTATAAAAATGACTATTCAGGTGGGTTGGAGCAACTGTAATGTGACTGTTTCTTATAAATGTTATATTAAGGCTAATAAGGCAGAAACTATCTGTGATGCAAACTATGACTCATATCTTGAGAAAATGAAGAAAACTGTTAGTGAAATACAACATAATCCTGTTCTTTTGAAGCAACTTTCTATTATTGACAAGAAAATGTTTCATGCAGGGCAAGCATATATCAATACTAAAATAGAGAATTGTTATTTTGTTTGTGGGAAAAAGGCATACAAATGGTTACCTGAGAATTGGTCCGGCAGTTGTTTTTTGGGTTACCTGGTTCGGCCATATGACACACTGCAGCTTTGCCTCGTTGGAAAATTCGAAACTTTGGAGAGGTCAGCAGTAAACCTGGAAATCCAATCAAGAGACCTGAAAATTCAGTGGGACAAATCGAAGCAGGATGGAGAAACCATAATTCCGTGAAGAACAAAGATAAACAAACACACATGGACTTGAGTGACACTATTATATCATGGGCAGGCATAGCCCCTGCATATGGCGCAGTAAAATCGATTTGGGAGCTGAGAAAACTGCCTAAACTTCTTGAAGTTATGAGCAATGCAACTTTTTCTGCTCTCGAATTAGTGACTGATGAACTAAATGCTATGAGAACTGTGGTGCTTCAAAACCGCATGGCTCTCGACTTCACCCTAGCGACGAGAGGTGGTACGTGCGCTGTAATCAAAGAAGAATGCTGTTCGTATATTCCTGACAACCAGCATGAGGTAAACGACCATCTTGAGGTGATTCAGCAAGTGTCGACCATGACCAAACCAGGCCCAAACCCTCTGACAGACTTTTTCCAGAATTTGTTTGGGGGGTGGGGTTCCATCTTAATGAACATCCTGATTGCCATTTGTGTGGGATTACTCCTATTAGGAGTATGCATCTGTTGTGGTATTCCCTGCATGAAAAAGTTAATCAAAGATTTTATAGACATGTCAATTTCTGAGACTTTGTATCAAAGTACTGAAATTGAAGAATTGTTAAAAAGTGAAATGCTTTCATAAGTCTAAACTGAATGACTCTCTTAACTGCAAATCTGAAATGGAAGAGGTTAGGAGAAGAAGCAAACCGTTTATGCTTTTGAAAATAGAATAAAAAGTATTAACAGGGGGGAAATGTCAGAAAAATATGCATTTATGTATATGTTTAATGCTTATTAGAAGCTAAAAGGGTTAACACATTTTCATTCTATTTTATGTACAGCTTGATTCTGTATGAAATTATAAGAAGCTTTTGGAAACTGCAGTATGCTTTCTGAAACTTGCAAGATGCCCCCTGACCTAGTATTTGCTAGCACAGCAAAATTCATGTTATGCCTTTTGGAAATGTACTGAGAAGCAGGTGATTATCTGCTAGGTCAGGAAATGAATGAATAGAACAATACTGTTTTCTATAATATGATTGAATATGAACAATCAGCCTTGCTCGTGTTAGGAGAACATGCACAGCTGCAGAAAAGAAGAGATACATCAAAGACTGCTTGAAGAATCTGTACTTGCTTTGTGCTCAAATTAGCCATAGTACCTTGAATGGTAACATAATATAGTGGGAAGTTGTATCTAACCGGTGGTCGCCAAGGCCACGTTGTTTTTCTTAGGAAGTTTTTCATAAAATTGATAGTGCAAGCAGAAAATCATGGACAAACAGCTGCTATGAAATAATAATGTTAGAACTTGTGATCTGTTACGTCAGCTTGGTAGGCAATGTCTTATTAGAAAGTGTATAAAGATGGACTTACTTCCTGATTTTAGTTAGACAAACTCTGTATTAGCAAGTTTCTGTCTCCTTGCTGCAAGATTAAAGTGCCTTAACCTGAACCTGCTGTGTATTGATCTTTTTGAAGTTTAATTTTTCCTTTGACACTCTCTAATTCAGCTGCCTTAAAATTAACATCTTTTTTTTATACTCCACTTAAATTCCCAAATAATTTGATTAATGGCCTCTTTAGCAATTCTCCATTATGTGTATTCATATCACTTATATCTTCTCTAGGCTCTATAATTGTTTGTGCTACCTAGTTGAGATATTTCTGTTAAATGAAATTGTCTCTGAATTTTTTTGCATAACTTTTGTCTTATGTAACTTCCAGGAATTCTAATCTGCTGTTTTTTTTCATACTCTGCATAATATGCCTACCCACACTTTGACTAGCTCTTTCCTATTTAGCCTTATCCCATTTACTTAACACTCTTTGAAACTATTATATAACCTTTGCATATGAAATATCTAGGAAATATTCTAGGAAGCATTTTGTTTTGTGAAATTGCTCTCTAACTTTGTTTTGTTACTTTTCAAATATTATATAATCTTATTTTGTAAATGTATACATTGTCATGTAACTGACTTGTTTGCAATTGGAGCTTTTCTCCTAGGGCCTCCACTGAAAATGGGCTTCCTGGCCCAATGGACTTTCCCAGTAAACAAATACCAATAAATAAATAAATACATTTAAAAACTGATCCTGATCTCAGGCATTTGACCCCTCCCCCATTATTTTGGCTTCGTCCAGAATGCTTTAGCAAAGAAGTTGAGAGCTATGGGTGGAACCTGGTGGAGAAAGTCTTCTAATGAACAAGCACAGTAGCAGAGTGGGACGGTTTACCTTTACATGTGCGTATTGCACACGGGCGACCGACAATTGTTCGAAAGACAGTTTGCAAGGTTTGCAAACGTCGAACAGAAGAAGGTTCGAATGTGCAATGAGCGAATGCACAGTGAGATTCGCTCATTGCACATTCGACATTCTAGTGCAGATTGAGCTATAGTGGGGAGTTGGAAATGGTTCCTTTCTCCGCTGTAGTGCGATCTCAGAGTTAGAATAATAAAGTAGGGGGGGTGTGGGGGGTGCAGGGGGGCTTGCCCCCCTGCATTACACTTTATCTAATTTTGTTGTTGATATTTATGTTCGAAACTCAGCGAATCGGCTGTTCGATTTGCTGCTTTTCGAACATTAACAACTGTCGCTGTTTCCAGTTTTGTTTTTTCGATGCGAATATATGAATACTCACACAAGTGTGATTCGAGATTATAAAGGTAAACCGAGTGGGACAATATGTGGCACGTATGGTTCAACACATGGAAGTCTAAAATACTGCAAATGGCCTCTAATTACCCCAAGTAGAGTATCATGTGGGACCATATCTCTCAACTGTCCTGATTTTCGTAAAAAGGTTCAGATTTTTGCCTTATATTTTTTTCCTTTTCCTCATAAAATGTTGGCTTTCTGGCAAATAATTGGCTAGTTATTGAGGATTGAATTCAGAAAATAACGACAGACCTTTCAGTTTCAGACATCATACACATCAGAAAATGCATGCTAATGCAAAACCTTTTATTCCATCAACTTTCTAAGTTCGAAAGAGTAATATTTTAATAAAGTCCCCATTTTTAGGCCTCTGTCTCCCCATTTTTATGGCTTTGTCCAGATTTCTTGCTCTAAGAAGTTGAGAGGTATGTGTGAGAGGAGTGAACCCAAAGGCACACATTAGGAAAAAGACATTGGTGTTGTAGTAAAATCAGAACTGACATTCCAGTTACACAATTAGGAATCTGTAGCCAAAGCCAGTAAATAACATCCTGGGTTGTATATTTAAAGTAACAGACCCCAAGAAAAGAGAGATTATATTACCCCTTTACAGAATCATTATGACACTATCTGTATTGTACACACATAGCACTGTTATGCAGAATACATTATTTGTCAGCATGTTTTGCATACTTTAACGTCAACTACCTGCCAGCCATGAGCCTTTCTAGGATCAATTGTCCCATTCATTCTGTCATGGGGTGAGAGTTGATCATACTGCCATCTAGGAAGCCCTCAGATCCATTACTGTAACAGCCTTAGGTCTTCTCCCATGGCTGACATGTATGCTAGCTTACCCAAAGGCCTGCTATACCCTTCCTTCCCTGCACTGTATCATGCGTGCTGTCAGAGATGGAAGCCACAAAGTTGCTGCCTATAAGCTGTTTAGCACAGCTAAGGCCACATCCCAGCCCCTATGTTGTTTGCTGTATTCCTTTTTCACCACACGACTTGGCCTCACAGCAAGTCACTATTAACATAACAAAACAAGCAAAGGAAAATGTGAAGTGTTACTGATCAATTCTAGGAGCCTAAACAAGAAACTCCACTCTCTAAAAACCCTCCTCACCCTAAACGATGTAGCTGTCTGAGTAGTCACTGAGAACTGGGTGAAATCTGCTGTGAGCACCATGGCAGTGTGGGGCTATAACACCTTCTACACATGATGCACTTGAGATCCTTCATGTCCAAATTACCAACAGAGAGGTCCTGTACCATATATTAGCTAGCTGTACAACTCCCTGTACAACTCGAGAAAGCCACAGCACTTATCTACAAACCTGGACTCCCTCTAACAGAACTGCTCAATCTCAGCCTCTATAGAGGTTTTGTACCAATTAGACCCAATACCATTTTCCTAAGTCAACTGACCCAAATGTCAATAAATAAATAAGTGGTCTACGCTGGGAAGCTTACAGCACCACTAGTGCACAAGCACAGAGATTCATGGGCTTTGTTAATACAAATGCCCTGGGACAATTAATCATAGAGTACCAACTTAGGGGAACAATATCTTAGACCTTACCCTTCGTAATACAGGGACAACTTGCACTATCCCTTGCATATCTTTGTGACATGTTAGGTCTGATCCTTCTAATTGAAAAAGAAAACCAAAGACTGTTTCCCACAAGGTACCTTTAGAAATTGCTCTAAGACAAACTACCTATTCCTAGGTAATACACTGGCAAGGTTCGAATCCCATTAAACCAAGTTAACTCCACTGAATACCCATGAACATACATCACCACACTATACCAGCATGTAAACAGCTGCACAAATGCCATATGCTGCCCGGTTAAAGAAACTCCAGCTCTACTCAGTGGCATACCGCCTGTTCAGAGGCGATCTGTGCCTGACGTATAAAGCCATGTCCAACCCGGAATTAATGGACATGCTGCACCTCAGAAAATCCAAATCCCATCGAGCTACGCGCTCGAGAGACTTGAACCTCAGCACTGAAATAAATAGGACATGCTGGAGGGACAGATTCATAACCCAGAGGCTCCCTTCACTCTGGAATAAAATCCCAGTCCAGGTTAGGCAGAGTCCCTCATTGACTCTCTTCAAGAGGAATCTTGATGAGTGGATGGGAGATCGTAGGTTTACCCCAGGTATCACTTCTGTGTCACTGTTAGACAGAGGCACAGTATACTAACCTCGAAAAAGGGCATAGCAAAATAAATTTAAAATGGGTGGCGAAAGCCAAACACATTCTGGCTAGGCTTATAAATGCCCTAGGGCAGATAGCCTAGTATGAACCTATGAACCTATATGTACCCTGCAGGGGCAAGAGCAGGTCAAACCCCAAAAAACAAACTCATGTGGTGGAACCACAAAACCAACAAGCTTTACAAAAAAAGAAAAAACATATATAAAAATGTATAAAAGGAAAGAGAAGTTTGACGAAAAGTAAGAAGAATCATTCCCAGAACGACAGAATCCTCATCGCTGAAATAAACAACTCAAGAGCTTAATAAAATCTGCCAAGGACAAGTTTGCAGGTAAAATAGTCACCCATGCCAAAGGCAATCACAAGGCCTTTTTCAGTTATGTTCATAATCTCAGAAGAACAATGCAGCAATACACTGAGCTGATTGTGAATGATGTTACCTTTAGTGAAGCTGAACATATAGCAAACCTACTGGCTGATAAAGTCAGATCAAACTTTACCCCCTCTCCCCTCTGTCTTTCCCACAAGATATACATTTTATATTTTGTACCTTGTATTTTGTATTATATTATGTCTCATATATTGTCATTTTGTATGGAGCTTTTCTCCCCGGGCCTCCACTGAAAACGGGCAACACTGCCCAGTTGGACTTCCCTGGTAAACAGATGTAAAATAATATAAATAAATAAAATATACCTGAAACTGACTTGCCTCCAGCTATCGCACAAGACCAAGTCCTAAAAGCACTATCAAAAGCTAAAAACTCTGCATTGATGAATCCTCATGTCTCGCATACATCGTAATTAGCATAAAGCACAATTTTGTCATACCCCTAACAAAACTGCTCAAACTCCATCTCCATATTAAGTTTAGTTCCAAGTGACTGGAGAACAACTACAGTCATTCCCCCTGCATGAGGGAGGACCTTCCACAGACCATGGCAGTTATAGACCCGTAAGTCTGAGCAGCCTCATATGCAAAGCCATGGAAAGACTTATCATGGAATTAATCAATCAGGACATAAGAAACCTCCAAACACTGGACCTGTATTTTTGCAAAGGTCACCAAAGCAATGGATAAAGGTGAAATTGTCCACATCGCATACCTTGACCTGGCCAAAAGCATTTGACACAATCCACCACTCAGCCATAGTAGAAAAGCTAAGACTGGAATAAATCTATACATCACCCTCTGGATTGCCAAATCATTTACAGATAAGATGCAGGTGATCAAAATAAAGGAAGTTACTTCTACAAAGAGACAAGTCACCAGTGGAATCTCCCAGACTCTGGTACTGGAACATCTCCTGTTTGGCACCTATTTCTCTGAAATAAAAGCCAATACTAAAGGGCTCTAGCTAAGTTTGCTGATGACTGCAAGCTACGAGAAATCATAGAATCCCCAGAAGACTTAGCTATCCTGCAGGAAGGTTTGTCATAGACAAATAAATGGTGTCAGAATCATGACTGAAACTAAATCGCAAAAATGCATTATCATATCATTTGGGAAGTCGTCTTCCTTAGGGAACTACCACACTAACAATGACCCAGTTCTTCAGGATTTGGTAACTTATGTGGACAGTTACCTAACTTTCGGGCATCATGTGTCCACTATCGTAAGAAAGTCCTTCTTTATTCTGCAGCTTATAACCAGAGATTATGTCTAGATCTAGAGCTGCCATTGTCTCATTTTAGTCAGGCCTCATTAGGCCAGTTATAGAGTATAATGACCACTTTGGCATGCATCTGTTCAGACATATGCAACAACTGGAATTCCCGCACAGATCCCTTACTCAGAGGCTACAAGACCTAAAAAATAAGTCCTATATGGACTAACTCAAAGCTCTGTCACTATACTTGGTATCCTACAGACTGCTAAGAGGTCATCTGATTATGGCATACAAGGCTATGGACCTACTGCACATCAGGAAGTCAAATGGCATTAGAAGTACTCAGTCCAGGGATCAAAATCCTTTCTGCAACATCAGCAGAATGGTTTGGGGGATAGGTATATGTTGCAGAGTATAATGCTTTTCTGGAGCAGACTCCCCATCCACATAAAACAAAGGTAATCCCTGTCCATATTCAAGTGCAACTTGGATCTATAGTGGGAAATAGAAAATTTACCCCATGGCTAATCATGTACTACTAATGCACATAGGCAGCTCCTAAGTGCTTTATCCCATGCAGGGTCTCATCAAATTATTTATGGTATGATCCTAGTTATTGTCACTCGGGCTAATATATAAATGTGAGAGTGTTCAATCTCGCCTTTGTTCTTACACATGGGTTCGGAGCCGATCCTCGGCTCCGTGCCGGCCGACTGCAAGCTCTGCATCGAGAAGAAGCTCGAGGACATCTAATACCCACAATCCCCCTCTGCCTTTACCTCAGATCTAGTTTGCCGCTGCTGCATACGCATCGCTGGAGGCTAGCTCGAGGCTTTTACAGATAAGAAATTATCTATTCTGTTTACATTTTTCAAAAAAACTACTTTAAATCTAGTCATTTAAGTTAAGAGTTAGGTGTGTGAGTGAGTTTAGAATTCTCGGTTCCTTAGATTAGTTACTTAGTTTAACTAAAGGGTACAGAGTTTTTCGGGGCCTACCACCCCTACTTGGATTACTTTGACTAAGATATTGTTGTAGTCTGCTTTCTAAGAAATTGACTTCTATTACCGGATTTGACTCTTTTTCACTGGAATTGACTTACTGGACTGGACTGTCTCTTTTCTCTTGGTATTATGTCAGAAAAATTGAAATCTGGCTTCAAACGTTGTCAGTGTGGCCAAAAGATGTCGGTCACAGACAACCACAGTTCCTGTGTCTACTGTCTTGGCCCTCTCCACTTACAAGAGGACTGTTCTATTTGTCACTCTTTTAGTGGGAGGGTCATGACAGATAGGCGCAGGAAACTGATGGACAGGGGATTGCTGAAACCCTCTTTCCAGGAGGCTCTGGATGCTTCAGACCAGGCATCCAAGTCTTCGAAGGGGTCGAAGGCGTCGGAGCCAAAGTCATCGGCTCCGAGCTCTTCGGGTCTAGTTAGATCACCGGTTCCACAGACTTCGGGGCCGAGTGTTCAACTGTTGGCAGTTTCCGAGCCTCGAGTCTTGGAACCGGTGATGGAGCTCCCTCCACCGACTCTGCTGAGGTCGGCTCCGTCTTCGATCCCTTCGACTCGTTCTTCTAGACCCCTTTCCGACACCGATGTGGACCGTGTGGTGCAGAAACTGATGGAGCATACGGCCCTATCCAAGCTTATCTCGGTCTCCTCTCAGTTGATGTCGAGACTTGAAGGCCTGCCACTATCTCCACCTGTTCCTCCTCCGAGACCTGTCCAGTCTTCGGAGCCGGAAGAAGCTGACCTGATGATTGTGGAGCCCTCGGTGCCAGAACCGTCTTTTTCTCGGTCGGCACCGTTCACCTCGACTCCATCCGATCTGGTACCGGAGTCTCGGGGCCGAAGATCTGTCATTGGTTCCGGGACCGAGAGTCGGACTGATGTTTCAGTTCCGACGCTCCCTCTCGGGGCCTCGGCACAGATCGATTCGGTTCCGTCCTTGGGGTCGGTGCCTTCGGCTCCTGTTTCGGGGATTCTTTCCATTTCTTCGGAACCGGGAGATACCTCGACTCGGGACCCGGGGGCCTTCGACCTCATGAGGAAGGTGTTGTCTACCCAGACAACCACATCAGCAGGTACAGCTTCTCCTCCCCACAAAGGACCGTTATCTTCCTCTGCACCCATGGCCACGTCCAAGCGTCGGGCACCAGTGTCTCAGCCACCCCTGGAGGGTGCCCCCTCTTCCTCGGAGGCTTCTTCGGATGCTCCCCACGAAGAAGTTCCTAGGAAAAGACTGTGTAAGAGGAGACACTTGGATTCTCCACAAGAATCCTTGACATCTGATACTGACTTAGATGAGTCAGAAGGGTCCCCTAAGTCACCTTCAGAGGATGTCTCTTTTTCTGACATCTTGGAGATCCTGAAACAGAGAGGTGACTGGCAAGCCCTCCCCCCTTCTGAGGATGAGTCAGTTTTGCTGAAGGCATTTGGTGCCCGTCCTTCCTCCTCCTGGGTCACTCCGCCCTTTGATGAGTTAATGGAATTAATTGCTCGAAGGGCGTGGGGGACTCCTGACACGGTGGAACCAGTCCCTAGGAAGCCAAATAAGTACATCACGGCACCACAGGACAAAGCTTACCTCACCAAAGGAGTTCCAGTAGACGCCATGGTGGTGGCAGCAGCCACGAAAAAGGAGATGTCGGAGTCTTCCTCATCTGTCCATCCGCCTAACAAAGATTCTAGGACCATGGACAGATACGGGAAGCGCATTTTCAGTTCAGCGGCTTTCTCTATGCGTTCCCTGAACTATTTGACTCATTTTACACGTTTACAGAGGGATCTAGTCAAAGAGTTGGGAGATACCCTCCAGGGTGCTACAGATGCCGCTGTCTCAGAGAAAGTTACAGCGCATCTCAACACCCTTACGTCCATTGTGAACTCGTCCATGAGGCTGATATCCTATGCAGCCGAAGGATCGAGTAGGGCAGCGGCTTCAGCGATTGCTCTTCGTAGGCAATCCTGGATGCGCTTATGTTCATTTGCGGAAGCCTTCAAGTCTTCCTTTACTAACGCCCCATTTGACGGAGCCACACTTTTTGGCCCTAAAGTAAAGGAGACCCTTACCCGGTGTGAACAGGAGGGAAAGACTCTGTCTGCTGTCGGCGTCCGTTTTTCCACCCCTTCCAGACCATACCCCAAAGGGCAACGTGGTGGGAAAATGTGGTTTCGAAAACCCCAAGGATCTTTCCCAAACACACAGGGTGATGCCCCCTCTAGAGGCAGAGGGGGGGGCAGAGGTGGAAGACGCCGCTCTGGCGGCAGAGGGGGTCCGCAAAACCAAGGTGACAGGGATAACCTCCCTGGCAAACCTTTTCAGCACTCCTGAGAGGAGGCCCGACTGTCCTGCTCTGGAGGCAGTCGGGGGTCGCTTAGCTTTATACCCTCAGGCCTGGCAAAACCTTTCCTCAGACAATTGGGTAAAAAGCGTTGTTACCAGAGGTTACAAAATCCCATTTCTATCCACCCCCATTCCAAAAAGAAAGCTCCCAGATGTACCACCCCATCTGCGAGAGCCAGCAGCTACAGAAATTTCAAAGCTGCTAGAAAAAAGAGTCATCCAACCAGTCCCAGCGGACCAAATAGGATTCGGAACTTACTCAAGGTTCTTTTTAGTTCCAAAGAAAACAGGGGACTGGAGGCCAATTCTGGACCTAAGCCATCTCAACACCTTTGTCAGGAAGGAAAAGTTCCGAATGGTCACGCTTCAATCGATCCTTCCATTCTTACAGAAGGACGACTGGATGTGCTCAATAGATCTGAAGGACGCATACTACCACATCAAAATGGCCAGGGCGTCCAGGGATCATTTGCGCTTACGGCTGGGAGCCAGTCACTATCAGTTTCGAGCCCTGCCCTTTGGCCTGACCACAGCCCCCAGGGTCTTCACCAAATGCATGGCAGTGGTAGCGTCTCATCTGAGGCCTAGGATTCCAGGTGTTTCCGTATCTGGACGACTGGCTCCTGTCTGCCACCACCAGGCGTCAACTGATACAAGCCAGGGATTACACCCTACAACTTTGTACACACCTTGGCATTTCAGTAAATTTCGAAAAATCATTGCTACAGCCATCACAGCATATCTTATTCATAGGAGCGGAATTAGATATGCGTCAGTTAGTTCTAAAACTTCCTACAGAAAGAATAGTAGCACTTCAATTCAACATTTCCCTTCTTCTGTCGTCCAGAAAGTCCCCAGCAAAATTGTTCTGAAAGTTTTGGGTCTCATGGCAGCTTCTCTCATTGCGATACCATTGGGAAGACTGCACATGAGAGTGCTACAATGGCTTCTATTTGCACAATGGTCATTCCAACAACTTCCACTGACTCACGAAATATTGATAACGAAAACATGCAAATCACACCTAATGTGGTGGTTACAGACTTGCAACCTATCCGGTGGGAAGACCATTTGTGCTACCCACACCGTCAGCGGCGATAACCACGGACGCTTCCCTGATAGGGTGGGGGGGCATCTTTCAGGGACAGACAGTCCAAGGCGAATGGACCAATCTGGAGTACAATCTGCACATCAATGTTCTGGAGTTGAGGGCAGTGTTTTTGGCGTTGCAACACTTTGCTCCCCTTCTTCCTCCAGGGACCATTGCAGTTCAGACAGACAACATGTCAGTAGTCTGGTACATAAACAAGCAAGGGGGAACCAGGTCTTACCAACTATGCAGAGAGGCCATGAGAATTTGGCAATGGGCAGAGTCCACCGGTCGCTTTCTGATCGCAACGCACATCCCGGGGTCATCCAGCGTCATAGCCGACAGGCTGAGCAGGGCAATACTATTGCCTCACGAGTGGTCCCTCAAACAGTCAGTTGCGGGAAGGATTTTTCGCAAATGGGGCCAGCCTACCTGCGATCTGTTTGCGTCTCCAATGAACGCCAAATGCAGGAGCTACTTTGCCCTATTACCCTCCAGGGAAGTCCCCAGGGACGCGCTGGTGCACGATTGGCCCCCGGGTCTCCTATATGCTTTTCCTCCATTTCCCCTGATTGCAAAGTTTCTACAGAAAGCAAACAACCTTCAGAGGACTATTATTCTCATTGCTCCGTTCTGGCCTCGTCAAATTTGGTTCCCCTTTCTATTGCATCACCGCATTCGGGGACCTTGGATGCTGGACCCAGAGCCAGATCTACTGACTCACTCGTCAGGAGTTCCTCATCCATCCCTGGAATCTCTCCATCTAGCAGCTTGGCTGCTCCGCTTCCCTTTCTAGCCAGGTCAATTCCCCTTACATCGGCGGTTCAAGATATTTTGGTAGCTTCTCATAAAGTTTCCACTACAAAGACTTACACCAGTAAGTGGAAACGTTTTGTCTTCTGGGAGTCACATCAGTTGGACCCTGTTACAGCTCCGTTGAATAAGGTTTTAGAATTTTTGACTGAATTATTTCAGGAAGGAGCTTCCCCGGCTACCTTAAGAGTACAGTTAGCTGCCATTTCTAACTATCATGTAGAAGAAAGTGGTGCACCTATTATGGCTCACAGACTTTGTAAAGCCTTTTTAAAAGGTTCCTTTCATATCAGACCACCAGTCAGAAGTCCGACATCACCGTGGAATTTAAACTTATTGCTCTCTAAATTGATGTTACCACCCTTTGAACCAGCTTCAAGTTGCACTTTGAAATTTTTGTCATGGAAAACATTATTTCTAGTGGCTATTACATCTGCTAGACGGGAGTCTGAGCTGCAGGCCCTTTCGGTCAAACATCCTTATTTAATTTTTCATTCTGACAGAGTATCCCTACGCACTAATCCATCCTTTCTTCCCAAAGTTTGTTCTACTAGTAATATTAATCAGTCCATCGAATTACCCACCTTCTTTAAAAACCACTCTAATAAATTAGAGTATATGTTGCACAAACTAGACGTCCATAGACAACTCAGATTTTATTTGGATAGAACAAAAGATCACAGGAAATCTGATCAACTATTTGTAGCTTTTGCTGACAGCAGAAAGGGTCTTGCAGTTACGAAACGAACTCTTTCGAAGTGGCTAACTGACTGTATCATTTATGTTTATGAAGCTTCTGATCAAACATTATCAGCAAAACCCAGAGGACATTCTACCAGATCAATTTCTACATCTTTGGCTCACGCAGCTCGTTTACCTTTAGACACTATTTGTGCGGCTGCTACTTGGGCTAAACCACATACATTTATATCTCATTACAAAGTGGACAGGGTTTCTAGGGATAGGGCAACCTTTGGTTCCACTGTGCTCAAGAACGTTCTCCCTTGAGTTCCTCAGGATCATGGAGCTAGGGCGCTACCCATGTGTAAGAACAAAGGCGAGATTGAACACTCTCACATAAAGAAGTTATGTCCTTACCATAACGTTCCATGTGGAGTGTTCATCTCGCCTTGGTTATTACACTCCCACCCTTCCCACCCTTAGGAAGAACGTTCGATTTGGTGCCTGGTCTGGAGTATTCTCCTTCTACTGTTGCAGTATTACTGTTACTATCATACACTGGGTATGTTTGTATATATGTATTTTATGTATATAGTTGGCATGTGTGCGTGCTTTATGTCTGGTTTGCTTGCAAACTAGATCTGAGGCAAAGGCAGAGGGGGATTGTGGGTATTAGATGTCCTCGAGCTTCTTCTCGATGCAGAGCTTGCAGTCGGCCGGCACGGAGCCGAGGATCGGCTCCGAACCCATGTGTAATAACCAAGGCGAGATGAACACTCCACATGGAACGTTATGGTAAGGACATAACTTCTTTTTATCAACCATGGAATGGGTAAGGCCAATTTAACACCAAATAGGATAGGTTAAGTTGAACACTTTAAGAGAAACTGGCTAAGCTTAAAAAGTCTCACAAGAGCAGCTAGCCTACTACTTACCTATGAACTATGAACCTATAAGCAGATCAGACCACCTTCCCCCAAAGGATGGGCAAGCCACCATCAGCCGCTCAGTCCCACCCTCCCTGGTCAGTGGCCCTAATCCCTGGGCAGAACATGGATCATTTACATCATTTGTCCTCACTGTGCTGGAGCAGGCACTGTGCAGCATATTTAACCTTTGCCAAAAATACCATTCAGCCCACCTACAAAAACAAGGAGATTTTAGTGGGAGAGCCTGCCTAGCTTTACACTCTGTGGAGTGTTGTCCACATAGAGTGGCTCAATGACAAAGTGATATTCTTTGTCGCAGTTTGAAATAATTTGGCCTACATTATTTCTGAGCACTGGCAATTAGGGATCTCATCCAATGTTCTAGAAACATAGTGTCTGTAATTCTGTCCCAGGATGCACTGCACTTTTCTAATGAAGTATCCAAAGACATGCATTACCTGTAAGGAGTTACTAGTCACACTGATGTCAGGGGTAACAGGAAGTGACATAGTGGTCTTAGCCAGTCAAGAGTAACCAAGTATACTGTGCCTGACTGGGGCAACCTTTTTAATAGGATACTAAGTATGAAAGGTGAAAGGTATATAGGAATTCACCTGTATAATCCAACTGCGCAGCTTCTCTTGGCACTGTGTCCATGATAAGAAGGATATGGCACAACATCCCTCCATTTTCAGTACCCACTACATGGTCAGAGGCACCTGAAGCCCATCCCAGCAAGCAGTGAGCATGAAACAGGAAGCAATCCTAGTGGGACTACATTCCATAAGTGGACAAAAGCATACATACACACGCAACACACACACACACACACACACACACACTTGCACACGCACACACACACACACACACACACACACACACACACACACACACACACACACACACACACACACCCCTACCTACAAATACCCATGCATACATGCACACAGACACAAACGTGCACACACACACACACACACACACACACACACACACACACACAGAGGCACGCGTGCACACACTCATCACACATATACATGTATACATGCACACACACAAAAATGCACACATGCTCAAACACACAGAACCACACATACAATGTGAAGACTGCAGATTCACCATATACTGCTTAATTAGGGATGTAGGAGAAAAGGACAGCCCTCAGCAAAAATGCACACCCACACTAGGATAACATGGAAAATGTACAGAAAGCACCCTAGATGGGAAAGGAACCAGAAAATTAAGAACTGTGATGCAGGAGTGCCAGCTGTTGTACCCCAGAAGAATAAAAAAAATTTTGATAAGAAGCATATGGCTGGATTTTTGGAGTAGTAATTGCCCTCTTAAGATCAACATTTCTATTTATTTAATCAGGAAAATGGGTAAAGACAGAGTGCATCAACAAATTCCCTGAGCCAAGACTCAAATAAACTGCTATAGCCATTAGAAGCAGCGATTCTGGTCAAAGCTTCCAAGCTAGGGTTACCACCTGTTCCACTTTGCGAGGGACAGTCCCTCTTTGGGCAGTTGTGTCCTGCAAAAAAAATGTAAAAATGGTCAATGTCCTGAGATTTTAGGGCAAAATTAATTATTTCCTATAATTTATGTAATAGTTGCATAAAACAGTTATTCTGTATCTGAAACACCTAAATGTTATCAGAAGCAGAATAAGCAACTAAAATGATACAATAATAAGTTTTTATTTAGGCAAACAAATGAAGTTCTGTCCTTTGTACCGGCCATGGGTATGTTTTGGCCTGCAAAATCTGACGTTTGTACCACAATTGTCCCACTCTGGGCATTTAAAATGGTGGCAACCCTATTCCAAGCACTGCACTAAAGGATTATGGTCCCAAATGCTCTAAACATTCAGCTATTGAACCAACTGAATACTGGCATTTTTGTAAGTATTATCTCTCCCTTATGCATATATGTATTGTTTTTGACCATTAAAGGAATGCTGTTTTTTTATAGATTAAATGTTTTCATTTTACCAGTTAGTGACACTGAGAAAACAGCAGCCAATGTTTTTTAAGGTTTCAGCAGCCGCACTGATCTATCTTCCAATGTGGCAAATTAACTGGTTCCCGTGTTCCTGTGGGTTACAGCTAACTTAGCATGACTACACCAAATGGAATATTAATGCAGTTTTCATGTTTTTGAATAAGTAGTCACCACTGTAAATTCATAGCTCTCAACTGTCCAGATTTTCCCAGAATGTCCAGATTTTTGCCTAATATTTTTGGTCTGTTCCTCATAAAACTTGTGGTTCTCTGGCAAAATCAATGAGGACTAAAGTCATTAAATAATGATAGACATTTAAGTTTCTGACTTCATATCATTCAAAAAATACATGGTAACACTAAACCTTTTATTACAACTTTCTGAGTTTATACAAGCAATATTTAAAATTGCCCCTATTTTGAGGCCTTTGTCCCCCATTATTTTTAGCTTTGTCCAGATTTCTTCTGCTAAGAGGTTCAATTCTTTACAGTTTTTCCTCTTAGCAAGATATTAACAAGTGTTTTACCAACTCTGAATAGACATTTTACAAGCACACTTCCAACAATACAGTGTGTTTTATTTCTTTTTATTTGCTTAACATTTGTTAACTGGTTAAGGGAACTGGCATAAAGACCTTTTTTTTCAGCTATGACCCAAGCTAGAATGGCAAATCATGATTTAATATCAAAAAGGTGAAAGTAAAAAAAAAATCTGTTCACTTAATCAAACTGACATTCCGAATTTGTCAATTTCACTTTTACAGAATGTCAGGAATCATCACCCCGACTTCCACATTCGAAGAAATTTGGAATGTCAGGAGGTGACGTCAGACCCTAAGGAAGTTGTGCTGAAGCTGCTGCTTGGATTGTACATCTACAGCACAAGTTTTCATAGTTTGACAGGAGGTCAAGCCCCCCCTGTACCCCCCACACCCCCTGCAAATTATATATTCCATCTCCGAGATCGCACTACAGTGAGGAAAAGGGTAAATTTCCCATTCTCCACTGTAGTGCAATCTGTTATCAGAATGTTGAATGCACATTAGTGAATGTACACTACCATTCATTAACGTGCATTCAGCCATTTTCAGAACAGCATTACATAAACTGAAAAAACGCATTTGACTATCCCAGTTTCACATAAGTGCCGTTTCACATTTTAATAGTAAACTGCAAATCATATTTCATGACAAATGTAGTCATGGAATATTACATTCAAGTGTGGTTACAAAACATTATGAACAGTCATAAAAACTGCAACAGATAAGGAAACAGCTAGTTGCTAAACAGCTAAACTGTATACTCAATTTTGCAAAACAAAAACAAAAAAAGGTTAGGACTGCTGGCACATCCTCAGTTCTTAGCTCAGTTCACAGCTACAACTTAAGACTCTCTGAAACACCATCCTTTCTACTAACAAAAAAACAAAACCAAAAGAAGCTTGAGTACTGGTGGTGACCCATCATGGGTTCTCCGCTCAGTCACACAAGGTACATTTCAGAGTGCACCGTAGTGGTGTTGTTTAGGGCCGCTGTATTATTCGCGTAAGGTTTATAGTGATTGCTGTTCTTCTTGTTATTGTGTGTTGTTTTGTAATCGTACTGACAGCACAGTGTCCTACCGCAGAACCCATGCTTACAACCTTAAACTTTTAGTTATGTACTCACCATAACTTCAGATGTTTGGGATCCATCTCGCCTACATTCTGAATGATGGGTTCGGAGCCGATCCCTCGGCTCCGACTCGGCACGCTTATGCCAAAGAGCGAAGTCTCTTATTGGCTGAGCTTACTATATCCCAGGATGCACCACCATCAGTCCCCCAGATCTAGTTTGTCCGCATACATGCACACATGCATACCCTGCTTATATAACATCGTCAGATGAAACAAGATAAAAACAGTGGAGCTCAAAACCGTTCTATCTCTTCTGATCTGCAAGGCAGGGGAAGGAGGGTGGGTATCAGGAATGTGGAGATGGATCCCAAACATCTGAAGTTATGGTGAGTACATAACTAAAAGATGTTATGTGATCCTATCTCGCCTACATTCTGAATGATGGGACAGCGTCCTAGCACCTGAATCCTGGGTGGCTCACTGGAAAACACTCCTGAGTACCGTGGAACCAAATGAAGCTCGTCCTTTAGATGCCACATCCAATTTGTAGTGGGAAATGAAAGTGTGCGGGTTGGACCAAGTAGCCGCAGCACAAATTTCGAAATAGCGAGCTTGGAATGAAAAGCTATAGAAGTAGCCATAGCTCTGGTAGAATGAGCTTTGATAGATGATGCAAGTTGCTTATTTGAAGAAGAATAGGCCTGAGTTATGCAATCTCTGATCCATTTTGAGATTGTAGCTTTTGTGATGGTTTGGCCCAATTTATTATCTGAGAAGGACACAAACAACTGGTCTGACTTACGAAGTTGCTGAGTCCTGTCTAAATAGAAGCGTAATTGCCTGTGAACATCCAATTTATGGAGAGTGTATTCTGCTTCATTAGAGAATTTTGGAAAGAAAACTGGTAGTTCTAGAGATTGTTGAAGACAGAAACTAGAGCAGACCTTTGGGACAAAGGATGGATTAGGCCTAAGAGATACTCTATCTTTGTGGAAAATCAAATATGGTGGTTTAATAGACAGGGCTTGAAGCTCTGAGACTCTTCTTGCCAAGTAATAGCCACTAAGATTGCCGTTTTCCATGACAGATATTTTAATTCGCATGTAGCAGCCGGTTGAAAAGTGGGAGATGTTAATGCGCGAAGCACTAAATCAAGATCCCACGGAGGTGCAGGATGAAAAACTGGTGGTCTTAACAGACTCGCACCTTTAATGAATGTTTTGCATAGTCTGCTGCTCATCAAAGGAGGATCCGTGGATTCATGGAATTTAGAGATAGCAGCTAGTTGAACTTTAATAGTTGAGACAGAAGATCCCTGATTAAATAGGGATGTTAAGAATTTCAAAACCTCTGGGACAGGAGCAGTGATAGGGTCTAAGCCCTTGAGTTGAGCCCAGATAGCAAACCTCTTCCACTTACTGAGGTACAATTTGTTAGTGGTGGGTTTGTGTGCCGAAGATAAAATGTGAACAACTTCCGGGTCTAGTGTGTGACTTCTAACTAAGGTCGGAAGTGGAGGAGCCAAGCAGTCAATTTCAGAGATTGAAGGGACTGATGCCAATGTCCCGACTGATGGATTAGCAAATCCGGGATCAGGTCTAAGGTCCACGGATCGTCCACTGCATGCTTTTTCAGGTAAGGAAACCATATCTGACGAGGCCAGTATGGGGCAATCAGAATCATTGAAGACCCTAGCTGAGAAGCTTTTTGAATAACTTTGGAAAGGAGTGGAATTGGAGGAAAGGCATAAAGTAACCCTGTTGGCCAAGGTTGTGCTAGAGCATCCATGGCTGGTATTTCCTGATGTGGAATCAAGGAGAAGAACCTTTGGCACTTGGTGTTTTGTGGAGTCGCAAATAGGTCGCAGCACGGCGTACCCCATCTCTTGAAAACCTGGGCTGCTACTGTGCGGTTTAGAGACCATTCGTGAGGAGAGAGAATTGTCCTGCTTAATTTGTCCGCCAATACATTTGACTTTCCAGGGATGTGGGTCGCTACCAAGAAGCGGTTGGTAGCTGCAGCCCATTCCCACACTCTCATGGCCTCTCTGCAAAGGGGATACGATCTGGTCCCTCCTTGTTTGTTCAGATACCAAACCACCGACATGTTGTCTGTGTGGATGGCGATGATGCCCTGAGGAAGAAACTTGTGTAAGGCCTGTAGGGATAGAAGTACAGCCCTCATCTCCAGCACGTTGATGTGGAGAAGAGCTTCGTCCGGAAGCCAGGAGCCCTGAACTAGCCTGCCCAGACAATGCCCCCCCCACCCTATCTGGGAGGCATCTGTAGTCAGGGTAACCACTGGAGGGGGGAGAACAAAGGGATTTCCCTGATCCAAATTGGATGTCTGAAGCCACCAGCGAAGGTCCCTTTTGCATATATCCGTAATCATGATGTGATGATTGAGGGGAAGATCTTGAAAGGACCATTGAGTTGACAAGAGCCACTGAAGAATCCTCATGTGTAACCTTGCTAGAGGAACTAAAAGTACCGTGGCAGACATTGAGCCTAGAACCTGTAGGACCATCCTGGCTGGGGCTTTGGATCTCGAGATCAGAGCTTGAACTTGGCCCTGTAAAGTTTGGATCCTTTCGGCATGAAGAAAGACGCGCATCAATCTTGAGTCTATCTCTGCTCCTATGAACTTTATGCGCTGAGAGGGCAGCAAGACAGACTTTGACCAATTGAATGTAATCCCTAGGGAAACACCCAGGGAGATGGTGGCTTTGAGGTTGTCCATAAGTAGATGCCTGGTGGTAGCAGTCAGGAGCCAGTCGTCGAGATAGGGAAACACTTGGAATCCAAGACTCCTCAGGTGAGCAGTCACTACTGCCAAACACTTGGTGAACACCCTGGGGGCTGTGGTGAGACCAAAGGGCAGAGCACAAAATTGGTAATGACTGGCTCCCAGGCTGAAGCGCAGATACCTTCTGGACGCCTGATGTATCGGTATGTGATAATAGGCGTCCTTGAGGTCTGTGGAGCACATCCAAACATCCTTCTCCAACAACGGGAGAATGGATTGCAACGTGACCATTCGGAATTTGGATTTCGTGGACGGATAGGTTCAGTCTGCTGAGATCCAATATTGGTCTCAGGTCCCCTGTCTTTTGGCACTAAAAGAACCTGGAGTAATTTCCTGATCCGATTTGGTCTGTGGGGACCGGTTGGATGACTCCTTTTTGTAGCAGCTTTGAAGCTTCTGCGGCTGCTATTTCCCTTTGACTGGGTGGTGGGTCCGGGATTCTCTTGGACGGAGGGGGTGAGTATTTGAATGGGATGGTGTAACCTCCGGCAATTATCCGAAGCACCCATCTGTCCTGAGTGATTGACTCCCAGGCTTTTAGGTGCTTGGCAAAACGACACCCGACTGGCTCCGGAGCAGCACAGCCGGGCAATCCCTCATGTCGTGTGGGAGGCTGAAGAGCCAAGAAAGGACTCGCGGTCTCCAGAATTGCGGGGCCTTCTGCCGCCTCTGGGACGGCGTCTCCCTGAAAAATTTCCCCGCCCTCTGCCTCTGGACGGGGAATCTTCCTGCTGTTGGGAGAAAAACTTGCGAGATTTTCGGAACCACATTTTCCCCTCCTTTGGCCTTGGGGTAAGGCCGAAAGGGAGTGGAATAACGGGCCCCTACGGCAGATAACGTTTTTCCCTCTTGCTCACAGCGGGTAAGGGTGTCTTTCACCTTGGGTCCAAACAATGAGGACCCATCAAAGGGAGCGTCGGCGAAGGAAGACTTGAAGGCCTCCGAACTGACACAAGCGGAGCCAGGCTTGTCTCGTGAGCCACGCCTGTGCCTGCCGCTCTACCCGCCCCTTCGCCGCATAGGAAATGAGCCTCATGGACGAGTTAGCAATTGGCGTAAGGATAGCCAACTGAGAGCTAACGGACTGGGCTAGCTGCTCAGGTAGGTTACCCGAGAGGAGTCTGACAACTCCTTGACCAGATCCCTCTGAAGCCTGGTAAAATGTGCCAAATAATTCAGAGACCTTAAGGTAAAGGCCGCTGAAGTCAGGGTGCGCTTCCCGTACCTATCCATACTCCTAGACTCCTTATTAGGAGGATGGATGGACGATGAAGCCTCTGCCACGTCCTGCTGTGTAGCAGATGCGACCACCATGGCATCTACAGCCACGCCTTTAGTAAGGAACTCCTTCTCGGGGAGCACATAAGAATTTGTTTGGACGAGAAGGGACTGGTTCAACGATATCCGGGTGTTCCCACGCCCGTCGACCAACTAAAGCCAGAAGCTCGTCGAAGGGCGGAGATACCCAGGAGGCGGAGGGCTGAGCCCCAAAGGCCTTGAGGAGCACTGATTCATCCGCAGAGGGGGGTTTGGACATCCAGCCGCCTCGTTGTTTGAGGATCTCTAAGATGTCTGCAAAGGAGACATCATCCGAGGACGACTTAGGGACCCCTCTGCATCATCCATATCCGTGTCCGATGTAATAGACTCGGGAGTCCACGTGCTTCCTCTTGCACGATCTCTTCCTTGGGGGTTCCTCTGAAGACAACTCCGAAGAACCCTCAGGAGGAGGGGAACCCCCACTGGGGGTAACCTCAGGCCTCGGGGCTCCGCTGGCTACGGACAGGGGAACTGCCAAAGACCCAGTCTCCACGCCCAGGGAAGGTGCTGGTAAAACCGGAGAGATGGCCGAAGAGGATTTGGCCAAGGCACTCCTCATGGCTCTGAAAGCCGGACCTCCAGAATCCTGGGAGCGTCCAGTCTCCGGGGCCATGATAGTAGACGGAAGTCCCGCAGCCGAAGCACCGAGAGGGAGGCTCGGAACCGAAAGCATAGGTCCCGAAACATCACCCTCGGGTCCAGCTGAAGAAGTCCGCGTACCAAACTCGGACCCGAGGCCGGGTTGGAGTAAGGGTCGGAGCCGACCCTGAGATCTCCACCGGCTCCAAGAGCACCTGCTCCGATGGAGCCGAAACAGTCGGAGGAGGAATAGCAATGGGGTGGGTCATGGTCATCGGCTCCGAGGCCAACTGGGTCGGAGCCGAAACAAATTTTTGGAAGACTGGGGACTGGAAAAGTCTTTGGAGCACCCTGTCTATATCAGAATCCGACATTCTCGAAGACCGAGAGGAAACAGAACGGGTTCGAGAAGACCTCTCCCTCGGCCCCAAGGGACTAGGGGACCGGCTCCGAGGCGACTCGATGAGAATCGGCGCCGAGGAAACACACACCAGATTCCATCGGTGCCGAGGTAGACTTCGGCGCCGAGGAGGAAGTGTCTGAGCGGGCGACCCTTGTCGGCTCCGAGATCAGTGGAGCCGACGAAGGTGACCCGCCTCTCGATGCCCCAGCCATCGGCTCTGAAGCCCGAGGAGTCGATACTGGAGGCATCGAGGCAGACCGTTCCGACCTCGGCTCCGAAGTCTTTGGAGCCGAAGGAGAGGCCTGCCTGGGTCTCTTGGCAGTCGGATCCGACGGACTGGTCGGAGCCGAAGCCCTTTTCTTTTTGGCAGGAGTCGGAGCGGAAGACAAGGCTTCTTCAAAAGAGGGTTTAATCAACCCTTTAAGAATCAATTTATTTTTCCTCTCGTGGAGGACCCTAGAGGAAAAAGCGTGACATACGCTGCATGACTCCTGCAAGTGCTTTGCCCCTAAACAATAAACACAAAGTAGATGGTCATCAGTAACAGACATCTTAAAAGCACATTTAGAACATTTTTTAAAGCCCGAAGGCCTAGGGGTTTGAGACATGATGTTAAACAATTTCTGACAGGAAATTTAACAACTGTAGATTCGCTTATGACAAAAAAACCGAAGGCTTACAGAAACAGTGTAAAACACAACCTTAGGTGTAATAACCGGGAACTTTAAACACTAAAAGTTCAGTTATACAGATTGACCGAAAAGGCCCTGGATTGAAAGGGGAGCCGAAACAAACTCTACTCAATCACACACAAGAAAATTCACTACTCAAACGTACACAAAGGCAGCAATAGCCGTTAAAACGGCTTTTGTGATATACAAGCACAAAAAACTGACAGAAAAAGTAGTTAATAAAAGCTACTCAGCCCAGCCAGCTCGAGACCACGTCTTTGCAGTTAAGCGGCAAACGAGATCTGGGGGACTGATGGTGGTGCATCCTGGGATATAGTAAGCTCAGCCAATAAGAGACTTCGCTCTTTGGCATAAGCGTGCCGAGTCGGAGCCGAGGGATCGGCTCCGAACCCATCATTCAGAATGTAGGCGAGATAGGATCACATAACATCAATATTTATTATATGACTGGCTGGCCTTTTTCTCCTTCAGGTAGTTGGTTATATTCTTTCTGCTGCTCTCTCAGCCAATTTTAGTTTGTTCCACTCATCTCTGCAAACTTTCCTGCACTCAGTTTGTTTGCTGTGAAACTGTAACTGCCTGAAGAAAACTCACCTGTAGATTCATAGTGTTTTGCAGAACTTTACTCCTTCTAAACAGCTCTGCTGTAACTGCAGTCTAGAGTAACAAATCCCATGTGCTACCAAAGCCTGTGTTAGAGACTAATGTTCCTGTTACGTAAAATTGTCCCACTGACAGCATTAGAGATAAAGAATCATCCTGCTGGTGTTGGAGCTGTTTCCCGCTAGGCTCCCTTCCCACCACCAATTTCCAGCCTACACCTCGTGGCATTACATTTATAGGACCTGTTCTCTACCCAGAACTCCACCTACTTCCCACCCCTCTTAAAGGCATACAAAGAAATATAGACATACAGCGGGCACATGAATACACACACAATTCCTAAAACATCATTCTGTATTTATGCACTTTCTTTCTTCTCTTATATTTACTAACTAACCACAATAATCACAGCTTACACCATCCATCTCACTCAGCTATATACTCCTACCTCCTATATTCATAACCCAGTGTTCTGGTTCCTACCCCTCCTCTCTTCATATCCCAGTGTTCTAGCTCCTACCCGTCCTATATTCATACCCCAGTGTTCTAGCTCCTCTTTCTTGTACTTATCTCTCTACAAAGCTACATACCGTGCTTCTCATAAATATTCCTGTATCATTACCTTGTTCCTACTTAGCAGGCACCCTTCCTGACTCATTAAGTGACCATCAAACTACCTTCTTACTTAAATATAATTCCCACCACCACCAAACCCCAATACTTCAAACAATTGGGAACAAAAAACACTTTAATCCAACTAACTTCACACAAGAGCTAAAGCCATACAACTGGTCTGAACTGTATTACCTACCCCTAAATGAGGCCTCCGAACACTTCAACACCATCTTCTTAGAAATGCTGAATAGGCATGCCTCCGTAAGAACTACAAGAGTTAAAGCTAACACAGTTCCATAGTTAACAAGGGAAACTAGGCAAAAAATAACAGAAAGGAATAGAGCCTGGACAACCTGGAGGTCCAACAAAAACCCCAAAACACAACTAGCATACCAACAAATTAGAAATCTCACCAAGAAACTAGTCACGCAAGATAAAAGAAATTACTTTATTACCCATCAAAAACAACACATGAATAACCCTAGGAAATTCTGGGCAGGTTTAAACAAGTTACTACACCCTGCAAAAACTATTACTCCACCCCCAACTGCAGGTCTAACAAAAGAAAACATAGCTGAATCATTCAATATATTCTTTACTGAAACTGTACTTGCCCTAGCACAAAAGCAGCTCACTGCCAATACAACAAGTGACCACCCTACATCCAGCGACAGTCACACTTTTAAGCTACAACCCACCCCAACCTCCTACATAAGAAAACTACTCTACCAATTAAAACCAACAACACTATGAGCCGATTCCCTTCCCAATGAATTCTTAAAACTGGCAGCAGCTGAAATAGCTATATCAGTCTCTATACTAATAAACAGATCAATCTCTGAAGCCACAGTACCCCTGATTTGGAAAACTGCCTGCATTATATCCCTTCACAAAGGGGGAAGTTCCTAAGACATATCAAACTTCAGACCAATTGCAATCATATCCCCACTAGCTAAAATATTAGAAAAATGTATTCACCATCAGTTAATGTCCCACCTTATCAATCAAGAACTCATATCTCAAACACAACACGGTTTTCGCCCAGGTCATAGCACAACTACAGCCCTGTTAGCATTCACAGATATCATAAACCACAACAGGAACAACAGTAAACTTTCATCAGCCCTTTTCTTAGACCTATCAAAAGCATTTGATATGGTTAACCATGATAAACTCATCTCCCACCTTGTAAACCTAGGCTTAGACAACCAATCAGTCTCCTGGTTCAAAAACTACCTCAGCAATAGGCAACAAGCAGTACTATGGCACAATAACATGTCTCCACTCTTACCTGTCACACTTGGGGTACCTCAGGGATCTATACTGGGCCCCTTGCTGTTCTCAATTTTTACAAATAATTTCCACTCAGCGGCAAATAGTTCTAGCCTTATCTAATACGCAGATGATTCAACATATGTAGTGACCCTACCCTGGCAGATCTACACAATAAAACCCAGGATACCTTCCACTCAGTTGAAAACTGGCTTACTGAGAATGGCCTCATCCTTAACCCCCAAAAAAACAAGCTTCTACTATTTCATCCCTCACAAATTACCACTCCTATCTCCTCCTTCACCATTCACTCTAAAAATGGTACTCCTATTTCACCTGAATCCAACACAAAACTACTCGGAGCTACCATTGATAACAAGTTAAAATTTGATATACACATTAACCTAGCTATTAAAAATACAAACAAAAGGCTAGGTAGTCTCTACAAACACAAATCCTTCCTGACCCATAACACTAGAGCCACAATGACTCATACCCACCTTCTCTCAACACTACTGTATGCATCTGCAATCTTGACCAATCTATCCAAAACAGAAACCGACAAAATGACCTCCTGCTACAATCAGATAGCCAAATTTACTAATAACAGCTCTTTCAGAACCCATCACTGTCACAACCTAAAGGAATTGGGCTGGCTTGAACTGCCAAATTTACTAATCTGTAATCAACTTATCACTCACAAGCTGCTCTCCCAACCACATAAAACATCTTCACTAAGTAACATAATCCAACAGTACTCATGTCCTAGGCAACTCCGCTCCACAGACACGTGACTGTTAACAGTTACTAGAACCCACAACCATGATGGTGACTCCCTCGACTCTTCTTACATGTCCAAAATCTGGAACTCCCTCCCCACATCTATAACTCTTGAATCTTCCCTACCCAAATTTACAAGGTCTATCAAAAGTCACCTAAACAACAAATGGCTTTGTCCCTGCTCCACACCAGACTAACTCCAGTCCCACTCCTATACTAATGCAGCTCTTGTATTAATACATAGTCTTTTGACTCACCTGCATAAACTTGTACACCACAACAAAAGAATTAGAGTATGTTTGTGTTAATTTGCTTGCTTATTGTTGTTTATAAACCTACTGATAAATGTGCCTATCTATAGCATGATACTGAATATGTGTTCTCAACTAGATATTCTTAGTGGACCTAGTTGAAATATGTTTTTAAGCATTGTCTGTATGTCTTGTAAATTGTCTCTTTGGAGCTTTTCTCCGCGGGCCTCCACTGAAAATGGACATGTATCCAGATGGACTATCCCGGTTAACAAATGTAAAATAAAAATAAATAAATAATTACTCTTCCTGTCTTCTCACCTCAGAACTTACCAAGCATCACTTACTCTTGTACACATTTCTCCCATTATGTACTCCACTTCTAACCATTCATATCACCCCACTTCACCACTAATCACTTCCAGTCTTTTTTTCAAATTCAAATTACTAAACTCTCACACCTACCACACCAAAATAAAAGTAACTGCTACAATTAAACCAAAACAAACTTACCAAACATATCCATTTTCTCTCTCTTACCACTCTGTGGGGATATTCATCCCATCCTTCTCCCCTCCTTACATTCTGACTCCCCAGTAGTCTCCAAAACTCATCTCAAGCCACCCCCCCCCCACTCAGCCTGCCTACCTCCTTCCAAAACAGGGACCACAACACCATCACCAAAACCATCAAAACCCAATCCACTTATCTCAAACTCACCCAAACAGCTTAAATTCATTTCCTGATCTCTCTAAAGCTTTAGATCTAGTCTCTCACCAAAAATTCCTCTACCAACTGTCTTCCCTTGAGCTATCACAATCCACACTACTATGGTTTAAGAACTACTTAACCAATAGAGACCAGTCTGGTAAATGGCTGTCCATTTGTTCTCCTTTCCTTCCTGTCAATACTGGCATGCCACAGGGCTCCATTCTCAGCCCTCTACTCTTTAATATGTTCACTAACAATTTATATAAATCCTGTCAGCGAGCTTCCTTAATACAATACGCTGATGATTCTACTCTAACATGCACTTCAGATAACCTCATGCATCTTTAGAGAATTGCGCCAGAAGCCTTTAACTCTGTTGAAAATTGGATACAGGATAATCACTTGCTACCAAATCCCCCCAAAATAAATTACTTTGCTTTTTTCCCAAATCCCATTTCCATGGCTGGGCCATAATCAGAGCTTTATCCATTAAATAATACCACGATTGAAGTTACCCCACATGCAAAACTACTTGGCTTGACAATCGACAACAATCTTAAATTCAATTTACATTTTCACAACAACATCAAGAAAACTCATCAAAAACATGGTACCCTACAGATAGTGAAGAAATTCCTTACCAACTCTGCCACGGTAACTCTAGCTACCACTTACCTCGTACCCTCTTTCCTATATGGAGTCCCTATCAAGACCAGCCTACAAGCCTGATTCGCTTCCAACAAACCTTACTGGATCCACCACTATTTAGCACAAAAAAAGCAATTACCTAGCTCAAGCTCCCTCGCCACCTATATTACACTCAGCTCACCTTAACCCATAAAATCATCCATACTCCATCCGCCTGCCCAGCAATTAGACCCCTACTCCAATACCATCTTCCAAGTTGTCCCCTTCAGCTAAATGATAAACAACTGCTTACCACCTACAAACAACAAAGGTTTGTTGGGGTCAGTCTCTATTCCAATAATGTAGCTAGAACTTGGAATAAAATTCCTATATCAATCAGGTCCAACACACAGCTTCATCTTTTCAAACCATTACTAAAAGCCTTCCTCCCTGCCTCCTGGCGTTGTTTCTGCTCCTGTTCTGGGACATAGCTCTGTGACACCCTTCATCACCTTCCTTATACCTCCCTTTAAAGTACTAAATCACTTAACCTGCTTATCCCCTTCTAATACCTCACTTTATTGTACTTATTAAATTACGATACCTATTTATTTATTTATTAACATTTGTTTACTAGGAAAATCTGACTTTGAACAAAGCCAATTTTCAGCGGAGGCCCAAGAAGAAACACTGCAGATGCATGTCTTTGTAATGTGGGAGGAAACCTACACAAATGCAGGTAAGACATAAAGACACTGCACAGAAATGATCCCAGCCGAGAATCGAACCAGGCAATCTCTTGCTGTGAGGGGACAATGCTACCGCTGCACCACTGTGCCATCTGCAGTGGACCTACTTCTAATTAGCACAACCAAATTGCTATTCCATCACTGCTTCTCTGTTAACACTCAGACCTGCTTATCACCTCTAATACCTCATTTTGTCATATTAAATTACTCCTCTTTCTCTTATACACTACTCCTTTGTCTGTAAACTCTCAGTACAAGACTTGTAAATTTAGTGCACCATGTCCATGCCAGGTCTACTAGTCATGATTCTACCCCCCTGAACTACTCCAATATTTGTCATGGATCCTAAGGGTGTCTTGGGGGCTCAGACATCTGTGTTTGTATCTGTTTTTTTTTTTTTCATATGCCATACCCACTTTTCTCTTCTCCCCACCCCCCCCATGCACATCAGCCATGTCCATTGGCAAATCCCCTCTTTGGACCATGCCTCCCCTTAGGGGCATCATTGACTAGGATCCCCCTCCCAGGACAGAATGCCTATCCTTCCCTGCCTCTGCATCAGTCGCTTGAGCCGCTATCAAACTGCGGTCAGCTGGGCTGTAGTCAGAGCTTTATCCCTCTATGCCACCAGAATGGCTGGGATCACATGATTAGTTCCAAAAGATCATCAGTTCTTCTCTACGTACCCCTTTTACAGTCACCTCAGGTGATTCATCCTGAAGCTCTGTGCTCTGCCGTTAGTAACACTTTCAACTCCACCTCTGATTTAAAACTGGCTAAAAACTGTGCAACGTTTATGTTAAAGCTAGAGACTGAACTCATCGTATTACAATTTTGAACTGATTGCTTTAGTTTTTTTGTGTGTGTTTGCTAGATAACTCGGGGCTTTATCTTCCCCTTTATGATTTGTATAAGATCCTCCTCCATTTGTTATGTTATTAAGTGTACCTCCCGATTCTGACATATTACAGATTCTGTTTAAAGTCTAGTAATGGGTTTAATTGCAGCTGCGATTATGGCTAATAGATAAAGTTTCTTGTAGAAGTTTTGCATTGCGAGGTGTCAATGACATAAACCGTTCTGACTTCACTAATGCTAAGTCATTGTTTATTCTATAAACTGTGCTACAACCATTGTTCAGAACTCTGATGTTGTATGGACATCAGAAATACACAAGCTTGGCCCAGGCCCAGTTACCTGCAGTTTCTTCTACATGGAATGCATTTGGAGTGTCTCCATTATATTACATCAGAAATTCTAATATAACTTACCCAGAGCTTCATAAAAAAGATGGTAGTGCAGGTTAGGCACAGCCTTGCAAACTGTTTGTAACAGTTTTGCTCTTGTTCTTTTGATGGACAAATTGTATATTCATCAGTGAAAAAGTTGTACAAAACATTGCAAGATTTTCAACAGCTGTTCCCTGAATATTAAAACATGCTTCTCCAACAAGATTATTTGGGAAATCTGAAGTTAAAATGTTTGAAAAATGTAAGGAATTTCGAGTATGCTGTAAGTCTACAAAGGTTATTTTTCATATGTGAAAAATTTCCAGAATGTTCTCTATGACAGCATGGGGGAGCAGAAACCTGCTTTCCTATGAAAGCAGGTGAAAAATCCAACAAATATCCTTCTTTTATTTCAGTTTTTGTATAAAAGGATAGATAACTAAACTAGCTAGTTTGTCCTATAAGTACATTTAACATTCTGCCGTCCTTCAATCGATCAATTCTACCTCACTTTTTCTCTACTTGTCTCATTCCTTCTTGAATGTGTCCATGGTTTTCTGTCAAGCATCCACTCTTTTAGTCTATTCCATGGGCTTACAACCCTCTCCATGAAAAAAAGTTGTTTTAACAGTTTGCAGATCCAGGCTACATGTCTACATAGTCTCTTAGTTTCTTATTTTTTATTATTTTATTTGTTGACGGAGACTGTCAAACTGAAGAGGCCCAGACTGGGAGTGGATTTTCCAGCTGAAGAGGCCCATACTGGGATTGTCCAACTGAAAAGGCCCAGACTGGGAGTGTCCAACCGAAGAGGCCCAGACTGGGAGTGTCCAACCGAAGAGGCCCATTTTCAAGCATAAAGTTCCAACATAGTAAAGGCAATATAACTTTTTAGAAACAGTGATAATTACAGTATGTGCAGATAAGTTACAAAATACAATTTACCATCATACAAATAAAATAATACAGGTAAGTGTACATAAGAGCAACAAACTAGTTATGTATTAAATTAAAAATGTATCAGCATAACAAATTTCAAATGATTAAAAGACAGTAAAATAAGATGAGATTATGTCCAGTTAAGAACATACATAGTGAGCAAAAATCAGTACGGAAAACCTTCAGTAAACCAGGCACTATGAGAAAATACAATACAAAATAATGAAAAAATAAATTAAAGAAAAAGTGAAACAGCACCACTGGAGACACTACATAACAGTTGTTTAGAAATACAACTGTTCAGTTTTAAGATACATGGACCGGATGAAATGAAGGGAGCTCAAGAGGCCATTCTAACCAGACTAATTTGCGTCGTATCATTATTACAATGCCCATTACTTTGTAAGAGATATTTTAGGGTCGCCTTCAATGCACGTTTCTTAAGGGGCAGTGCAAGGTATAATGGAGCTCATGATGTCATATCTCTGTATGTCATCACATGTAATCCTCATGCTGTAGTGTGACATGTTGTAACATGTCGTAAAAATGGATATTTACACACCTAGGTAGTGTCTGAAAAGTTTACTAGGGCTATCTGGTAAACAAAGAATGGATAAGACTAAATTAAATTAAATTAATACTAGCATCAATAATTTTGTTTTTGATTTTAAGCACAAAGACCAGCCTTCTAACTGACCTCTCAATTGTCCAGATTTTTGCAGAATGTCCAGATTTTTGACTTATATTTTTGGTCTGTTCCTCATAAAACTTGTGGTTTTCTGGCAAATCACTGGGATAATCTGAGGATTGAAGTCACTAAATAATGACATGCATTTGAGTTTCAGACTTCATATCCTTCAGAAAATGTATGTTAAAACAAATTCTGTTACTCTAGGAGCTTTCTAAGTTTATCAGAGCAATATTTAAAATATGTTCTTATTTTTGGGCGTTTGTCCCCCTATTTTGTCAGGCTTTGTCCAGATTTCTTGCACTAAGAGATTGAGAAGTATGGTCAGAGGTATAATGAACATGCATTTTGTTTTTGTGACATTAAGATGTAATACTTAGATGGTCTGCAAGGCCTTGTGAAATCCAGGTAGACCATGTTTACAAGTACATACCTGTCAAGTTCTCCTGTACCTCATTCAAAAAACTGGATCAGGTTTGATCAGCAGCTTGTTCTGCCTATAAGTCCATGTTGGGTGTTGTTCTGGAACATGTTATCGTCTGGGAAAGAACCAACCTATTCTTCAGGATTCTCTCTATCACTCTCCCTCCACTACTGTGAGGCCCAAGTTTCCACTGTTTTGTTTGTTCTCCCTTTTATACAAGAAATCTGCTATCACCATCTTATAGTCCATGAACAACAGCTCTGGTCAGTATTTTGCTGAAGAACTTCACATGGGAATCAGCTAGCACACTGTCCAGATTCCTGAGGACTGGAGCAGGCAGCTCATCTGATCTCCATAGGTTCATAGGCTAGATGTCCTAAATGACCATTTTAAGCCCAACCAATAATCCGAGGGCAGAATCAAACCTACATCCCTGTGTTTATAAAAGGTGAAGACCTTAACCATTATGCTAAACCCAGCTCTATGCTTTTCTTAGTCCAGGTTTGAGCCAGTGGTAGTCCTGCTATTATAAAACTCTTAAGAATGAAACAGTGTGGCAGTACAGTGGTCATCAGGTACCAGAGGTGCCATCAGAGGGCCTCCCAGATGTCATCTATCATCTCTTGAGAACAGTGATTATCATACCAGACATTACAGCTGAATGCAGGTGGTAGAACGGAATTCCTTTGAAAGAGGACTCAGGCAGGCTGTAGTCTACAAAGGATGGTGCAAATATTCATATCAGACTGTAAAAACTGTATTTTGCAAATTCAGGATTTTTCTCCATTTCCACAAGACAACATTCAGGATAATATAGCATAGCAGCAACCTGGGTGTGGAGCTTTGACTATGTTATTTATGTATTCCAGGCTTTATAGTAGCCTGTGGATATTTCACAATTTAAATGTTATGCTGGATGAATAACTTGAAGCAGAAACTGTCACATAATTACTTAAGTGCATTCAGCCAAGAAACTGGCTTTAATTCAAACTGACAACTTACTTTTCTAGTCATTGTGTGACTGGTTCAAGGTTTACTGCATTCTAAAAATGGGTGTTAGCAAATAATTGAAAGAAACTTTTATCCATTCATAAGCAATGTCTTTTGGCTTTTCCCGTTATGGGGCGCCACAGCAGATCACCAGTCTGCAGACTAATTGGCAGAGGAGCTTTTACGGCGTCGAGTTGCCAGCCCAGGGCCCAATCTTCACAGAAGGCACACGCACATGCACCTACTGCATGTCTTTAAAATTCACTCAACCACAGGAAGGATATGCAGATTCCACACAGAAGGCGTTCCAGCTGGGAATCGAACCAGATAACCTTTTGCTGTGAGATAACAACACTAACCGTTGCACCATCACTGCCTTCTATCCATTCATAAGCATATCACTAAATTGTCTCAGATTTTGCATAGCATCATTCACGTTGCTCCCCTGTCCCTCATAAAATGTTTGATTTGCTAGTAAATCACTGAGGATAACAGTCAGTCCGTAATGTTAGATATTAGAGGTTCATACTTTTTATTCTTTGGAAAATTCATGTTGGTGGAAACTCTGTTGTTCTATTACCTTTCTAAGTGAATTGGAGTAATATTTACAAATTGACCCTGGTTTTGGACATTTGCACACCCTTTTATTTTTAGCTTAGTCCAGAAATCTTGAGAACACAAGCTGAGAGCTATGCTCATATGGTTACTGTATTTAAAGGCCCTTAGTAGATGCACTGCTGCTGTGTTCTCATTGACTGCGGCCTTATTACTGGTTAGATCAGTCAAGAAAATGTCAAATGGCTGACGGACAAATAAATTGTTGGTATGGATATACAATGAAAACTTCTGTAAAATGTTTTGGACTGTAGATTCAGAAATGCTGGTGTTATTAACTACTGCAAATGTTAGGGTATAACACTAAATGACATGCATAAATGTGAGAGACCGACTGACATAAGATGAATAAACATGCGATTGGGATATTCATAAATTCATAGATTCATAGATATTCCAAGACTCTAGAATCATATCACCATCTACACCTCGCCAGTATCCTCCATCAGTACAGAGTGTGAGAGGTGTTTTACACCAAGAATCTAGAATCCATGATCTCTCTCACTCAAAACCGTAACACGGGGAAGGTTGTCAATTCACCCACCACTACATATGCTCATAGTACCACAACTCATACACATAGTATGTATCAAACATGTAAATTCACACAAGACTGCTACAGCTAACACAGTCCCCATACTACCCATGGCACATAGCAACACCAGTGTCTCACCCAGCAAGCCAGTAAGGCATAACACTCAAAAAACAAAATTTCTTGTCATTTGAGACTCAATAGTGAGATACACTGATGTCCCACTCACCAGGGTGGACAAAGAGAAAGTCATGGTCAGCTGCCTGTCCAGTGCCAGGATCCATCAGATCACCCATGTACTCAGGTCTCTCAGCAACAAGTACCATTATGGCTTTGTCATAGATCATGTTGCTGTGAATGACCTGAAATGTACCTCAGTGGACTATATGAAGAGTGCATGGTTGAGCTCTCAGAGTATGTTTTTCCAGGCAGGTATGTCCCTACCTTTGAGCAGCATTCTGCCCTCACCTAGAATGATACCACATTATAAACAAAAAAATGATTGATTTCAATAATTGGCTCAGATTTTGGTGTCATTCAAAGGGGGTGCATTTCCTGTCAGCCTGGGAATCCATAGTAGACAAACCTCACTGCTTCGCCAGAGACGGTTTGCACCTGGAACCTCTAGGATTTTGGCTGCTGGCAAAGGCTCTTGCCTTCCCCATAGTGCATTTTTAGACAAGGTCTTGAAAACAACATTACCGACATGAAATTAACCAATCAGAACAAAATAAGGGTCATGCTGCTAAATGCTAGGAGCTTAAACCAAAACCTGCACTCCCTGGAAGCACTTCTATCACTAGAAGATGTCTATGTCTGTGCAGTCACAGAAACCTGGTTTAAGGCCTCAGAGAGTACCTGGGCCTTGCAAGGCTATAATGCCTTCTACACCTTTAGATCACAAAATGAACATGTGAAAACCAAAGGAGGCGGCGTTTCAATCTATATTAGAGATTAAATTCACCTCTTGTCTAGTTAGACTGGATAACTCTATAGAATTACTCCAGATCCATGTTACAGTGGGCAAGACCCCCATTCAAGTCATAGCCAGCTATAGATCCCCTTCTATGGGTCATGACACCCATGAAGCCTACCTGACCAAACTGGGGGCAATCCAAATTTTACCAAACACACTGGTTATGGGGGATTTCTATCGGTTTACTATCAAAATTTCGAACCGCACTCCGTCGACTGTACTATCATCGAAAACGGGAATGTCGAAGTCAAAAAAACAATCTAGGAATGGGTTTTAACATGGGTCAAGGTAGGGGAGATGTTTGTAGTTTGGAATAATACTGAACACCTACCTCGACCCATGTTAAAACCCATTCCTAGATTGTTTTTTTTTACTTCGACATTCCCGTTTTCGAACTTCCGTGTTCGACGATAGTACAGTCAATGGAGTGCGGTTCGAAATTTTGATAGTAAACCTTTCTATCATCCCACCATCAGCTGGGAAACCTACATTAGCCCCAACCCGCTAGTACAAAAGTTCATTGACTTTGTTACTTCAAATGCCCTAGAACAAATTGTCCATACCCCAACAGGGGAACAAACATTCTGGATCTGGTCCTCACCAACATGTCAAACAGATGCACTGTCACAACTGTTGGACCCTAATTAGTTAAAACTGACCACAAATCAATCACATTTGAACTGGAACTAACGCCAGAGCTCACAAAGGGTGAAATCAGGCTAAAAAAACTTCACCAAGGCAAACTAGACCCTCCTAGGTAAAGGTATAAATGCATTCCAAGCCCCACTCCAAGCTGGGAGTGGTAACTATGCCAAAGCTTACACTAAAGCCCTGTACTGTCACTTGCATAAGTATATAAACTCGGCTGTAGCAGAAAGAATCAAAGTCAGAGCCCAAAGTAAAACAAGCTGCCATGGTGGACATCCAGCATCAACAAACTCTACAATAAATGCAACAAGCTGCTGTCTAAGAAAACAAAAGCAAGGACCCAACAATGGAAAAGCACCATCCTCAGCCTCAACAGGAAAATAAGACAACTTATCAAATCCTCCAAGGGCTCCTTTGAGAGAAATTTAGCAAGTACAGCCAAGGATAATCATAAGGCCCTTTACAGCTACATGTGTAATGAAAAGGGTAGGACCCAACATGTGCAGACTAGTAACCAATGGTATCACACACACTGACCCACAGAGATAGAAAACCTGCTAGCAGATAGGGCTGGCAAAAATTTCCCTCCTGTATCCTCTCCTAACATACAGCAAACCTTCCCCCAAACTTCCCCCCACCCAACATATCTGAAAAGCAGGTGCTCAAAGCCTTGTCCAAGGCAAAAAACACGGCCTCTATGGGACCAGACAACATCCCAGGCTGCCTTCTAAACAGGCTAAAACATGAATGAGCATCACCACTAAGTACCCTTTTCAATCACAGCCTAACCATAAGCTTTGTTTGTGTGAAATGAAGAACAGCTACAGTTATTCCCCTCCACAAAGGTGGCCTAGCAACAGACCCGGGGAATTACAAACCCATAAGTTTGACCAGCTGCATTTGTAAGGCCATAGAACGTATCATTATGGACCTCATAAATAAAGACATAGGTGACCTCCAAACTCTGGATCCTACCCAATTCAGCTTCGTGAAGGGCAGATCCTACCTGGTAAATCTGGTGGGTTTCTTTGAAAAGGTTACTAGGGCCTTTGATGAGGGCATGTCTGTGCACACAGCATACCTCGACCTGGCAAAGGCTTTTGACACAATCCCACATTCAGGCATTACCAATAAACTTAGCAAACTGAATGTAAACTCCCTTTGTTGTAAGATGGATTGCCAGCTGGCTCACAAACCGGACACACACTATGAAAGTGGGTGACTCCACATAATCCAGCAGACCTGTTACTAGTGGGGTGCCACAGGGGTCAGTGCTGGGCCTCCTACTGTTTGTTATATACTTCTCAGAAGTTCAGGTCAAAATTAGATGCAATCATTGAATCCCCAGATGATGTCAGTATACTCCAGGAGAGTCTCACTTAGACCAACGATGGTGTATTAGTCATGGCCTGAAACTGAATGGAAAGAAATGCATCATCATTTCCTTCGGCACAAACAATATCCCCTCACACTATCAAATCAACAACAATACCCTAAGTACCCATGAAGTGATAAGGGACCTGGGAACACAAGTTGACTGTGATCTTAATTCTGACCACCATGTGTCTACTGTATTCAGGAAAGCTTTCTACGTAGCACACTTGACTAGTAAAGGCATCACCTCAAGAACAAAAGAAGGTATATCCCCCCCCCATACTCTGCACTTATCCGGCCCATAACTGAGTATAACCCCTCACTTGGCATGTACTATACTAAGCACGTGCAGCAATTAGAGAGACCTCAGGGATTTCTAACAAAGAAGATCAGAGGGCTCCAGCATGTGCCTTACACAGACTGACTAAAGTCCCTGTCACTACACTCCATATCATATAGACTTCTTAGGGGAGACTTATGCCCGGCCTGCAGAGCACTCCAAGAGCCAAAACTAATGCACTTGCTGCATATCCATAAATCAAACGGGAATAGGGCTACCTGTTCCAGAGACCTAAATATGGCCTGCGACTTATCAACCCAAGTGCATTTTTATTTTATAGTGGTACAGTATGATGAGGAGAGGGTTTGTCTGCCAAAAGTGACGATACTACACTTTTTACCATTCAGTTTAAGACCATTTTAGTACACTAAGCACTTCTAGGGAAAGTTCATTCTGGAGAGTGTGGGTGTCACAGAGTGACTTAACATCTAGTTTGCTATGCATCATACCACGTATGGGTCAACGTTTAAAGCATAATCTTTGTGATGTAAAATCTTACAACTAGGATTGTGTCAGTGTGGTTTGTTTTCATTTATATAAATCACAACTGATAATTCAATAAAGAGGTTTTAAAAATGTTTAAAGCATAATGGCCTCTATATGGTGCCAGTATGAATAATGGTATGTAAAACCTTGGAGGTCAAGAGACACTATATGTCCTGCACGGCCACCATCTACAGCCTCTGTAACTCTTTCAACAAAGTGTACCAGATCCAGTAGACATGATCTACCTTCCACAAAGTCAAAATACTGGGCTTTACAGATCAGGTTTGTTAAGACCACCCTTACGGAGGGGTACTTCTACTGCAGCTGTTACTCATTAGGGATGAAACAAGTAGCTAAACTTAGCTTCAACAGTTTAAGGAGTGGCTCTGCAATGTCAGGTTTAACACTGTTAATTAAGCAACTAGGTACATTGCCAGGTCCCATGGAGAAAGTATTTCTGGTGTTGTTTCTTTCTGTTTTACCCAGAGAATGATGTGGACAAACCTCCAAGTAGCTTACAGAAGATGTTAAGAATGCATACAGTGTCGGAGTACATTAAACCTTTAATAAAAGCAAACTGCATTCAAAACATCCACAAAAAAACCTGCAGCCATCCCACAACTCCACCTCCCAGTTCAGTTTGTACTTACAAACTGGGCAGGACCAGAGGTTCAGTCTGCTGCTGACAGCTGTACAATATCATATTATTTGCTGCTTGCAGTATCTGTGAGTCCAGCTGATGCACTTTTGTATTACTGACTTTTCCTTCTGTGCAGTATTGGTACAGAGAGTTTATCACCGACGGTTATCACAGTGGGGTGAAAACAACTGGAAATCATGCAGAATATACCTTATTTTGGTATTTTGGTTCATGAATAAGGCTACGCCCCCTTTTTCCTTTTGTGCTCTGAAGTTACCCAAATTGTGGCATTCAGTTAAATGGCTCACACGTATGTGACAAATACTTACCCAAATCTGCTACTGCTCTCTCTTTACTTTTTTTTTTATCTTGCTTTTTATTGTACCTTGGAGCTTTTCTCCCCAGGCTTCCACTAAACCAGGCTATGTTCAGCCCGGTGGACTTTCCCGGCAAACAAACTGCAAATAAATAAACAAGAAACATCTTTATTAAATTATCACATATGACATAAGCAATCATACATTTATATAAATTAAAATAAACCATACTGACATAATTTTAGTTGCAAACATTATACATCACAAACCATATTAACATAACAGTAGTTGCAAACATTATACATTACTTATAATCTATCCAGATTGTCAGTCAAACATTACATGCCTCATTCAAATCCTGCCTTCTTTTAAACCTTGTTCTTTCTCTGTATGTACCTTGTTTTTCCTCTGTATGTATTGTTCCAACTATTCACATTTTTTCCTGTGTAATTTGCTCCTACCCTTTTCTAAAGATCCCAATTCCAGTTGTTTTATCTGTTACTATATTTACAACTTCTACTAAACTTGGTTTAGACTTTGATTTCCAGTTTTTAGTTATTGCTTTTTTGGCAGCCACCATAATTAAACTCTGCAAGGCTTTACTATGTCTAGGCAATTCGGATTCTGCATCATCGCTCAAAAAATCATTTCCTTAGTTACACCAGTTTGTTCACACAGTATATCGGACAGAGCAGTTGGAAGGGAATCTTTAAAGTCTGCCAACTCATTACACTCCCAGAAAATATTTTCCCAGTTTTCTGTTTCTTTCCCATCACACCCTCAACATTTGCTGTCTACCCGAGGAAAAATCCTTGGAGTTTACTTGGGATATAAAAATACCTATGTAAACACATCCAAGCAAAGATCCTAAATCTTTTAGACTCTGTTGCATATTCGGGAGACAAACATTGTTTCACCCATTGTTTCTTTGTGAATTGCTTATCCAGTTTCTCTTCCCAATCCTTTCTAACATTATAGTTATCATGCAATATTTTGTATGCTCTACTAATTATTCCTTTTTTAACAAAGATTATGTTCTAGATTCTACTAAAATCTCTACCAGTGCTGGTATTTCACTCAGGATCCCCCAGTTTCTTTCTCTTTGCCTATACTCTGATAGCAATCCTTGATAGGGGAAGGCAATCTCCATTCTCCAGTCCAAACGAATCCTTGACCTCTACCCATTCTATTACCTTTTCCTCTCTAATTATTTGCTCCCAATACCTTGGTTCTTTTACCGGTTTTCTCCAATAAATTCCAGCCCCCTTTTCTATTAACTGTACCCCTAATTGCAATCATCCCTATCAGCAGAATCTCCTTTCTCCATTCCCGTGTTAGCTTAGTCCTTAGAATACTTTCTGCTACTTTATGAATATAATATTCTGTATGATTATTGTTATTTTCCTTAAGGATCTGCATCCAAAACCCCAGTCTCTCCTTGTTTTTTGAGCTCCCCCCCCCCGTTTCATGATAATCCCTTTCCACTTTGAATTATATGTTTCTACTTTTGCTATGTATAGGAGTCTTAATTTTGTAGCTCTGAAATATCCCTTCAAATCGAGTAATCCCAAATGACCTTGTTCAACTGGAGGAATTAGCTTATCCCACTTGAGTCTTGCTATGCTATCTTCCCCCTCCCAGATAAAATCGTTCAGCTCTTTATTAACTGCTACCCACAACTTCTCCTCTGGTTAATAAAAATATCCCTGACCTGTGTATAAGACTAAAGGGGCTAAAACATTTAACTGCTTATATCTTGCTATCCACATCCATATAACAAAGCTTCCAGTTTCTGAGTTTTTTGTGGAGGTTGGCATAATGGTTAAGGTGTTTACCTTGCAGACACAAGGTGCAGGGTTTGATTCTCACATGGAGCAATTGGCTAGGCTTAAAATGGCCCACAAGTGAACTTAGCCTAGTACTAATCTATGAACCTATAAAAAATATTATCTTTTGTTTTGTCTCTTCCATATATCCTTAGCTGCCACACCAGAATCCTTTTTAATCCATACTCCTAAATGCTTCATTTTATCATGTGTCCATAAATATGGATATTGCTGAACCAATTTGTGTGTGGGTATATAATTCACAGTTATTGCCTTTAAGCTTCATTAATTTTGCATCCCGAAAAGATTTGAAACTGCCTCAAAATGTTCAACAACACTGAAATGTCCTTTTCTGGTTTTATCTGGTATAAAATAATATCATCTGCAAATAGAGACAGCTTTTCTTGACTACCATGCCAATTATATCCTTGAATTTCTGAGTCTCTTATTTTCTTTGCCAATGGTTCTAAATATAGTACAAATAATAATGGAGAAGAGGACACCACTGGCTCATTCCTCTGCTCAAACAGAAATTATCAGAGAGGAACCCGCTCACTTAATTTTCACCTATGATCCCTCATACATCCCCCTAATCAACCTTCTAATTTTATCAGGGAATGCAAATGTTTCCATTGCCCTGCTCATGGCGTCCCAATCTACCCTATCAAATGGTTTCTCTGCATCAGGACCCACCAATAACAGTGGTATTTTTTACATTCTGCTCCCCTCTGGATCATCAATGTTCTGTTAATGTGGACAAATGTTTGTCTCCCCTGAACAAAACTATATTGATTCATATCTATCAATTCAATACTGGCATCACCTTTGTCATTCTTTTAGCCAGTATAGACATAAACACTGTATAATCACAGTTTAGTATTGAAATGGGCTGTATGAAGCTTGATCTGTTGGGTCTTCACCCTCTTTAAGTATTACAGCCACCTCCGCTTTCTTCCTGGATGTTCGTGCTTCTCCTTCTCCTTTTACTTGTTGAGATTTTCTGCAGTATCTTATGGTCCACAATGGGGGATATAAGGTCTGCCTTCTCTAACCATGTAAAAGACCAAGTAGCTTCAGGCAAATAAGACTTTTCCCACTGATAGAAGCCCCCTAGTAATCATTGCCCAGCTGAAAAACTCTTACTGTGACTCTAACTTCCCAATTATTAAATAAAGAAAAAAAACAGCCAAAAATGTGTTACTCCTTGCCTTAAATATGGTCTACTGGTTATTGCTGTAAACTCAAGTCAGAATATTAATTTTACATAACTGCCACTAAGAAAATTGCACCTTAGGCTCACAACAGGACATCAGTGAATCACCCTACAGAATTCCAATTGGTTACCTGTACTGACCCATGCCTCACTTCTATTATGTAAAATACTTAGCAGATACTACCTTCTCTCTCAGGTAAAGGCTAAACATAAACATATCATCTATGATCCTCACACAACTGATGAAACGAACACTGCAAAGATGCAGATTGTAAGAAGATCATGTGCCTCCTACGTAGAATCACTTACTAGTAGACAGTTACATCGAACCCCACTACGCACATTTCAGGACTAAGGTGCCAGACCACCTTAAAGATTCTTATACACATTGCTGCTTCAGACATAATAGATAAAACCAAATCAGAATCCATCCGTACCACATCCCCTAAGTCAAACCATCTCAGAAACACTGCTAAATGTAATAATTGTCTGTTGAGGCACCGTTAATGTAGTAATCTTTAAAAGTCTTGCACTCAATGCTCTCGTTAACATTTGCTGGTATTGATCACTTCCTGTGGCCTTGTTATTAATAAGTCTTTCTAGGTCCAGTTTAACTTCACTCTCTAGATCAGAGAACATACGATTGTATGTATCAGTGATCTTAATATCTTCTATCTCTGTTAAGTCTGACACACCTTCGCCTTTTGTCATGCCCATTTTTTCTGGAATTTTCCCTTCATGTCACTAGTCTTCTTGAACAGATGTTTTGTTTTTCAGTTTTAGTATCTTCTTCCATGTTTTGCACTTTGCATGACAATCTGTCTTCTTATGTCTTTTTGTTCAAAGTCTACATTCAGTTTGATATATTTTTTCCTACCTCAATTGCCTTTTGTTCTCCTTCTTTACTTGGCCATTTCCAAAACTTCCACAGATGGATATTTTGTTTCTTGATCTTCTTTTTATTTGGAATGTTTTTTGTTGCCAATTCCTGCCTCCTGCACAGTATCACAAGCTTCTGTCCATATCTCTTCAGGCGTTCTGTCTATCAGGTCTAATCCTTTATATCTATTGTTCACCTTCCCTCCATTTTCACTTAACCATCTTTAATAAAGTGTCCCTGGGTGATGATTGTTTTGTTTTCTTTAATTTAAGTGTACTTTATCTGATAGGAAGCTGATGGTTTAAGCCACTGTTTGCTCTAGGTCCTGTTTTTGTTGACAATACCGCTCTCTGATGTCTCTGACTGCAGTGTATGTCATCAATATGATTTCAGTAGGGGTGACATAATGGTTAAGGTCTTCACCTTATAGGCATAAGGTACAGGGTTTGATTCTGATCTCTGTTTATTGCTTAGGCTTGTCATAGTCTACAGACTAACACAGTATTTACCTATGAACCATGTAGTGATATCCATGTGTAATTAGGCTATATGAAACAGACTGTTTGTTGTAACTTGTGAATTATCTTGGCAGAATTCTCCTAGTCAGTGTTCCACTTCATTTCATGTTCCAAGGCCAAAGACGTCTGTCATGACAGTTGTATTTTACTTTGAGTACTTTTGCCATTGCCTTTTGTACATAATGTGACAACTGTATTGTCTAAGCTTGTCAGATATGACATTCTTTATCACAAAGCTTTTACTATGACTTACTGTACTAAAAGGTGTTACTAAGATTTGTAAATCATGTAAATACTGTAAGGCAGTAGTATTTGCATCTCCAAAGTAAATCACATATATAATCATGATCGAATACATTTTTATCAACATAGGTTCATTTATTTATTTATTTTACATTTGTTGACTGGGAATGTCTGACTGAGCCGAAGCCCTTTTTCAGCAGAGGCCCGGGGAGAAAAGCTCCAGTAAATACATATAGTAATTAATTCAAAGAATGGACAAATATTATACAATTGGCATTAGCTTAAGCAGCTACATTACAGCCACAGCAATATTATACAAAAAGTATAGAATAGTTAACAAAGGAGAAAAGATTTCTACAATTTATCTAAACAAGATATAGTACAAGTAAAGTGGAGAGGGAATGCCTAGATTAGAGAGGTAGGAGTAGAAATTTTCAAGGAGGGTTAGAGCATTGGCAGATCCATTTCTTGGAAAAGTATTCTTTGAGAGTTTGTTTAAATTGTTTGGGATGCATGTTTGTACGAGTTCATGTATATGAGTTCAGTCTTCATTAAGGAAAGCAAGGGAAGATGACCTATACCTGCATGGGACCTCAGTTATGTGTTGGAAAAGCTCACCCTGCCTCCATTTGAACCAGATGCTACCACTGATACAAAGTTCTAATCATGGAAAACAGCTCTGCTACTAGCAATTACTTCAGCAAGAAGAGTCTCAGAGGTACAGGCCCTCATGGCTGTGGAGTCTTTTATCACATTTCACCCAGACAGGGTGTCTCTGAGGACAAATCCAACATTTATGCCTAAGGTGGTTTCCATTGTGGCTCTTAACCAGACTATTCATCTGCCAACCTTTTATCCAAATCCGCAGAACAAGGGGGAGAGAATTCTGCATTCCTTGGACGCACACAGACAGCAAAGATTCTACTTGAGCAGGACTAAAACTCTAAGAAAAACTGAGCAATTACTAGTGACATATGCTGCAGGATCAGAAGGAAAGGCTATTTCAAAGCAGACTATTTTGAAGTGGATAAGCCACTGCATTTGTTTCTGCTACTTACACCATGGTATTCATAGGTAGTACTTGGCTAATGGCCCTGGAGCCTTTACAAGCCTAGACCATAGAAGTGCCCTGGCATTGTGCTGCCTGACATTAGTTTACTAGACATACTTGAAATTCCTTATGCACAAGTCTATACATGGAATTGATAGCAAGCCCAGGGAGTAGTAAATACATTAAAATATTTCCCCCTATCCAAGTCATTTATGACATTCTGACGTCAAAGCAGAAGTCTCAATGTGACTTTGTGATTTGTTGAATGGCTAAGATTCATAGGTTGCAAAATGTGCAGAGCGATATGGTGCTCGTGGTGGTCATGTGCAAGGGGCACATGATATGCAGCACATGTGAATGACCACATGAGGACATATAAATAAAAAGCCCCATACAGGTTAGCATCACTGAATATGTAAAAACAGAAGACCAACTATGATGAAGCAATTCAGAAAGGTATGAAATAGCAACAACACTCACTCTAGCTCACCTGGATTGGACGCTGTGATATAAAGACTTCAGGACAGGGGTCATATTAGACATAATAGCGACAGTAGCCCAACAGCAAGTGTTGGTAGCCACTGCTGGTGCCAGTACTGGAATGTTGTACACGGCAGTTGTCCATGCCATTGGAAACATTATGGCCAGATACTCAGAAAGCAGCAAGTAATTGATCCCTTCAGAGTTGGCACAGATACACTACGGGACCCAGATGAACTGTGTTACCCATTAGTGGAAGTGATGGGCATGAGATGAACTGTGTTACCCATTAGTGGAAGTGATGGGAATGAGATGAACTGTGTTACCCATTAGTGGAAGTGATGGGAATGAGATGAACTGCGTTACCCATTAGTGCAAGTGATGGGCATGAGATGAACTGTGTTACCCATTAGTGGAAATGATGGGCAGGAGATGAACTGTGTTACCCATTAGTGGAAGTGATGGGCATGAGATGAACTGTGTTACCCATTAGTGGAACTGATGGGCATGAGATGAACTGTGTTACCCATTAGTGGAACTGATGGGCATGAGTGATGTGCCATTCCTCTGGGCACTTAAACATGTGTAAAGTCAGCCATCCTAAGTACAGTGACCTTACAGTGATTTATGGGGAATGATGTGCTAAATATATTACAGGTCCCTAACCCATGAATACATAAGCACTTCCTTAACATCAAGTCACAACATGTGCAGGAACATATCTGGTCCCCAAGAACACCATAGAAGAGAACCAACACCGTACAGGCATTCCATGATTCTATGAGACTGCCTGCTTCCCCGAGGTCCTGGGAAACATCATTTGCATCCATGTCACTATTAAGGTCTTACATGGTCCAGGAAGACAAACAAATATAAATATTAAGGGCTACCAACTTACTGAACTGTCAGGTGGTCTGTAATGTTCAGGACATGATCTATAGTGTGTTCATGCACCACTTGGGATGTTTGCATGATTCATAACCCATAGACAATAGCAGGAATGTTATAAAACATGACCAATGCCAGAACAAGGGATATCCAGGACAAAGCCTTTGGATTACTAAAGGGCAGATTCCGCTGTCTAGAAACAACAGGTGGGGCACTATAATATAGCTTGGACATATGCAGCAAAAATATCTATAAGTGTATGCCATGCTACAGACCCTGCATAAAGAGGCACAGCAGATCAACAACACCATGCCAGGGTAATTAATAAGTGATGCAGCAGAAGTAGCAGGGCACGTGGGTGATACACAGGCATCACCTGCGGACGTGATTCATGGGCATCATTTGTGGTCATGATATACAGGCATCACCTGTGGTAGTGATACATGGGCATCACCAGTGGTCATGATACATGGTTATCACCTGTGGTAGTGACACATGGACATCACCTGTGGTCGTGATACATGGGCATCACCTGTGGTCATGATTCATGGGCATCACCTGTGGTCATAATACATGGGCATCACCAGTGGTCATGATACATGGGCATCACCAGTGGTTATGATACATGGGCATCACCTGCGGTAGTGATACATGGGCATCACCTGTGGCCATGATACATGGGCATCACCTGTGGTTGTGATACATGGGCATCACATGTGGTCATGATACATGGGCATCACCTGTGGTCGTGATACATGGGCATCACCTGTGGTCATGATACACAAGCATCACCTATGGTCATGATACACAGGCATTACCTGTGGTCATGATACACAGGCATCACCTGTGGTAGTGATACATGGGCATCACCTGTGATCATGATACATGGGCAGCAACTGTGGTCGTGATGCACAGGCATCATCTGTGGTCATGATACATGTGCATCACCTGTGGTCATGATACATGGGCATCACCTGTGGTAGTGATACAAGGGCATCACCTGTGGTCGTGATACATGGGCATCACTTGTGGTAGTGATACATGGGCATCACCTGTGGTAGTGATACATTAGCATCACCTGTGGTCATGATACACGAGCATCACCTGTGGTCATGATACATGAGCATCACCTGTGGTCATGATACACGAGCATCACCTGTGGTCATGATACACGGGCATCACCTGTGGTCGTGATGCATGGGCATTACCTGTGGTCATGATACATGGACATCAACTGTGGTCATGATACATGGGCATCACCTGTGGTAGTGATACAAGGGCATCACCTGTGGTCGTGATACATGGGCATCACTTGTGGTAGTGATACATGGGCATCACCTGTGGTCATGATACATGAGCATCACCTGTGGTCATGATACATGAACATCACCTGTAGTCATGATACACAGGCATCACCTGTGGTAGTGATACATGGGCATCACCTGAGGTGGTGATACACGGGCATCACCTGTGGAAGTGATACAGGGGTATCACCTGTGGTCATGATACATGAGCATCACCTGTGGTCATGATACATGGGCATCACCTGTGGTCATGATACACGGGCATCACCTGTGGTCGTGATGCATGGGCATTACCTGTGGTCATGATACATGGGCATCAACTGTGGTCATGATACATGGGCATCACCTGTGGTAGTGATACAAGGGCATCACCTGTGGTTGTGATACATGGGCACCACTTGTGGTAGTGATACATGGGTATCACCTGTGGTCATGATACACGAGCATCACCTGTAGTCATGATACATGAACATCACTTGTAGTCATGATACATAGGCATCACCTGTGGTAGTGATACATGGGCATCACCTGAGGTGGTGATACACGGGCATCACCTGTGGAAGTGATACAGGGGCATCACCTGTGGTCATGATATATGAGCATCACCTGTGGTCATGATACACGAGCATCACCTGTGGTCATGATACAGGGGTATCACCTGTGGTCATGATACACAAGCATCACCTGTGGTCATGATACATGGGCATCACCTGTGGTCATGATACACGGGCATCACCTGTGGTTGTGATGCATGGGCATTACCTGTGGTCATGATACATGGGCATCAACTGTGGTCATGATACATGGGCATCACCTGTGGTAGTGATACATGGGCATCACCTATGGTCATGATACATGGGCATCACCTGTGGTCATGATACATGAGCATCACCTGTAGTAATGATACACAGGCATCACCTGTGGTTGTGATACATGGGCATCACCTGTGGTCATGATACATGAGCATCACCTGTAGTAATGATACACAGGCATCACCTGTGGTTGTGATGCACTGGCATCACCTGTGGTCATGATACATGAGCATCACCGGTGGTCATGATACATGAGCATCATCTGTGATCATGATACAGGGGTATCACCTGTGGTCATGATACACGAGCATCACCTGTGGTCATGATACATGGGCATCACCTGTGGTCATGATACATGGACATCACCTGTGGTCATGATGCATGGGCATTACCTGTGGTCATGATACACGAACATCACCTGTAGTAATGATACACAGGCATCACATGTGGTTGTGATACATGGGCATCACCTGTAGTAGTGATACATGGGCATCACCTGTGGTCATGATACATGGGCATCACCTGTGGTCATGATACACGAGCATCACCTGTAGTAATGATACACAGGCATCACCTGTGGTTGTGATGCACGGGCATCACCTGTGGTCGTGATGCACTGGCATCACCTGTGGTCGTGATGCACTGGCATCACCTGTGGTCATGATACATGAGCATCACCTGTGGTCATGATACATGGGCATCACCTGTGGTCACGATACATGGGCATCACCTGTGGTCATGATGCATGGACATCACCTGTGGTCATGATACATGGGCATCACCTGTGGTCATGATACACGGGCATCACCTGTGGTAGTGATACACGGGCATCACCTGTGGTCACGATACACGAGCTTCACCTGTGGTCATGATACACAGCCATCACCTGTGGTTGTGATGCATGGGCATCACCTGTAGTCAAGATACATGGGCATCACCTGTGGACACGATACATGGGCATCACCTGTGGTCACGATAGACAAGCATCACCTCTGGTCATGATGCATGGGCATCACCTGTGGTCATGAAACACAGCCATCACCTGTGGTCATGATACAGGGGCATCACCTGTGGTCATGATACATGAGCATCACCTGTGGTCATGATACAGGGGTATCACCTGTGGTCATGATACAGGGGTATCACCTGTGGTCATGATACATGGGCATCACCTTTGGTCGTGATGCATGGACATCACCTGTGGTTGTGATACATGGGCATCACCTGTGGTAATGATACATGGGTATCATCTGTAGTTGTGATACACAGGTATCTCCTGTAGTTCTGATACACGGGCATCACCTGTGGTCATGATAGACGGGCATCACCTGTGGTCGTGATACACGAGCATCACCTGTGGACATAATACACGGGCATCACCTGTGGTCATGATACATGGGCATCACCTGTGGTCATGATACATGGGCATCACCTGTGGTCAGGATACACGAGCATCACCTGTAGTAATGATACACAGCCATCGCCTGTGGTTGTAATACATGGGCATCACCTGTGGTTGTGATACATGGGCATCGCCTGTGGTCATGATGCATGGGCATCACCTGTGGTTGTGATGCACTGGCATCACCTGTGGTCATGATACATGAGCATCACCGGTGGTCATGATACATAAGCATCACCTGTGGTCATGATACAGGGGTATCACCTGTGGTCATGATACATGAGCATCACCTGTGGTCATGGTACATGGGCATCACCTGTGGTCATGATACATGGATATCACCTGTGGTCATGATGCCTGGGCATCACCTATGGTCATGATACATGAGCATCACCTGTAGTCATGATACACAGGCATCACCTGTGGTTGTGATACATGGGCATCACTTGTGGTCGTGATACACGGGCATTACATGTGGTGGTGATGCATGGGCATCACCTGTGGTGACGATACACAGGCATCACCTGTGGTCACGATACATGGGCATCACCTGTGGTCACGATGCACAGACATCACCTGTGGTCATGATACATGGGCATCACCTGTGGTCATGATACATGGGCATCACCTGTGGTAGTGATACATGGGCATCACCTGTGGTCATGATACACGGGCATCACCTGTGGTCATGATACACAGCCATCACCTGTGGTTGTGATGCATGGGCATCACTTGTGGTTGTGATGTATGGGCATCACCTGTGGTCAACATACATGGGCATCACCTGTGGTCACAATACATGGGCATCACCTGTGGTAGTGATACATGGGCATCACCTGTGGTCAGGATACATGGGCATCACCTGTGGTCACGATAGACAGGCATCACCTGTGGTCGTGATACATGGGCATCACCTGTGGTCGTGATAAGTGGGCATCACCTGTGGTAGTGATACGTGGGCATCACTTGTGGTCACGACACATGGGCATCACCTGTGGTCATGATACACGAGCATCACCTGTGGTCGTGATACATGGGTATCACCTATAGTTGTGATACACAGGTATCTCCTGTAGTTGTGATACATGGGCATCAACTGTGGTCATGATACACGGGCATCACCTATGGTCGTGATACACGAGCATCACCTGTGGTCATGATACATGGGCAT
>NC_056733.1:954127549-954176342 GCF_019279795.1 Protopterus annectens | reverse complement strand
AGGCCAGACACCACCTAGCAGTAGCAGTGCAGCTGGTGCTGCACTGTCCACACCAGGACACAGCAGGCCACGTGGACGTGGCCCTGGCCGGTCCCATCGTGGACATGGTTCCAGCGGACATGTGTCATCGGACAGTAGCCACTCTGTACCTCCACCTAGTAGTGCCCGTGCAACCCCAGGCAGGCACAGGTCACGTGGCCATGGACAGACACAGTGAGCTGTACAACTTGCACTGTACAGTCTGGGGCTGTCAATTATACCCCTTGTAGGCATCACATATGGCTGAACTGTGTACACACATACCCACACACAGCAGACACAACTGTAGGGCTCCACCACATCCACATGCATTCTGCACAGACATGTCCAGTAAACTCACCGGCCCTTACACACACACATGATGTTATCCATTGGTGCAGCCTATGCCCCTGGCAAACATATCACCCTGTGCATATGATGAAGCCTCTGCCGCATCCCTGTCATCCACACCATCGGTGCTGGGTTATGCAAATATATTCTGATGCACAGGGAGGACAGGATAGTGAGAGGTGTATGTGATAACTGTGTATGCATAGCATGGGATGTGTATGTTGCAGTGGTTGTGTATGAATACTGACAGATGCGTATGTGACATGGGTTGTGTACTGTTAACATGCAGCAGTCATACCATGTAGTGCAGGTGCAGCATGCATTGTGATGTGTTCATGGTATGTGTGACAGTTACATGTGTAGCACCATGTTGGTTCTGAAACCCTGAATCCCTCCTATGGTGTACTCGCATGTGCCTACAGGGAGCACTGTTATCGGTCCCCCACATGTAGCTGTGGATTACTCACAGGCACATCTGGCAATATCAGCATACTACATGTACCCTCAACCTGACTGGACACCTACATGACACACATGTCCGCACATATACTGCACCTGATGCATGTGGTCGGTGCCACAGGCTACAGTGGACAGACGTCACATACATAGCAGGACACACTACAGGTATGGTGACATGGTGCAAGTGTTGTACACAGCGTGATGGCAACTGACTTGAGGTGTCACTTGTCAGCTGTGGGGCATGCTGTACAGCAGTAGGACCCTGTAACAGTACAGGAACATGGTCGCAATCACGGGGTGTACACCACTATGACGCACACCCCATAGTGTGCAGATGGGGACACCTGCCTGTGTGGTCAGCACCCTCACAATACTATGCACCCACACGCCATGTCACAGGGAGCGGACATGCACAGGTAGCCAGTATGGCTCACACCTATGGCATCAACAGGGTTGTGCAATGCAGCACCAGTACGGGATAGTCACCATGTGTGGTTAGTGTTCTTTCACAACAGTATATTAGCATACACCCTCACACCAAGCAGCAGACATACAAACATGTAGACACACACACATTGTGGTGACCACACATGTGTACACAGAGAGACAACGTGTTGCATGTACTGCACCATCCAAATTCATGCTTCCCACACTGAGGTATGTACAGATCTCTACTATGGTGTACAGGGATGTGTAGCAAGTGGGACATATTCCCCCCGATATGTGGCATACATGGGCACACATTCATGCACACATGTCAGTGCTGGGAATACTACACCTGCCATATGATACGTGTGCAGGCATGCAGCGGTATGTAGTGCATTATGTGTTCCAACACTGTATCCGGCAGATGCGCTGATATATGCACATGGGAGGTGGTAGGTGTTACAGTTGCCATGTGACATACAGTTGATAACACCTGACCGCTGGGTATGCATTATCTCAGCACTGTCATGTAACAGCGACATAGCATACTGTATGCACATGGCAGGGTAGGATGGTGTGTGACACAACTGTGAGCCACCACCTGCACACATGCATGTAAACAGGTGTTTAAACACATTATGTACACACATACCTCCATACGTGCTGTTTGTATGCCACTGTATAACGGCTCCTATGATGGGTATGCATGTGGTAGGTTGTTGCAACTATGTTATGGACATCGGCCACTGCTCATGCATGGCTGCTCCATGCACAGTACACATGTCACATGTGTCTCCTATTGCCATGTTTGTATGCATTGCTACTTTTTGACATGTGTGTTGACATACATAAAACATGGACTGTGGTATGATATCACAGCTGTCACAGGCAAACAATACAAGGGTATGTGTCCCAGTCAACACTGCTACACCCTGTAGTGGGAGCATTCCACAGACATGGGTCCACCTTCCATTCGTGTGTGTAGCACTGAGTACGCCAGTGTTATGCATGTGGTACATCACAGGCTTTGTATGTGTCATGTGTGCAGTCCATGCACACATCCAGACAATCACATGTATGACATATCCAGACGTTTGTTCATTGTGGTACGGCAGCAGTCATGTGTCACAGCTGTGTCAGGGCCGTGGTATGTGTGGAGCCGACCTGTCCATGTATACTGATATAAGTGGACTACATCACACATGTTGGATCATTGTTAGTGCATGTGTACTCTGCACAACTGGTGTACACTGCTATACAGACCTGTGGACTTATGTCACATGCTGTTGTTGGACGGTGAGGCTTACTGCTGCACTGATGACATGGTGCTGGCATGACAGCTACAGTGTTCACTGCAGTGTGTACATGTGTGACCTGCACCCGTGACACCTGTGATGTCATCTGTGTGTGTACAAGTAACTGCATGTGTGACCACCCTGTGCGTGTGGACAGTTTTACCTTACTGTGACCTTCTGTGTGTACACTCCATCTGCATGCTGGACGGCACTTAGCAAATGCTAAGTGCGTGAGCATGCCCAGTAAGCAGTTGTGTAGATGGACACACAGTACATTGCACACTGCGCCCTTCTGTGATTATACCCCGTGTGCATGCATGTTTCCCCTTTGCAACTGCTAAGTGTGTGAGCATGCCCAGTTTGCTGTTGTGTAAGTGGGCACACAGTACATTCCACACTCTGCCCTTTCATGATTGCACTCCATGTGTATGCCTTCTGTGTGTACACACCATCTGCATGCTGGACGGCACTTAGCAAATGCTAAGTGTGTGAGCATGCCCAGTAAGCAGTTGTGTAGATGGACACTCAGTACATTGCACGCTGCGCTCTTCTGTGATTATACCCTGTGTGCATGCATGTTTCCCCTTTGCAACTGCTAAGTGTGTGAGCATGCCCAGTTTGCTGTTGTGTAAGTGGACACACAGTACATTCCACACTCTGCCCTTTCATGATTACACTCCATGTGTATGCCTTCTGTGTGTACACTCCATCTGCATGCTGGACGGCACTTAGCAAATGCTAAGTGTGTGAGCATGCCCAGTAAGCAGTTGTGTAGATGGACACACAGTACATTACACACTGTGCCCTTCTGTGATTATACCCCGTGTGCATGCATGTTTCCCTTTTGCAACTGCTAAGTGTGTGAGCATGCCCAGTTTGCTGTTGTGTAAGTGGACACACAGTACATTCCACACTCTGCCCTTTCATGATTACACTCCATGTGTATGCATGTTTGCACTTTGCAAATGCTAAGTGTGTGAGCATGCCCAGTACGCCATTCATGGACACACTGTACATTCGACACCGACGTCTGATACTAGGCATGTAGCCATGGCCATTGACATCCTGTATAGCCATGGTGGCCATCCAGGTGAATTATATAAAGTTGCTATGCCACAATGGATGCCTACATCAAACACACTGGTTTCTCTCTCAAAGGGTGTACTGTCTGTGGTGCATCCCGTATCCATTTTGTGATGTAGTGCTCCATAGATAGTTAGTATTCCCGAGTGCAGCACTGCAGTGTTACTGTACATCCACCTTGGGATAGTAACATGCTGTGTGACCGCTCACTCTGTAATCATTCCCTATCGGCATCCTTGCCTTTGCGGATGATATCACCCACCTAGAAGTATGCCTCTGACAGTGCTGTGCTCAGTAATCTTGGTAGCGCGTTCTGTAAATGCATCATGCTGTAGTGTGTTCATGTAGGTAGGTGCAGGTTCAACTCCTGTCCCTTCCAAGTGTGTCCATGTGTGTGTGTGTGTGTGTTTCCAGCTGCCTATGGAGACAGTAATGCTTTTAGACGCCTCACAACACATACATTTGCTATCAGCGTCTATTCCTTTGTGGATGATGTCACCCACCTAGAAGTATGCCTCTGACAGTGCTGTGTTTAGTAATCTCGGTAGCGCGTTCTGTAAATGCATTATGCTGTAGTGTGTTCATGTAGGTAGGTGTAGGTTCAACTCCCGGCCCTTCCAAGTGTGTGTGTGTGTTTCCAGCTACCTTGGGTGACAGTAATGCTTTTAGATGCCTCACAACACATACATTTGCTATCAGCGTCTATTCCTTTGCGGATGATGTCACCCTCCTAGAAGTATGCCTCTGACAGTGCTATGCTCAGTAATCTCGGTAGCGCGTTCTGTAAATGCATCATGCTGTAATGTGTTCATGTAGGTAGGTGTAGGTTCAACTCCCGGCCCTTCCAAGTGTGTGTGTGTGTGTGTGTGTGTTTCCAGTTGCCTCTGGAGACAGTAATGCTTTTAGACGCCTCACAACACATACATTTGCTATCAGCGTCTATTCCTTTGTGGATGATGTCACCCACCTAGAAGTATGCCTCTGACAGTGCTGTGCTCAGTAATCTCAGTAGTGTGTTCTGTAAATGCATCATGCTGTAGTGTGTTCATGTAGGTAGGTGTAGGTTCAACTCCCGGCCCTTCCAAGTGTGTGTGTGTGTTTCTAGCTACTTCTGGAGACAGTAATGCTTTTAGACGCCTCACAACACATACATTTGCTATGAGCGTCTATTCCTTTGCGGATGATGTCACCCACCTAGAAGTATGCCTCTGACAGTGCTGTGCTCAGTAATCTCGGTAGCACGTTCTGTAAATGCATTATGCTGTAGTGTGTTCATGCAGGTAGGTTTAGGTTCAACTCCCGGCCCTTCCAAGTGTGTGTGTGTGTTTCCAGCTGCCTCTGGAGACAGTAATGCTTTTAGATGCCTCACAGCACATACATTTGCTATCAGCGTCTATTCCTTTGCAGATGATGTCACCCACCTAGAAGTATGCCTCTGACAGTGCTGTGTTCAGTAATCTGAGTAGCACATTCTGTAATTGTGTCATACTGTAGTGCGATAGGGTAGGTAGGTGTAAGGTCACTTCCCATGCCTGCCAGATGTGTGTGTGTGTCTATGCTCCCGGCCGCATGGGTTCGTAGGTTATGGTTTTAGACACTTCGCAGCACACATATATCCTGCTGACATCTCTGTGTTTGTGAATGTTGAGACGCACCTAGTGGAATGCCTGTGTGTCTGCTGTGGTTAGCGACCTCTGTAGCGTGTTCTCTACGTGCGTCATGCTGTGGTGTGATAGGGTAGTGATGTGTAGGTTCCACTACCGGCCTTGCCACATGTGTCTGTCTGTATCTCTCTCGATGTATTTATATATACATATTTTATGCCCATAGCGCTGCTCTTGCATGGACAGCTGTCTGTCCCATGTATCACATATTTGCACAGCTTACACATAGCAATGGGGTACGATGCAAATCCAAACATTGTCCATGCAACGTCCGTGTTCCAGGAGGTGTTACACGCCCTTACAGACATCTGCTGTATATCTTGGCAGACAGCTATCCTTGCTGTACTGTCACTGTACTCGTACACACCATAGACTTTGTGTATCATTGCCTGTTTATGATGTGTGTATGTCTATCTGAGCTGTGTGCATGGTCGTGTGTATGTCCCACTATAATCATCTGTACAGGTGTCGCCAATATAGGTAATTCATGTAGACTGCTGTTTAATTTGACATATCAGCACATATCTGCGGACAGTACTGCACTTCCTACTGCAGCACATTTCATCATCTTGCAGTGGATAATAATGTTTCCACACACATGTATCTGTTTCTATTCAAAACACTCCACCTCATGGAGCATATATCTGGACAAGGCCTTATGTGATAGTGGGACACTCAGGGCCAGTATTGACATGTTGCTCTTACAAACATTGATAGTGAGCACAATGATATGTTATGCATGAGTATGGCATTATTGTCTGATTAGGTGTCTTCATCACATGTTTGTTATTGTTTCCTGTTGTCAGTTATCATGAGAGTGCCAGACTGTTACTGTTACGTGGAACACAGCAAACATATGAGGCATAACTCTGCACAGTCTGCGCACATCTGTACAGTTGCAGAGTATGTGTCTGATACAACATACCAACTTTCTGACTACAATACACACAGTGTATGGCGGCATGACATCCCACATGCCATTACTTTGTATTTGCAGGACACACCCACACAGACAGTTGTATTCCTCACACAGGTCTACATCTGCTTATCCACACTAATTGTTCTTTCATGTACCATATGTGTGCGTCATATTTGCGCTTTCCGTCAGTGGTGGGCCTCACGTACGACTATGGGGGTCTGGAAATTGTTATGTTGACACTTCATGACACCCTGGGGGACACTTTACCTTTGTGTCTAATTACCTTCCACATTGACCTTCGCAGGGCATACATTGTCATTCACATTTTCCGGGGTATGACTTATACATGTTTGCCCATTTGTCCTGCTGTCTTTGTTCTCACCTGTCCGCCTAGTATCACCAGTTCAGTACATGTATTTTGGACAGGTTAGCTCCTTCATATGCTTGACCTGTTGTCATTATGTGTACACGCCCTAACGTTTGACCTTTGCCCTTGTTACATTTCACATAGTGATGTGCCTTTCTAGCTGATTGCTGTCTAGGCATTACGGACTGTGCGCTAGGTGATAGTGACTGATATTTCCATTGCATGATTAGTAACACTCATAACATCTGTATTCATGGCTACGCCAGTATTCGCACAACGGTCTGACTTTGTATGGGGTATTTATAATATAGTCCCTATCTGTATTTCCTGTACTGTGCCTTACTGCAGCTGTGTTATTCTGACAGTTTTCCAGTTATGGGTACCATCTTGGTCGTACGCATGTCCATCCATGGGAATCGCCTACAGGACACTGATATAGGGCTGTACATATTTCCAAATTGCTTTCTGCATTATCCAGTGGATACTTTGCACCATTATTGAGAATAAAGGCATGTGCTATACCCACATCCCTCCCACAGGGCGGGCCTACGAATTCTCTGCCAAACAACACCTAGGCCCATTTCTGCATACCCAGGTTCCCATGCCTGACAACCCTCTATGGTACACATTACACACTATTAATGTGTGTGGTACTGAGATGTGGATGCACTTATATGCACTCCCCACTCTAGGGGTATCAGTTCATACGTCATGCATGTCATGGACACATGTGTCATCACCCTTGCACCTGATTCTAGTGCATATACAGCTGATTCATATTTGTGGCTGTCACGTCTTTTGCGTCATTCACAGCAGGTACTGTGAATGTATAAATTTTTGGAGTCCTACAATGGACACCAATATGCATGTTTAAAGTGTAGAACTTGCTGGACTGTCACTTTCTGGCCAATGATTTTGACTGCTGCTGTATATTCCCCATTCGTGGATGTCTGTTTGTCTACCCATATTAGCTATTACTTGGCATATTTATATCCATGTGTCATATATATGGGACATAGGTCTGTTGTGTGTACATATATACATGTAAACTCCTCGTTTCATACCTTGCTTTGTTAATGTCTGTGGATTACCTGTGTACACATCTATAACCATACCATACCTTTCCACTGTACAGATACTGGCAGAGTGTATGGATGGTTGACCCTTTATCTTAGGTGTGTTTTACATTAACCTGTGTCTATCTGGCAATTTGCTGGCATTTCATTTGAGACTTACGGTGGCACCTTCTGACAAGTAGTTCAGGTTACGAATGCATACCCTTCGTCAATCCCTGCTACTAACACACCCATTATTCTATCCACTTTCTATGTTTGTTTTAGCACATATCTTGTGTTTCTCACTATTTGTACCAGTACTTTGCATGGCATTGTCCGGTTCCATACTTTCAGAGGCTGACAGTTTTGAGACATGTATAACTAACGTGGGGGAAACAGCATTAATTTACTCTGCTGTGAGCGGATCACACATGCACAGGCGCACTTGCATTTCCTTATTGTGGGTTACACGCAGGCTCACATGCATATCCGTATTCTGGGTTACATATGTTTACTGAGTCTTTGTGCTTATGTGGCCTGTATTAGTTGTGACAGTACCAGTAACATATCTCTGATCTGGTTAACGGACGTATGCGAAACACACTTTCACCTTTACATATCTAACTGTCTTTACGGCACAGACGCATTAATTACACATTCACATTTATATGTTCTATACTCGTAATTCAAACAGGACTACATTCACAACCTTATGTATAAAAATGAGGTTGTGGATGTGTGGAAAGTCCTTTTGACATTTTTATACTAAATGTTAATACCACTAACGTTTCAATACAGTGCATTCTGATGTACGGGCTTTTTAAATGTGTGATACTTTGATTTACGTCATCGTATTAATTTGTTTAAAATTGGCGTTTTTTTTAAAAAAGATGTTCTTGCTGATGAAGCTGTGGTGGTACTACGGTGAAAACGCTGATTTTATTGTTAATAAAAGCGTTACTTTTTATACCATTTTGGATTTATCTTTTACTACTAACAGGATCCAACATTTGGATTTTGGCTTTGCCTGCTTGGGAGGTCACGTCCTTTCGTGTTTTTCAACAGTTTGTGTACGTTTCTGTGGAGTGGGACTACATTCACGTTGGCCGGTTGCTGTGACCACTACACGTTTGGTGTTCTGTCTCATTTATATGCATACCCATGGTACATAGCTACATTAACATATCCCCCCCCCGCACTCACTTACGTCACAGGCATCCATTCTCCTTCTGGGAAAAGTGTGGTACTACATGTTACACATTCCCTATTCCCTAATGCTCTGGACCCAGGCTGCATATGGCGTAACCACAGGGATATTCAGAACACAAAGGCTTATAGTCCCGACACATACAGGTCTTTAATTGTCAGGGTGTTCCTGTGGTGCTCTGGGTTTGGTCTTGTCCGCCTAGTGTACAGAACTGCCCTGACCGTGTACGAATGTCAGACAAGGCACATGGGCACGGTTTGTCCATGTTTATTATACCATGACCCCCCATTATTATTCCAAACCATGCACGCTGATTGGCCAGCGTGCCCGTTGTAAATCGAGTTATACTAATGGAAAAAGGTCCGTAGCCCGGACTTTTTTCCATTAGTATAACTTGTTTTTTAAAACCTGTCTCGCTATGTTAGATGGGTTTAACATAGTGAGACAGCTTTAAAATAAGCAACGGAGATCTCTTTTGCTTATTTTAAAGCTGTCTCGCTATGCTAAACACATTTAACATAGCGAGACAGGTTTTAAAAGAAGCAACGGAGAAAGCAAGATCTCCGTTGCTTTTTTTAGTGTTTTGCTATGTTAAATGGGTTTAACATAGCGAGACAGTTTTAAAATAAGCAACGGACATCTCCGTTGCTTATTTTAAAGCTGTCTCGCTATGTTAAACCCATTAAAACCCATTTAACATAGCGAAACACTAAAAAAAAGCAACGGAGATCTTGCTTTCTCCGTTGCTTTTGCCCACAGCTCTGATGTACTGCGCAGGCGCGCAGTACATCAGAACTGCCACGGATGCCAGACATCTGCGGAAGGGCAGCAAACAGGCATTATACTATGCCATTATTTAAGAGAATTAATAGTTTCTTTTCTTAAATAATGTCATGGTATAATAGCAATAACCCACTTCTGTGTGTGGGTAATGCTGTATTTACCCATGGTTGGCTTTGTTTGGTCCCTCGGGCTTTGCCCTCGGGACCAAACCACGCCAACCGTGGGTAAATCCAGCATTACCCACACCCAGGCATTGGTTATTGCTATAATATTCAATCTGTGTTTACAGACACGGGTGTTTGGACAACTGACAATAGCTTATGCTGTTGGCATACAATGATGTGGGTGGTGCTGGTTATCATACATATTCCATGTTGTGCGTTGTTCCCATTCACATTTGACTATTCCCTGTAGTCATTCATACGTGGATATTTATGTAGCACATGACTGAACTATGTATTACCTGCAGGTATGCTGTGTTACAGTGAACATATGTGACGGTTGGTTACAGTATATATGTGTACGTACCTCTGTAATACTGGGGACTACCACACATCCTTCACAGCATTTCATGCGTATGTACATACTATTATTCAGTGACCTGTAGAAGGTTGTGAGAGCACTGATTACATGTGCCCGTATTTGTGCACGCATCGTGTTAGTCTTTGTCCAGCTTTTGTTGCTGTCATAGGTTGGACAGTGGTGGTGGTGTGTGATTGGGTTGTATTTATACTGACGATACTTCAGTGGGGGGTAGGGTTAGCACTTGTTCCTCTTTGCGGGGGAGGCCCCATTTTGGACATTTGTGTCCTGCATCAACACTTGACACGTGCCATATGTCCTGTGATATTAACACAGTAGTATATTTCTTACCTTCGTTACTACTTGCATGTTACAGGCATTTTGTATCTGGTACACATGACTATTATATTGGATAGCTTAAGCTATTCACATGCTATGCAATAACCTTTCATTCTGGCATATACGTGTTATTCTATCCTTTGCATTGGCCGTGGGTGTTTTATCATGCAAATCCACACATATCTACAAGTGATGTCCCACCTTGACAATCTGTACATGTGGTAACCCTGCTGGGGTGACCTGCATGGTGGACAGCTGTTCCACCCTGTGTATTATGTTTTGCATGTCTGCATAGCTACTCATCAGTACCGTGGCTACACATAATGCTTTGTCCAGATGTGTACAGTTATGGACACTGTGGCGTGTGAACACCTATGGGGTTTCGACAGGTCAGTAACCACACGCGGGATGTACACATTCTGCCGACACATTCACATGCAGCCATTTGGATTTCAGTACCTGGGATGGGATGTTGACATACGTGGGGTACATATTTGCAAGCCTGTCACTGCCTAGGACAATACTTCCTACTACATATGGGGTATACCCGCTCTGTGTAGGTGTACAGCTGCGCAAGGCTGCTAGCTGGATTAGGTGGACATTCGGACATGGGTGCGGGTTACGTGCTATAAAGGGGTTGTTGTGTATTACATTTGCATGCATGGGTTCTGCTTCTGGATATTCCGATTCGGCATATGCCATCCTATGTGTATGTGACGGTTACGTTGCTGTGTATAGCACATTTTACTATACATATGTTTGTGTGTGTTTGGGATGCGATTTGGGATGTCTAGTTTCTTTATGGTTGTTATATGGCCACGACTGCCCAGCTGTGTACTATCACTACCACTGTGGGATTGCTGGTGACCATGCCCATGGGGCTAGTCGTGTGTATTTGCGGCGTGCTGACATGATGCAGTACACCTCCACTGGGTATGACTGCTGACAGTGCACTACGTAACGGACACAGTATTCTAAGTATCATTTGTTCCATGAACGGGAACATTTTGTATTTCGTGCATTTATGTTTGGTTCTCCATTTTGTGTGGACGGGTAATGTGTAGCATACTTTGCATACGTTTCATTATCCACGGACACTGATAGGTGCGGTTACTATTGCAGGCGGGCTGTAAGATTCAGCACTTTAGGTTGCTCATCGACAGCCGACTTGGCCACGCCTCCAAGCGCAATCTAGTTAGGCTCCCTGGACTCGCGCACGTGCCCTATGCACGTGGTTGTGGTTGCAGCGCACACTCATTACTATGCATGTGGTGCTGCTACGCCATTTATACGCTGCTTCATGAATCCGGGGGTATATATATATATATATATATATATATATATATATATATATATATATATATATATATATATATATATATATACAGAAAAGCAACTAAAACAACACTAAAACAATTCTGATGCAGTGCAACCTAGAGCACTTGAGTTGTAGCAATATTAAGGCAAATACAGTTTTAATAAATGCACTAAAATATACTCTGTATTTCCAAAATGTTTGAGAAGCACAGTCAGAACACAAGGAGATTCAGGCATTTTTTTATTACCCACTTCTGCCCTACATTCTGTGGTTTCTGACACATTACTCAATAACTCATTGTAGAAAATGAAGTGTGCCTCTGCTGATCATTCATTAATCAGAGGTACATGATCTTACGTGCTCTGAAATCTTGTTAAAATTGTACAAACCACATACAGAATGTCAGTAGGTAGTGTCAAAGCGGAATATTTGAAGTAACATTGTAACAAATCAGTCATCTTGCATTAGAATGCAAAAGGGAGCTCGCTCTGCTCTAAGCCTGAGCTGTTCAGCTCATGTCTGCTTGTCAGTCATTATTGTGAGTCATAGAAGGAAATGCTTTAGCAAACAAAAAAGAAGGGAGTCAACATACAATGTCTGCATAATAATAGTCTGTTGTTACATGAGAGGAATGGGAGATCTTGGGAAAGTGACTTCTGTGATGGACCCAGCGTCATAGCAAAATAGTGTTTTAATAACAGCTTTGATAAACTTTACTTCTGTAGAAGGAGAAAGTCTGAAAAATAAAATCCCATAGTCTTTTTCTTCAATAAGTATGTCTCACACCTGATAACCTAGGAGGATGGTCAGCAATCATCTGTGTTGTCCTTTCATTCCCACTAAGAGCTCTGACTTCATATAAGCTGGAGGAAGTGGGATATATCCCACCATTTCTCAGCAAACAAATACATTTCTCCACCCCCTCAATGATATTCTAGGACATCAGTACTGTTTCTAGTTTGCACTCCCATTAGCTGAACTTATTTGGCTGCCAACATGTCAACGTATGGCAAGGTAGGCTCCACCCCCCCCCACCCGCTTAAAAATAAGCTAGTGGTTACCGGTCCCCTCATTCCCCATAGCGGATATTCCTGTCCCAACATCTATAACACTGGTCACCATGATTGGCAATGAGAAGTTTCAGTAGCTCAACAGGTAGCCCACTTGCCTTTGATGCAGAAGGTTGGGGGGTTCTATTCCACCACCAGGTAGTTAGAAACATTTTCCACTCTTGACACAGTAGGGCAGTATAATAGGGGTGCTGCACTCCTGAGTGTGTGTCCTTAGAATGAGACATTAAACGAAGGCCCTATCGTGGGAGCTGTGGTGGATGTAAAAGATTCTGTGGCACTACTGTTCGGCATATACTTCTCAGACGTACAGGCAAACACAGGAGGACTATGGCTAACTAAGTTCGCTGATTACTGCAAACTGGGAGTCATAATTGACTCTACGGCTGACAGAGACATTCACCAAAAGGGCTTTACTGAGACGGACACCTGTTGTCAAAGTCATGGTCTCAAGCTAAATGCCAAAAAATGCATAGTCATCCCATTTGGGAAAAACAAAACACCCATGAATTACCACATAGGTAGCAGCCCCCTTAATACAGAAGAGGTAATAAGAGATCTGGGAAACCAGGTAGAAAGTAATCTCTCCTTTGACAACCATATTGCCAAAGTAGTTAGGAAATCCTGCTGTGTAGCCCATCTAATTACTAAAGGGTTTGCATCTAGAAATAAAGAGGTTATTTATAGTGCCCCTCTACTCATCACTCATCAGACCCATCATAGAGTACAATGCCCCATTTGGGATATACCTCACAAGACACTTCCAACAGCTAGAAAGACCACAAAATTACCTCACCAAGAGGATTACTGGTCTCAAACATATGTCCTATGCAGCCCGAGTGGAAAAAGTCCTGCTGTACTCAGTGGCATATCGCTTACTCAGAGGTGATCTGTGCCTGACTTACAAAGCCATGTCCAACTCAGAATTGATGGACATGCTCCACCTAAAGAAATCCAAGTCACTGCGAGCCACTCGCTCTAGTGAGCTAAACCTCACCACAACAATAAATAGAACATGCTGTAGGGATAGATTGCTGTCACAGAGACTCCCCATGCTTTGGAACAAAATTTCTAACTACATTAGGCAGAGCCCCTCACTAACACTCTTCAAGAGAAACCTTGACAAGTGGATGGGTAACAGAAAATACACCCCTGGGATCACTTTATTGGCTCTGCTTGACAGAGGCTCAGTTAATTAATCAATGGGGCGGCGAAAGCCGACACTCTGGCTAGGCTTATAAATGCCCTTGGACAGATAGCCTAGTACCTACCTATGAACTTATCAAAAAGAGTACGGTGCTTTATTAGCATTTGCATTAATTTTATACCTTATAAAAACTTTAAATCAATTATTTATAAACTCATTTCTTATATTCATACTTAAAATTATTTACAAATTAGTAACACAAAATAACTTAATTGAACAGTTCTATTTTTTCATTCTTTTTTCTTTTAAACGCTCCCTATACACCACCCTTTCTTCCCCAAACACCTTTGTATTTCAGCAAATACACCGTCCTCTTTCCATTTACTCATGATATAACAATTTGCACAGCAGCCATATTGTCACAAACACTATTTTATTATTTTATCCTGCTTATCAATATCAAATGTCTTTATTTTTTCATACTTCTCATATATTACTATATTTATAAACTTAAATCCTTCCCATCTATACTCATTTTTAAACTTTTCCTAAAATTCTTTACTCTTTTTACAGTCTAAAAATGATTTATTGTTTCTTCTTTACTACGGTCAGCATATTTTCTTTCTTCCATCACCTTATATTTCATATTGCCTTTCATTGGTAACTTGTCTAAACAAATCTCCACAAAAATCCACTGGTTCATAGGAATGTCCAGAGCTTTTTCTTCTCTGTTATTGCAATTTTTATTTTCTTTCAATTCCCTGCATGAGTACACATTCGTTTTTCTAAAATGATACCATTCCTTTCTGTTCCCATCAACCTCACTTACTTTTAATATCATTAATTTCATTTTATTCTAATATTTTTTCTTCCATCATGTCCCTTTTATTCTCCTTTGCATGCAGTCTTATATTTTCATACAGTATCTTACCTATCGTGTCTTTTACCTTTTCATTTTCCAGAATAAATGCATAGATGCTAAATGCACCACTGGATGTTTTTAAAATTCAAACCACCTTCTTCTTTTTTATTATAAATGTCCCCTTTTCTCAACCACGCTCATCCTTTAACCCCAAATGATGCTAATAACTTTTTCCCCATTTCAATGGGAAACATCTATATGACCCCAAAACATGCTATTTTTCTTCATACATAAGTATTCAGTATGTATGTCTTTTTCTGAAATGATAAATAAAATCTTTTTCACTAAGCTAACATTTATTTGTTCCAGTCTCTCTCTCCATTAGTACACTTTCATAATCATCAAATGTCACTCTCAAAATCTCTATTTCCGTTCTTGTGAAATATTCTCCATTTATTTTTTATCTCACCAAATCCTGTACACTTCATTTTGTTTAACTTCATAAGTTAATCCTTATTACAACCTCAGTTATCCATCACTTGTTTTTTTGTTGTAAGAACTAAATAATCTGCATATGTCATACATACTGGTAACATAACATTTCCTTTCATCTCACATCTTGCCTCTTTCAAGTCATACATGCGTGTCTGTGCTACTGCATTCATTACTAATAGAAATAAGGACATACTCATTGAGCATTTCTATTTTGATATTTATTTTTCACATCAATTGTTTATCATAACTTGTACCAATGATTAACAATTCTTTATTACATGAATACTTTTTTATTCTATGCAATCATCATCATCATCTTCTTCTTTCGGCTGTTCCCATTATGGGTCGCCACAGCGGATCATCTGTTTCCATTTCTTCCTGTCCTCTGCATCTTGCTCTTTCACACCAACCGCCTGCATGTCCTCTCTCACCACATCCATAAACCTTATCTTAGGCCTTCCTCTTTTCCTCTTACCTGGCAGCTCCATCCTTAGCATCCTTTTCCCAATATACCCAGCATCCCTCCTCAGCACATGTCCAAACCAACGCAATCTCGCCTCGCTTGCTTTGTCTTCAAACTGTCCAACCTGAGCTGACCCTCTAATATACTGATTCCTAATCCTGTCCATCCTAGTCACACCCAGTGCAAATCTTAACATCTTTAACTCTGCCACATCCAGCTCTGACTCCTGCCTTTTCGACAATGCTACCGTCTCCAACCCATATAACATAGCTGGTCTCACTACCATCTTGTAGACCTTCCCTTTCACTCTTATTGGTACCCGTCTGTCACAAATCACTCCTGACACTCTTCTCCACCCATTCCACCCTGCCTGTACTCTCTTCTTCACCTCTCTTCCACACTCACCATTACTCTGAACTGTTGATCCCAAGTACTTAAACTCATCCACCTTTACCAACTCTACTCCCTGCATCCTCACCATTCCTCTACCCTCCCTCTCATTTACACACATATATTCTGTTTTAGCCCTGCTGACCTTCATTCCTCTCCTCTCTAAAGCATATCTTACCCAAAGGTCTCATGTCCGATACTTGTTTCTTAACATGCAGTACACTCTCCATTGTTTCTTCCCAGTTTACTGGCTGGATCTATTAGTCCCGTCTTTTTTAGATCTGCAACATGCATTTTCAGGAGACAAGTAAGTCACTGTGCAGTGTTAAAAGAAAGTCTACAGCTTTACTGTCTAGTAACAAGCATGATGACACAACAAGAACTACACAACCATTAAATCCGCTAACAAAGAAAATAATATATAAACACTAAGTGAAAAAAAAAATATATATATATATATATATATATATATATATATATATATATATATATGGTATACCTTTATTTCATCGTAAGGAAGTTGTACGATCCACCAAAGTGTGAAAGTACAACCTCCAGATCTGACAAATGTCAACTGCCACTGTTGCGAATCCAAATGAGTGAATGCACATTGGTATTCGCTCATTTGAATTCAATATTCAAGGTGCAGATCACACTATAGCGGGGATCAGGAAATGAACCCTTTCCCTTACTGTAGTGTAATCTTGGAGTTTGTATATTAAAGTAGCGGGGGATGTGGGGTTGCAGGGGGGCTTACCCCCTTGCATAATGATGTTTGGAGACATTTGGAAATGTCTCCTGACATTAACTGTTGTGCTGCAGTTCGAAAATGGTCGAATCTGGTTTTCCAGATTACCATTTTCAAAATTTTTTTTTTTGAGACATGTTGTGTTTTGGCATTTAAAGTCACACAATAGTGCAATCGTACAAATGTCTTTCTAACAAATGAAGGTAAACAATATATATATATATATATATATATATATATATATATATATATATACATACACACACATATACATATATGGGTATCCATCATACCTCTCAACTGTACAGATTTTCGCAGAATTTCCAGATTTCTGCCTCATATTTTTGGTCCATTTTTCATAAAATTGCGGTTTTCTGGAAAATTAGTGGCAAATCATTAAAGATTGAATTTAGAAAATAAAGACATTTGAGTTTCAGACTTCATATCCTTCAGAAAATTCATACTAATGTAAAACCTGTTATTCTATCAACTTTCTAAGTTTGTAAAAGCAGTATTTAAAATTTGCCCCTATTTTTGGGTCTTTGTCCCACTTTTATTTATTGCTTTGTCCAGATTTCTTGCTCTAAGAGGCTGAGAGGTATGATATCTGTTAACATCGAAAAAGAAAGGAAAAGCAAAGAAAAAGGCCAGCAAGCTCCCTGAAGGGATGGAGATATGACCTGACAACTTGTCTTCAAGGGAAGGTGGGGTAAGGGGCTTGTCCTGACACTCCTTACTTTAATATATTAACTCCACAGTCATACGACTGCTGAAAAAGGGTAACAAAACACAAAACTGGAAGCATTTCCATGGACTACCTGCACCATTCTGCTGCAGAAAACAATAAAATCCTACAGCTACAGTTCAGAAAAGCCAACAAACAGTGACCCTCACACACAAACACACCCGAACATTCATAGACTCCAGCTTTATGTATCCCAGGAAAAACTATGTAAATCAAATGAAAATTCCCCGTAAATTATTGTCACAACAGAGACAGTCACTGTTATAGCCATTTGATGTGTGCAGTTGGAGATAAATTAAACACATATGACTCCAATTCACCTACATGCTTCCAGCAAATGGTGTGTTTGTTACATTTCTTTTAATTACACAGCCTGGGCTACTACAGGACAGAAATGTTCAAATGTTCATGGTACATTTTAAACATACCTTCATATATGTCTGTTAGCACATACCTCCACATATGCCCTGCCCTGAAAAACATCATCTACCCCCACTCCAACTCCAGATCACTCCGGTCATCTAACAGACTATTAGTGCAAACCATCAAATCCAACAACTCAGCTGGCGACTCCCTGTTCGCCAACTCTGCTGGCAAAATTTGGAATTCCCTTCCTGCTAACATTACCCTGGATACCACCCTATCTCAATTCAAAATAGTTCTCAAGGAGTATTTCAAGTCTCAGTGGATATGTCCCTGCTCCAAGCCTGACTAAATCTTTATGCATACTGGTGTATCTATCCTATGTCTGTAAGCGCTACTCAAATATCTTTGTTAAGCCAGTTTAGAAGATTGTTAGACTGTACAAATTTAAATGTACTAGAATAAGTGGTATATTTCCATAAATTTAACTAGACTGTAAAATGTGCTATATTTGTATTATGTTATGAGTACTCCTGTTCGACATGACATTGCAATGATTGTATATGTATACCTTCGGAGCTTTTCTCCCCGGGCCTCCGCTGAAAACAGACATGTATCCAGTCGGACTATCCCGGGCAACAAATGTAAAATAAAAAATAAAAATAAATAAATGTCTGTTAGCGACCAGCATCATCTCAAAACTGACTCTTTAGCATAACTGTAAACACACATTACTGTCTCTTTCTCAACACCAATGTCAGATATGTGGGGTGATAAGTAAGCACTCTGTGGACCTTAAAAGACATGAAACAGCATTTAAAGAAAGGCTCAGTAAATGTGAACATAATACCTCCTCAGCTCTTTCAGGGATTTCAGATTTAAGGTGAGATAGTGGGGAAGAAGCTAGACATGAGGAAAAAGTCCAATTGGGCACCCCTAGACTTGAACAAAGCACATGACAAGGTCCCAAAAAAGCTAATATGGGCAGTCCTGTGGTGGTTTGAAATCCCAGAAACATCAGTAGAATTAATGCAGTCTGTTTACAATGACACAAGTACAAACAATGTTTGAAGTCATAGATGGGTGCCCAGTAGAAGAGGGTACACATCATGGTGTTCAAATTTCGATAGTCTACATTAGCCGACAGGTCAGAAGGCATGGATCAACAAAGCTGCTGCATGCAGATGATGTGGCATTTCTGCTAGACTGAGCAAGAACTTTAGCAAATTTCTTTCTGAAATTGGTGCGCCTTGTTTGCTGTAGCATAAACTAGATTCAGACCTGATGAATCTAGCTTTGTTTGTATAACTTGAGCACTAATCCAGGCCACCTTTTTTGGAGAGGGTTCCCCTGTACCCTAGTGGCAGGAGTGTGCAGTTAGAATTGTCTGATTGAAGACTGCTGGAACAGGGCTCAGTTTTGAGCTTTTTTATTGTTTAATTGGTTAATTTGTTTAAATCAGTTTGCTCTTGTTTGCTACTGTTATATTTAAGTATGTATCTGTTCTCCTGTGTTAAATTGACTTAAACAGAGTTTAAATATCTTTAGCATAGTCTGGTTACAGGTTTTACTGTATTCAGATTTGTTTGTGTGATTCCTGTGTTTCCTGCTACACCATCTTCTGTTGGCCAGGACCTGCCTGCACTTAATGGGAATAAGTGAACTGGTTGGAACTGGTCTGGCATAGGGTATTGAGCTAACAGCTCAGGGACAAGGGTTGATTGGTCAATTCCAGTGTTTCTGTTTTACTTTCATTTTTGTGGTATTTAAACCCAGCATTTGTGTGGGTTTGTGCTTGTTTGCCCATTGAACACTGCTACTGTGCTGTTTTAACCCTTTGCGTGGTATCTCAGTTGGATTTTTCCCTTAGCAGCACTCTTATGTGAGTGAGGCCTTCACCTGCAGCTACTGTATTGATTTTATCCAGCTTTACTCACACCTAGAGGTACTCTCCTGAGATAGTACCCACTCTACTACCCCTGACCTCTCTTCCACAGATTCTGATAACCATGGACAGACAATTTCCTATGGTATCTCCTGCTAGTCTGGTTTATATGGGCATCCTGAGACAGTGTAGCAACTGCCTTATGTACACAGACAACCCTCTACTACTGCCACCTAGGAGCACAATATGTGAGAGATGCAATCACATTAAGAACCTAGAATCCTTGCTGTCTCAGTCACAAGCTAGTACATCTGGCACTGAGAAGGTTGTCTGCACAAACACTACGAACACCATACCTCTAACAGGACCCACATCTGTACAACACACTCCTACATATGTGGGGGTTCTCAACAAAAACATACCTGAACAAAAGAGACCTCTGAAGCAAAAACACACACGCACATCACAACCCACAGCACCAAGCATTACACATAGTACACACATCTGTGTCTCACAGCCTCTAAGGCCCAACCACAAACCCAACATGCTAGTCATAGGAGATTCTATTGTGAGACACACAGATGTGCTCCTCACTAGGCTAGACAAGGAGAAAGTCACAGTAAGTTGCTTGTCATGTGCTAGAATCCACCATATCAGGAACGCACTGAAGTCACTCAACAACAGGTACTGTTATGACTCTGTCATAGTCTATGTTGTTGTGAATGACTCAAGACATATCTCACTGGACTATATGAAGAGAGATATTATTGAGCTCGCTGAATGTGTGTCCCAGGCAGGTATGTTCCTAGCCTTAAGCAGCATCCTACCATCACCCAGAATGATACCTCAGTACAAACAGAAAATGATTGACTTTAACAATTAGCTTAGTTTTTGGTGTCATTCCAAGGGGATCCAGTACCTGACAGGAACATGACTGACAGACCACGATGCTTTGCCAGAGATGGCCTTCATCTGTCTCCCCTGGGCTTTAGGCTTCTGGCAAAGGCTCTTGCCTCCCCCATAGTACCTTTTTTAGGCAAAGTCATGAGCACAAAAGTACCAACATGAAAAATTGTTATAAACAAAATTTAAAGGTCATGCTGCTAAACTTTAGGAGTCTTAGCATGGAACTGCACTCATTGCAAGCATTCCTTGCCCTGGAGGATGCTGACATTTGTGCAGTCACTGAAACCTGGCTCAAAGCTGCGGGGAGCACCCAAACCTTACCAGGCTACTCATCCTACCATACTTTCAGACCCCAAATGGTGGGCTACAAAGCCAAAGGAGATAGAGTTTCAATATTTATCAAAGACATACACACCTCCAGGCTGGTCAAATGGTATGACGCACATGAGACTCCAAGTGCAGTTAACTGTTGACAAAACACCTATTCAAATCATAGCTAGCTACAGACCCCCAACCATGCCTCAGGAGGTCTACTCCACCTATCTGGACTTACTTGAATCCATCAAGATTCAGCCCTCTACCCTCATCCTGAGTGACTTTAACTACCCAACCATAGAGTGGAGGACCTATTCTAGCCCAAACATGAATGCCCAGAGATTCCTCGACTTCATCAATGCCAACAGATTGGATCAGCTGGTTGACACCCCTATGAGAGGTGAAAATATCCTGGACCTGGTCCTAACCAAAATGAGTAGCCACTGTAGCACTCCTACAGTGTCATCCTCCTTGGTAAGATCCGACCATAAAGTGATCACTTTTGAAGTCACCATCTCCCCTGACCACCACCCTCTTTTCAGGGTCAAATGAAAAAACTTTCCCAAAGCTGACTACAATCTCCTAAGAGCAGGTATAAGCAGCTTCACAGCCTCCGTCCCTTCAGTTGGAATTAGCACTAATCTCTAAGTCTACACCAAAAAACTATATGAGCACTTACATAGCTGTATGAACTCAGCAATACCTGACAGGACCAAATCATCTTCCTCAAGGAAGAGTAAACCTTTCTGGTAGACAGCAGTAATAAACAAACTCTATAATAGAAAGAAAAAAATTGTTGTCCAGGGCCAAGAAGGAGCAGGTGCGAAGTTGGAAGCAATCTCTCCTTTGTCTGAACAAGCAAATAAGGTCACCGGTGAAATCCTCTAAGGCTAACTTCGAGTCCAAATTGGCCACCTCCACCAAGGACAATCACAAGGTCTTCTTCACATATGTATACACTCTCAAAGGCAACACCCAAATCTGCTCTGAACTGGTCGTCAATAACACCACATACACAGATGCTATAGATATAGCCAACCTGCTGGCAGACAAGTTCAGTGAAAACCTCACCCCCCTGTCCCCCATCAGTAAACCAGGACATCCCCAGCACCTGCCCCCCCCCCCCCATCACCAGGGAGCAGGTCCTTAATGACCTCTCAAAGGCAAAAAATACAGTCTCCATGGGAACTGATAACATCCCTGGCTGTATCCTACATGAACTCAGGCATGATCTCTCAGCTCCATTAGACACTCTATTCAACCAAAGCCTGTGCACCAGCTTCATCCCAGCTGAGCCACTGTCATCCCTCTACACAAAGGTGGAGCGTCCACTGACCCAGGCAATTATAGGCCCATCAGCCTAACTAGCCTGATCTGCAAGGCCATGGAATGCATTATCATGGACCTTATAAACAAGGTCACTGGCAACCTGCAAGTGCTTGACCCCACACGGTTTGGTTTTGTCAAAGGGAGACCATGCCTATTAAACTTGGTCCACTTCTTCGAAACAGTCACCAAAGCCATGGATGAGAGGACGATGGTGCACACCGCCTACCTTGACCTACCCAACGCCTTTGATACTATTCCCTACTCAGACATAATAGATAGTGCCTCCTTTCATCTTTTTAAAAAACAACTTCTTTTACATCTGAACAACTTCTGGCTCTGCTCTTGTACCAATCCAGACTAATCTACTTTCTTCTTTCCACTATCATATTTCCTGAATTCAAAACTGCAATCTTTCTCTGGGATCTCAAATGACCTAATGACTGTACTGCTACTATTGTTCTCAAAAAAAAAAAAAGTACAAACAATGTCTTTTACAAGTATGTATATACATTTTAAAATATGTAATATCCCATCCTCACATAATAGTACTGTAAAGAATTACTGCCTTTCTCAATATGTAGATAGTACTATGTGTTTTTATTACTTGACCTAGACTAATATGTATGCATTGTTGCTCACTGTCTGTGTCACAGGCATTTATTGTAAATGTTTAATTTTTATAACCTTGTTTTAATCTTGGAGCTTTTCTCCCCGGGCCTCCACTGAAAATGGAAATTATCCAGTTGGACTAGCCCGGTCAACAAATGTAAAATAAATAAAAAAATAAATAAATAAAAATAAACTCTGCCAGCTAGGCATCAACCCATATGTTACCAGATGGGTAGCTAACTGGCTCACTGATAGAACCCACTCAGTCAAAGTAGGGGAAGTCACCTCTAGTAGTAGACTTGTAACAAGTGGTGTACCCCAAAGATCTGTCTTGGGGACTCTACTGTTTGGGATATACTTTTCTGAGGTGCAAGTCAAAACCAGTGGTCTGTGGCTGACCAAGTTTACAGATGACTGCAAGCTGGGAGCTGTCTTAAATTCCACTAGTGATGTGAACATCCTCAAAGAGGGCCTTACCCAAACTAATGACTGGTGCCAGAAACATGGCCTCAAACTGAATGCCAAGAAATGCATCATTATCCCCTTTGGGGAAAATGTCATCTTCACTAATTATCACATTAAGAGCAACGTACTAAGCATGCAATCAGTCGTGAGGGACTTGGGCACCCAGGTTGACAGCAACCTGACGTTTGACCACCATGTTGCCTCCATTGTATGAAAGGCTTTCTACATGGCCCACCTCATAAATAAGGGTATTTCATCCAGGAACTAGGAGGTCATAACATCCCTGTACTCCTGCCTTATCCGACCCATTATCGAGTACAATGCCTCCTTCGGCATGTACCTTGCCAAGCACATGCAGCAGTTGGAGAGACCACAGAGATTCTTGATCAGGAAAATCCAGGGTTTCAAACACCTATCCTATACAGATAGGCTAAAAGCACTGTCCCTCTACTCAGTCTCTTACAGACTGCTCAGAGGTGACCTATTTCGGGCATACAAGGCCATTTCAGACCCAGCCTTGATGAAGCTGCTGCATATCCATAAGACAAACTCCACTCATGCAACCCACATGCATGGCCTTAACCTGGTTTGTGAGATTAATAGAACTTGTTGGCAGGATAGATTTGTGTCCCAAAGACTCCCTCATCTGTGGAATAGACTCCCTCTCCATGTCAAAAAGAGTACCTCTCTAGCCCTCTTTAAGAGGAACCTGGATGACTGGATGGGAAACAGAAAATACACCCCTGGGATCACACCTGTGTCCCTGCCAGATGGGTGAAACAGATGCTGACTTTGAGGGAACATGGGTGAAATTCTTGGCTAGGCTTATAAGGGTTTCTGGGCCAATAGCCTAATATCACCTTATGAACCTATAAATGGAGTGCAAAACTGAAGGCACATGGGATGAAACTGAGTACAGATCAGACAGTTGTAATGGCAGCAAACTGAGGAAATCAAAAAAAGCTGAGATTTGAGATTGAAGGGAAAAGAGTAGAACAGGATAACAGCTTCAAATATCTTGGAGTGATGGCTGAGGAGAAGTGAAGTCCGGATGAGGAGCTGAAAGCTAGAATCAGAGAGGCTGCAGCCAACTGGCACGGAGTGTCAGGTGTAGTGCATGACAGAAGAATGCTAAAGAAGCTGAAAAGTAAGGTCTTTAAAAATCAGTGGTGTGACCAGTACTGCTGTATGGTACAGAAACCTGGGCAGTGCAGGCAGAGCAGCTGATAAAGCTAGAGGTGATGAAGTTCCCTCAGATGAGTGTTCGGGTGAAGTCCCTGACATGGGACAAAGAAATGAAGACAACAGATCACAAGCCAACAAAATCAGGTTACAGTGGTTTGGTCACATGCACAAGAAACCAGAAGATGATCTGGTAAAGAATAAATATTCTTGGAAGAGTTAGTAAGAAGATAAGAGAAAACAAGGGCATCCAGCAAAGACAAAGATGGATGTATTGTGTGACAGAAGATCTTTGATAGTCAGGCATGACTCGTGAAGAAGGTGGGAGAGTGGCACTGAATCAAGAGATATGACAACAGTTGATGTTCATAGGTTCATAGAAGGTTACTAGGCTAATGATTCCTTACATGACTAGCCATATTTATCCCAAGTTGCCCCAGTTGTCAGTGGGCAGAGGTAAAGATCTATGGTAGTTAATGCTGACTTCACCTGTCCAGGAGGGATATTGGTGCCACCCCAGGGGTGAATTTGTGGTCACCTATCCATTGATCTAGGATGTGTTTGAAGAGGGTCAGAGAGGGTCACTGTTTCACATGAATTGGAAACTTGTTCCAGAGAACTGGCAGTCTCTGGGAGATGTATCTGTCTCTCACGCATGATCTGTTCATATCAGAGGTTATTTTAAGATTCCTGAAGCGAGTGACACTCATGCAGTTTGATTAATGAATGTGTAGCATTTCCATCAGAGCAGGTCAGAGACTGCTCTATAAGCCAGGCACAGGTCACCCCTCAGAAACCTGTAGGAGACAGAATACAGTGGCAGGGCTTTCAATCTTTCCATGTAAGACTTGTTTTGTGTAACCTGTAATTTCTTGGTGAGAATTCTCTGTGGTCTCTCCAATTGTTGCAGGTGTCTGGTGAGGTACATACAAAAGAGAGTATTGTTCTCAATTATTGGTCTGATGAGGGTCGAGTATAATGGAATTATAACATCTGTAGCTGTAGATGTGATGCCTTTACTTTTAAGATGTGCCACATAGATGGATTTCCTTACTACTCTGTATACGTGATGGTCAAAGTTCAAATTGCTATCAACTTGAGTATCCAGATCACATACCACTGGGTCTGCACTTAGGGAGGTGCTGTTTCTAATGTAACTAGCAGAGATGTCAGCTTTCCCAAACAGAATAATGCATTGTTTTGCATTTAGCTTTAATCCATGGCTTTGGTATCAATCATTTGTCTGCATTAACCCTATCTGTAGTATATTAACATCACTGGGGGACTCAGCCATTACTTTCAGTTTGCAACAGTCAGCAAACTTGGTCAGCCACAGGCCATCCAAGTTTTCCTGGACTTCTGAGAAATAAATTTCGAACAGTCAAACAGTAAAGGGCCAAGCACAGAACCCTGTTTTATGCCACTAGGGACTGGTCTTGCTAGAGATGAAGTCACCCATTTTGACAGTATGTGCCCTGTCAGTGAGCCAGTTGGCTACCCATCTGGTAATGTAGGGGTTAATTCCCAACTGGGAGAGTTTCTCTATAATACCTGATTGGGGATTGTGTTAAATGCCTTGGCTAGGTCAAGATAGGCAGTGTGCACTGTCTTTCCCTTGTCCAGGGCCTTGGCAACTTTCTCAAGAAGTCAACCATGACTGAAGCTCCAAAGGCGGTGGTGTTTCCATATTCATAAAGAATGCGCACACCTCCAGACTGGTAACCCAACATAATGCATCAGAGATACTTCAGGTGCAGCTAACATTGGGTAAGGCAGCGATTCAAGTCATAGCCTGCTATAGGTCCCCAACCATGTCCCAAGACTCACACTCCACGTTCCTAAGCACCCTGGAAGATATTAGGATCCAACCTAACACTCTCATACTGAGTGACTTCAACTAACCCTCCATTAACTAGGAAAACTACTCATGTACCAATACACTTGCCCAACATTTCCTGGAATTCATTAAATCTAATGCCCTGGACAAGCTCGTTCTTACCCCCATGAGAGGTAGCAACATCCTTGACCTGGTCATTACTAACATGGGCGACTGTTGCCCTACACCAGTAGTCAACTCGTCCTTGGTTAGATCTGACCACAAACTAATCACCTTGGAAATCCACATCCCTCCCCCCGCAAAGGTAACCACCATGAAAAACTCCAAGGCTAATTTTGGGCTCCTAAAAACAGAGGTGGCTAACTGGCTAACTTCACTGCACCCATGCAAATGGAGAATAGTTGTATGACCGCCGAATCATACACCAATGCACTGTATGAACACATACACAAATGCATGGATCTCGTCATACCCAACAGAACCAAGACACTCTCCTCCGAAAAAAGGAAGCCAATCTGGTGGTCCCCTGCCATAAACAAACTACAACAGAAGGAGGAAACTGATGTGGAATAAGGTGAAGTCCCAAGAATGGAAAAACTCCCTTATCAGCCTCAACAAAAAGTTGAAATCCCTCATCAAATCCTCTAAAGCTATCTATGAAAACAGAATTGCAGCAGATAGTAAAGGCAACAACAAGGCCTTCTATAGTTATGTAAAGAATCTCCATGGCAATACCCAGATTTGCTTTGAGCTACTGCACAATAGTACCTCCTATACCGAGCCAACAGATATTGCCAATATACTGGCCGAAAGATTCGGTGCCAACTTTACCCCTCCCCCCCAAAGGACCAAACATAATACCATTAGATTGCCAGGCACCTAGTATTACTGCTGCACAGTTTAAAACAGCACTGTCCAAGGCCAAGAATACAGCTTCTATGGAACCTGACAATATCCTTGGCTGTGTTCTACATGAACTACAGACTGAACTGGCACCTCACCTGTGTGCCCTGTTCAATCACAGCCTCACCTCAGGCTTTGTCCCTACCAAATGGTGCACTGCTACAGTCATCCCTCTCCACGAAGGAGGAGTGACTACAGATCCTGGGAACTATTGTCCCATTAGCCTGACGAGTTTGATATGCAAAGCTATGGAATGCATCATCATGGACCTAATAAACAAGGATGTAGGGAATCTCCAAACTCTGGATCCCACACAGTTTGGTTTTGTGAAGGGTAGATCATGCCTGCTCAACCTGGTCGACTTCTTTGAGTCAGTCACCAGAACTGTGAATGAAGGCAAGGTGGTTCATACAGCCTACCTTGGTCTGGCCAAGGCCTTTGATACCATTCCCCACTCAGGAATCATAGAAAAACTCACTATTCTAGGCATCAACCCATATATCACTAGGTGGGTTACAAACTGGCTCACAGATAGAACCCACAGTGTGAAAGTAGCTGACTCTAAGTCAGACTGCCGACCAGTCACGAGTGGAGTCCCACAGGGTTCGGTCCTGGGTCCTCTCCTGTTTGGTATCTACTTCCCTAAAGTCCAGGGCAACACGAAGGGACTCGGGCTGACAAAGTTCACAGATGATTGCAAGTTGGAAACTATTTATTAACTCCCCAAGCGATGTTGACATCCTGCAGAAAGGCCTCACTGAGACCAATGACTGGTGTCAGAACCACGGCCTTAAGCTCAGTGCCAAAAAATGTGTTGTCATCCCCTTTGAGAAAAACCCAGTTCCCATAAATTACCACATCAATGGTAGTCCACTGAACACAGAAGGCATTATAAGAGATCTGGGAACACAGGTTGACAGCAACCTCTCTTTTGACCACCTCATTGCCACTGTGGTCAGAAAGTCCTTTTATGTGGCACATCTCATGAGGGTTTTGCATCCAGGAAGAAAGAGGTCTTTGTCTCCCTCTACTCTTCCCTCATTAGGCCAATCATTGAGCACAATGCCTCATTTGGCATGTACCTCACTAGACACCTGCAACAACTGGAGAGGCCGCAAAAATACCCCACAAAGAGGATCCTAGGCCTTAAACACTTATTCAATATGGACAGACTGAAAAAACTCCAACTATTCTCTGTCTCATATCACCTACTCAGAGGTGATCTCTGCTTGACTTACAAAGCCATGTCTGACCTAGCTCTGTTAGAAATGCTACATCTAAAGAAATCCCAATCCCTCTGCACCACACACTCCAGAGACCTCAACCTCATTACCATAATCAACAGAACATGCTGGAAGGACAGGTTCATAACACAGAGACTGCCCATGCTATGGAATAGACTTCCCATAGATGTCAAACAGAGCATCTCACTGGCCCTCTTCAAGAAAAGTCTTGATGAGTGGATGGGAAATAGAAAATTCCCCCCAGGGATCACTCCAGTGGCACTACTCGACAGAGGCACTGGGAACTAAGGTCGGGTGGCACGATGCCAGGGTAATCCTATGGGCTAGGTTTGTAAAGGCTCCAGGGCCATTAGCCTAGTACACACCTATGAACCTATGAACAGGCATGACTTAGCTTTAATGCATCCAAACTGGGTTGGGTCCAGAGTTTAGAGATCGCCTATGTCCTTGTTAATAAGGTCCATAATGATTCTTTCCATGGCTTGCAAATGAAGCTAGTCAAGCTTAAGCACCTATAATTCTCAGGATTAATTGATGGTCCCCCTTTGTGGAGAGGGATTACTGTTGCTTTCCTACATTTCACCAGAACATAGCCAATTCGCAGGCTGTGGTTAAACAGGGATCCAAGTGGATCTGCTAGGTCATGTTTTAAGTTGTTTAAAATGCAACTCTGGATGTTGTCTGGTCCCACTGATGCCGTGTTTTTGGCCTTGGAGAGCACTGAGATGAGCTGCACTCTTGAGATAACAGGCAGAGGAATGGTGGCAGGTATATTGTGTGTGTGACCGGAGGGGACAAGGCGGTGCAGTTTGCTCTAAATCTGTCAGCTAGCAGGTTGGCTATTACCTCTAGTTGAGTATGGGTGGTGCCATCCATAACCAGTTCGGTGTATAGCTTGGTATTCCTTTTAGATTTTGGACATAATTATAGATTGCCTTGTGATTATCCTTAACTAGGGAAGATATTTTTACTTCATAATTAGCTTTGGAGGACCTGACAAGATCTCTTTGATGTGTTTGTTTAAGTTAGAGAGGCATTTCTTCCTCTGCTGAGCAAGTTCTCTCTTGGTCTTGGACATTTGTTTCTTTCTCTTGTTGTGTAGCCTGCTTATACTAGGGGTCCACCAGGATGGCTTGTTTTTTTTGGCAAGACCTGATTTTAATCCAGTCAGGTACATTTGATTCTATACAACTGCTTAAGTGGTTATACAAGGCACTGATGTACACCTCTGCATAGGAGTCCATGTTATCTGCATCTGAGGGGGCTTTGAAACTTCTTATACCATCACTTAGTAGGAGGTAGTTTGTCTCTGAAAAATTCTTAAGCATTTTTGAGCTTGATGGGTATCGGGCCTTATACTTACGTTGAACAAGACTGATATAATGTCTGATCTTACCAGGGAGGGCATCACACTGGGGGAGTGCAATGCTTCCCCATGTTGGTGATTACTATGTCCAGGACATCTGAGCTCTTGTGAGTGTGCTGACTATCTGTTCCAGAGCATTTGCACTGACAAAGTCCAAGAACCTCTGAGCCAGCATGTTTGAGGCTGTGTATGTTTCCCAGTCAATGGTAGAATAATTAAAATCACCAGTGAGTAAGGTGTTGGGCTGTATGGCAAGTGACTCCAGTAAGTCCAGGTATGCTTTTCATGTTTCATGGTGGAGGACCTATAGTTTGCTATGATGTGGTAGGGAGCTTTGCCAATAGTTAATTGGACATGGAGTAGCTCAAGAGAGTCATACTGTCTGACCAGTACAGAGGTGTATTTATCCCTAATGAAGATGGATACACCTCCTCCTCCTTTGGTTCTTTCATGATCAGTTTGTGGTCTGAATGTATGGAAGGCATTGTAGCCCTGTAAGGCCAGGGTGCTTTCTAAGCCTTTGAACCATATCTCAGTGACCGCACAGATATCAGCATCTTCCAAAGTAAGGCATGCTTCCAGGGAGTGCAGTTTCTTTTTAGACTCCCCGCATTAAGCAGCAGTACCTTCAGTTTATTTACAGAGGATTTTGTTATGATGGGAGGCTGGTTATTTTGACATTGCCTAAAAAAGGCACAATAGGGGTGGCTAATGCCTTTGCCAGTATCCAAAAGCCTAGAGTAGACAGGTGCAGACTATATCTGACAAAGCAACATGGCCTGTTGACCATGTCTTCCTGAGCTGACAGATATTGGACTGACACCAAAAGCTAAGCCAATTGTTAAAGTCAGTCATTTTTTGTTTGTATTGTGGCATCATCCTTGGAGAGGGTAGAATGCTGCTTAAGGCTAGGCTTATATGCCTGTGACACATAGTCCAAGAGCTCAGTCATGTATCCCTTCATATAGTCCATTGAGGTACATCTAAAGTCATTCACCCCCACATGGACTATGACAGAGTCATACCGGTACTTGTGGTTGAGTGACTTGAGTGCTTGAGTGACTTGATGGATCCTGGTACCTGACGGGCAGCTAACTGTAACCTACTTCTTATCCGGCCTGGTGAGGGGAACATTCATGTGTCTCACAGTGGAGTCACCTATGGCCAATACATTTGGTTTTGTTGTGTTACACCTTATGGGCTTATTTGGTGAGACACTTGTGTGTGTGTTATTATGTGTTCTGGTTGTGTTTTGCATTGTTATGTGTGTACGTGGTTTCCATTTGGGAATCCTCTGATCTTTTGCTAAGTTACTAGTGAGTATATCTGCATATGTGGGTTTATGTCATGTCCTTATTTAGTATGGGAAGTGTGTGTGTGTGTGTGTGTGTGTGTGTGTGTGTGTGTGTGTGTGTGTGTGTGTGTGTGTGTGTGTGTGTGTTCATGTGTGTGTGTGTGTGTGTGTGTGTGTGTGTGTGTGTGTGTGTGTGTGTGTGTGTGTGTGTGTGTGTGTGTGTGTGCTGACAACCTGTTTGGCATTCAATTTATCCTTATGTAGGAGTCTTGCCTCCAATTTCATAGTGTAACAACATCTTTCACATAAAATATTTGTTTGTTTCAGAAGTGGTTTTCAGTATACAGGACAGGAGATAATTGCTACATTGCCTCAGGATCCCCATGGCTGTCAGGCTGGCCAGATAGATGATGAGAAACTGCCCATCCATGATAGCAGGCTCTTACTGTATGTTTTATTAGGGAAGGTAATGCGTTAACTTGGCAGGACTGTGCTGGTAGTGCCAAGACTGCAAGGGGACTTATACTTTGTGTATGCTAAGTTTGATCAATAAGGCAACATTGCTCAGTGCACAACTGAGTTGCTCCTAGAGCAGTATAAAAAATTGGAAGGGTTTTACTGACAGCTGCTTAGGGAAAAACTGAGCTTATAGGTTCATAGATTAGTACTAAGCTAACTGCCCTTGCAAGCCATTTAAGCCTAGTCAATTATCACTATGAGACTCAAACCTTGCACCTTGTGTTTGTAAGGCAAACACCTTAACCATTAGGCCACCCTCCCAACCCTGCTATGCTTTTGCATCTATACAGGGCACTGCTAACCACCACTGTGTGAACAGCAGCACTGCACAAATGCAAGCCTTAAACTGAGCAAAGAGAAACAAGTTTTAAGCTAGCTACCAATCAAGAAGGCACACAATAAGCCTTCCACCAGCAATCCCCAACTCAGACAGGTTAGAACAGCACAGTTCTGCCACAGGGGTGCAGCAAACACCTTCTTAATGTAGAATAGCTGGTTTGAAGCCCAAGTGTAACAAGACCACACAAACTACCTAAAACTGTCCTACAACTAACAAATACAATGAAATAAAGTGCAATCAGCTACTCAAAGCAGCAGCAGACAGTACTTTTTTTTGAAACTGCTAAAGTATAGTCACAGTATATAAGAAAAGAGCAAAAAAATATTTACAGCCCTTTTGTGTGCGTCACAGTTCAGATAGACCAGGTAAACAGCTGCTGCCATTAGATGAGTACTCCCAGTCCTCTTAATGTAAAAGTCCAGTAAAAGGAGTGTCCAGGATGAAACTTAAAAGATACAAAATATTATCACAAACAAACATAAAGATATGGAAAAAGCAGTGTATTTTATACAGCTTATAAAAGTGTGATTATTCAATAAAAGTACTTCACTTTGCATAAATGAGCCAAGATCCATGGAATTGTACAGAGTTTATAAATGCACTAAAAACAAGATAAGCTGATTAATAAGCCCTCCAGCCAATAAAACTACATGGAGAAATCTCAAGTATTTCCCCAACCTAAACAGACCAGGCTAACTCCCAGTGCACTGGATGGAAATCCACTGACCTATTGCTGTAAAAACAAGTGCTTGCTGGAATGTAAAAATACCCTACTTTATCCAACAGCTAGCTAGATGATGAATTCGGAGCAAGTAAATCAGTAGAACAGACAATGAGAGGCATAGTGTACTTTTTCAATATAAGCACAAGGAAAGGCAAATAATTCAGTATATCAACAGCAGTGCAAAAAAGGAGGAGTTTATTAAGCTCAATTTACAGTAGGGCTGGGCAGCTTAAAATCACCATATTTAAAAAAATAGATCAGTGAAATAGAGGGTGGGCAGGGAAAACTAGCAAAATCACCAGCAGTGCTTTAGTTTATGCAGCAGGCTTGAAATATTTTTAGCAATGCTCCATTCCGATGTAGAAAATGGGAAAAAAGGGATTGGTGATGATGATGATGATGATGAAGATGAATTGGAATTTGTAGGATAATGCATGCGAAATAATGCTCAGGAATGGATGTGAGTTTTAAGGGAAGGCAAGAGCTGAATCAAGAGGTTCTCTGGTTCCATCCTCGGCTGGGGTGTCTTCTGTACGGAGTCTGCATGTCCTCCCTGTGGTCACGTGGGTTTCCTCCAGGTGTTCCAGTTTCCTCCCACATCTCAAAGACATGCGGTAGGTGGATTGGACACTAAATTTGCCCTAGGCATGAGTACATGCATGTGTGTGCCTTCTGTGGAAGGTTGGGTGCTGGGCTGGCAGCTCGACACCATAAAACCCTGCCAATTTTGAGTGGACAGGTGATCCGCTGTGGCAATCCCAAACCGGGAATAGCTGAAAGAAGAAGAAGAAGAGTCAAGTAATTTACATAATTTTGAATTAATTAAAATTGTTAAAAAGAAAACATATGTATACTGCATATCAGTAATGAAAAGTGTTATTATGATTTGTCTTCTTTTTGTTTAAAATGAAAAAAAGAGATTATAGAGTCAACAAGAGATGGTACATGGTTCCATAGTCTACCACTATCAAGACAGATCAAACAGTATAGCACACCATGGAAGAACCAAGTCTAGAATGACTCGAATCACACTGGAAGTTGTTTAATGAAATAGGAAGCTGGATAAAAATATATTAACGCTTTAATAAATAACACAATGTTTTCATCCACACCACAGTAGACTTCATCAGATAAAAACATCATCTTCCAAGACCCTGTTTAAATACACCAAAAACAATCCTGATTATCCAATAGGAATCACTGGAAAAAATCCCACCTACACGATTTTTGTTTGGTGTTCCTGTGATTTTTGGCACACTTTTCCAGTTTTCATTTTTACTATCAAGATAGGCCTTCTTACTGGTGGTGTTTGGTATACTGAGACACTCCACAATATCTATGGCCATCTTCCAAAATGGTTCCCTGGGGAGAGACAAAAACATCTGAGTGGCACTGGCTTTGCTCCTGCCTTGCCCACCTTTTGGCACTGTTTGTAGGTCTTGCAGCACCCTTCCATATTCTTCCCAATACAAGGATAATAGAATCCTGCATAGTCAAGTTTCTTAGTACGCTATTGACCCAGAAGGATCTTAAGAATCATAGCCATGCCTTTTTAATTTAGATATGAGTAATCCAGAGAGGACAAAACATTTTCATGTTACTCTTTTCCATATGGGACAAGGGTGTAGTTTCTTATCCATTCATCCAGATTAAGTTTGAATAAAGTAAGGGAAGTACTTTGCTTTATGTGGAAAGGAAGATGATTCCAAAGCAGTATAATTCTCTGTAATACATTAATATTCCCACAACCTGTTCTGTTTATGTTCCAGAAGATATTATGATCTCTTGAGCAGGTGTTTCTGCCATCAGTGGACTTGTAGATGTGCAGTACATCTGAGAGGACGTTATCTTTTGTTGCTATGTATGTGACTAGATTTTGACATGTTAAGTATATTTCTTATTATATAGGCCCTTAGTTTTCTTGGTGAGAAAATGCTGTGAGCATTCAAGTTGTGCAGAGTGTTTGGACATGTACATGCCAAAAGGGGCATTATACTCAATGATCAGGCTAATAAATTCTGAACACAGTGGAGTGACCACATTGCTAGGCCTGGATACCCTGCCATTACTAATAAGCCATGCAATGTAAAAGGACTTTCTTACAGTAGTAGATACATTGGTGATCAAATGAGTTTTCTTTCCACATAGTTTTCCATGTTCCTAACTACTGGATTGATTTTCAGGGGGTGTGCTGACAATGTTATAGTTGCATGAGGTGTCATGCTTACTGAAGGATACTGTTACACATTTTTGACATGTACTTTTAGGCCATGGTTTTGACACCAGCTATTTGCATGGGAAAGGCCCTCTTGGAGGATCTTGGTATCCTCTGGAGAGTTAATAATGGCACCTAGTTTACTGTCATCAGTAAACTTTGTGAACTATAAGCCCTTAACATTGGCTCTGACCTTCAAGACGTAAATACCAAAGAGAAGTGGCACCAGAGTCCTGAAAGACACCATTGGTCACAGGTGTTTTGGAAGAGATAGAGCTGCCCACCCTATTTTCCTGGGTTCTATTTGTGGTCCAGTTTGCTATCCATCCATTTACATAGGGATCACCATTTAGTTTGGAGAGTTTGTGCAGAATGAGGAACACCTTGGTGAGATCTGAGTATCTGGTGTATACTGATTTTCCTTCATCCATTGCTTCAGTAACCTTCTCAAAGAAGTCATCTAGGTTGAGTAGGCAGGGTCTATCCTTGACAAAACCAAACTGAATTGTGTCAAGACTTTTTACGTTGCCTGTTTATTAATTCCATAATGATCCTTTCCATAGGTTTACAGATGCAGCTCATCAGACTTACGGGTCTATAATTACCTGGGTCAGTTGACACTCCACCATTTTATAGAGGGATGACTATTGTTCTCCTCCATTCATCTGGCACAGAGCCTGTTTGGAGGCTGATATTTAATCATTTGTGTAGGGGGTTTAACAGGTTCTGTTTCAGGACCCACAGAAGCAGTGTCCTTAGCCATGGACAGTGCCTTGAGGACTTGTTCTTCAGGGATTTGGGTGGGTAGTGTAGATGCAGGTGTGTGATCTAGGAATATTGGGGGTTGAATTTGAACTAAATGTATCCACTAGTAGATTGGCTATGTCATCTCAGTCCGAATATGTGATATAATTTACTCTAAGCTCTGCGCAGTGCTGGGCATTGTTTTTAAAGTTTCTACCATTGTTAAAGAAGGCTTTGTGGTTATCTTTACCATGGGAGACTATTTTTTACCTGATATCTGCCTTTTGTTGATTTGATCAGGGATTGGAGTTTCCTGCTTAGTTTATCAAGAGCAGTTTTGGCATGCTGGGAGTTACATTAATTTTTGCAAGCAACAATTTTTTTTTTCTCCTGCAAAGGAGTCCACTTATATTTGAGTTCTACTACTGGGGTTTATTTTTAAATTTGCCATTGTATTTACTTCAGAGTGAAACATATACCTGTATGTAGCTATATACATGAGTGCAGAATTTGACAGTAAAGGATTCAGCATATGCAATGGGATCATCAGGTTGGGAGGGGACACTGAATTCAGCTAGGTCATCATTCAGTTTAAGTAGATTAGCCTTAGCATGATCTCTGAATACTAAGTTATTGGAAGGTGCTTCTGGCATCAATCTTACAGTGAATGTGATTAATTTATGGTTAGATCAGTCTAGGGAGGGAGTTACATCTGGTACAGAACAGAGCTGCTCCATATTAGTAAGGACTAAGTCTAGGATTTTGTCGGCAATCTTTGGGGTGCAAACTCACTGGTCCAGAGAGTTTGTATTCATGAAGTCTAGAAATCTGTGAGCATACATGCTAGGGGAATGTGTAAGTCTCCCAATTTACAGAGTGGTTGTTGAAGTCCCCTAGTAGAATGGTGTTTGATAAATAGGACTCCATATTTGTCAGGTAGGAGTAAGAGCCAGAGGGGGTACTACAGTAGGTTATGAAATGATACAGGGTTTTATTAATGGTATATTCGGCATGGTCCAATACATTATCCTGTCTGAAAAGTTTTGAGCTGGAACTTTGTTTAATGAATACAGAGATACCACTACATTTAGTGCCCTCATCTAGTGTGGTGGACCTAAATGCATGGTAAGCATTGAAGCCTTGTACTGATGGGGTGCTCTCTATGGACTTGAACTAAGTCTCTGTGTCAATGCATATATCAATGCATTCTAAGGTAAGGAGTGCCTATAGGCAGTAGAGTTTTCTGATAAGGCTCCTAGCATTAAGCAGTAAAACCTTTATGTTATCTGGATTCTATTTTGCTTTTTTAGATGGTTTTGGAGGCCAACATTGCCTAAAAAGGCTCTGTGGGGGTGGACAAAGTTTTGGCTATCATACAAAAGCTTTGACAGAGGTGCAGGCCATCTCTGGTGAGGAAGTTTGGCTTGCCAGTCATCTCCTCCCAGGATGATATATATTGGGCTTCATCTGAATGACACCAAAAGCTAAGCCAATATTGAAATCCATAAACCACCTTTCTGTGTTTGTCTTATGCCAAGATAGCTAGAGAAGGGAAAATCATCATGGATTTGACCACAAGTGCCTTATGGTAGAATCCTGCAAATACCAACTGCTACAACAACTTCTTTTTGACCCACTTAGGAGTACACTCTCTGCATAATTTATGTAGCTGTATGTATTTAAATGCTTACAATCAAAACATTATATGGGTAAAACATTACAAAAATCAAAACCAAAAAACGCAAATATTATAGAATATCTAAAAATATAAAAATATGAGATGAAAATCATATAAATCAATAAATACATTAAAACTGAGTAATTCTAAAATTAGACGAAGTACCACTTCATGGGTCAAGACAGACCCATGCTAAAAAGATGGTACTTCAGGGACCTCATGAAAGAGAACTAGGTATCGCTAACCTCAGTCAGGAAAGGTAACTAGTACTACAACACCAGGGCAAGGTACACAAATGCCAGTCTGACAAAGATCTCTAAATGAATCTGTGGATTCACCACCAGCCTTCACCTATAAATCTGAGTATAGGGTCTCAGCAACAACTTTAAACAGATGGGTCCCAGACTGTGAAGGCCGCAGTACATGTGAGTCAGAATTTTAATTACACATCTGGCTGTAACACCCAGCCAGTGTAGATCCCACCAGCCTAGCATAATATGACTAGTTTCAGAAGTGCCAGTCAGTAATCCTGCAGTGGAATGTATGGGATGTTGGCATAATGGTTAAGGTGTTTACCTTACAAACACAAGGTACAGAGTTTGATTCTCACATGGGGTAATTGGCTAGGCTGAAAATGGCCCACAAGGGCAGTTAGCCTAGTACTAATCTATGAATCTATTAATTAATTCTGTACCCACTGCAAACAAGCCGGATCACCATCCATTACCCTAAGCTAAAGAGCACTGCAGTAGTCTAAATGAGTCATAACCAGGACTTGAACTACCATAGCTAAGTCTGAATGAGGAATGATGTGCTTAAGCTTGAATATATTCCTATGGTAGAAAATCAGATGTCTCAGTTCTAGCCCATTATCCCAGTGCACTGACTTATTCTGCAAATGAGAATCTACAGCTTCTTTAGCAGGCCCACTTCAAGTCCTGTAAGGCATAATGTGAGAGCTGTGCCTGTCTCGGGTCTTCATTTGTGAACCTCCCCACCATCCATTCAAAAGGAAGGTTCATAGGATCATAGTCCCTGGGAAATTACTAGTCTAACAGCTTAAGAGCCCTTACAAACCTTGCCAATGTAATCCAATTTTACCCAATATATGGCTCCCCAGGGCAAGAGGATGGCTTTGATTTGTGCCTATGCATTGAGTATTTTACAGATTGCCCCATCCATAAGGAACATAGACACTACCCCAGGTATGAATTTGCAGTTCTTCATCCATTGATCCAAATGGTGGAGGACCAGGGAAGGGCTCTGCTTAATGTGAATAGGAAGCCTGTTCCAAAGAAGGGTCAGTCTCTGTGACACATATCTCTTTCTCCAGCATGTTTTGTTTGAGTCACTGACTAAGTTTAGATCCCTAGGTTGGGTGACCCTCATGCTATTTGACTTGCAAATGTGCAGCAGCTCCATCAGGGCTGGATTTGTGAGTGCCTTGTAGGTCAGGCATAGGTCACCCCTTAATAGTCATTAGGAGACAGAGTAAAGGGATAGGGTTTTTAGTCTAACCACACAGGATATGTTTACATGCCATACTTTCTTTGTGAGGAACCTCTGTGGTCGCCCCAGCTGCTGTAAGTACCTAGTCAAGTACATGCCAAATGGCACATTGTACTCAATTATTGGTCTAATGAGGGCTGAGTACAGTGGGACTATAATTTGCTTGGATCTGGATGCCATACCTTTACTTATAAGTTGTGCCACATAGAAGGACTTCCTCACCACTGTGGATACATGGTGGTCAAAGTTCAGGCTAATATTTATCTGTGTACCTAGATCTCTTACCTCTGAGTCTACTCTTAGGGGTGTGTTATTGATGATGTATTTTTCAGGGGTGTTTGACTTCCCAAAAGATATGATAATGCATTTTTTGCATTTAGTTTTAGTCCATGGATCTAGCACTAATCATTTGTCTGATCTAGGCCCTCCTGAAGAATATCCACATCTTTGGGGGATTCAATGATTTCCCCCAAGCTTGCAGTCATCAGCAAATGTTGTCATCCAGAGGCCTTCCACATTAGCCTTGACTTAAGAGAAGTACATTCTGGACAAGAGTGGTCCCATCACTGAGCCCTGAGGCACACCACTAGTAACTGGCCTCTTGTTGGCTCTGGATTCACTCACTTTAACCACGTGTCCTGTCCGAACACTGCCTTCTGACTGCTGTAGGTCAGATTCAGGCATATTGATGTTGGAAGGCACTTCCTGGGATGTAACCACATCAAAAGCATTTTCTGGAGATGTGGTACTGGCTAGGTCATTTCCCATAAATCCTGGCTGTGTGTAACTGCTTGTACACAACACACCAAATCATCAAAATCATGTTCCATTAGAATATTCAAAGGGATGTCATCCAAGACTGCCACCATTTAATTTTTTTTGCCTTCTTCCCAGTCCAAAATATGTGTTTAGTAGTACCTGAAAAGGTGTGTTTCCCCCATGCTAACTTAAAAACTACTGGTTTAACAATGTTGATATCTGATGCAGAACGCCTCTTTGTATTTATGTTTTCTTCTACTAAAATAAGATACAGGCCTTTATGCAAGTTGTCTTAAAACAACCCACCACCACAGCGGTGTCCTCTTTGTCAGCTCTTTCTCTCCACCTGTGCCCCTTAATCAGTTGTTGTGGACAAGTTGGCTTAAAATGCCCTGACTACAGGGATAAAATCTCTTGTCCCCATGATACTGACTTGTACTAGAGTCTGGGTTTATCCTTTTATCTGTGGAATCTGCTCTGCTGCTTTGGATAGCCCTCCCATGGGTTCCCCAATACCTATGTGTAATGCCATATAAATCCTTTTTTACACACTGTGCCCTGGGTGTTTGATACAGGTCATCATTTTTATTTACCTCCTCAACTCCCAGCCCATCAAGCAGACTTACATGTCCTCAGGTAGAGTGCTGAGTGCCTGTTCCTGAAATTCCCAACACTGCTAAGAGTAGCAGTCTAGCGCCACCACCCATCTATTAAAGTAATTGTTCAGTTCTACCATGACGTCACCAACACTCTCTTCTGGCCTTTTTCCCTAGTCTCCCTAAACTTTTCTTATACACCTCAGGTATTTCCTTGAAGCATTCACACAAGAGAGTCTAAACTTTTCCATCGTTTGTACACTCACTGTCCTTCATCTCACTGATAAGTATGCATTGTCTTAACCCATGAGCAGAGAAGCTTTATACCTCAACCAGTGCCCTTGGTCTAGGTGATGCTGATTACATGTTTAAATACCTAACTAGCACTATCAAATGAATCCCCTCTTCATACTGAGAAAACAATTTAATACTGACATTGGTGTCAAGGGCTTACATTTCACCCCTGCTGCTCAACAGCACATAGTGAACAATGAGTGTGTCCTTCTTGTCTATGGCTTAGGTTTCACCCCTGCTGCTCAGCAGCACATAGTGAAGAATGAGTGTGTCCTTCTTGTGCAGGGATTGGGTTTCATATCCGCTACGCACTAGAACCTAGTGAACAATGAATGTGTCTTCTTATGCAGGGATTGGGTTTCACCCCTAATATTCATCAGCAACCAGTGAACAATTAGTGTGACTTTCTTGTACAGGGACTGGGTTTCACCCCTGCATCTCAGCAGCACCCACTGAACAATCAGTGTCCTTGTGCAGGGCTTAGGTTTCACAACTGATATTCACCAGCACCTAGTGAGCAATGAGTGTGTCCTTCTTGTGCAGGGACTGGGTTTCATACCTGCTACTCACCAGAACCTAGTGAACAATGAGTGTGTCTTTCTCATGCAGGGATTAGGTTTCACCCCTGCTACCCATCAGTGCTCAGTGAACAATGAGTGCATTCTTCTTGTGCAGGGACTAGGTTTCATCCCTGCTACTCATCAGTGCTCCGTGAACAATCAGTGCATTCTTCTTGTGCAGGGACTGGGTTTCATCCCTGTTACAATGAGTGTGCCCTTGTGCAAGGATTGGGTTTCACATGTGCTACTCACCAGCACCTAGTGAACAATGAGTGTGCCCTTCTTATGCCGGCGCTTCTCCTTTTTTACCCTCTTTTCCCCCCCTCTCCTACACCAAGGTCAGTTCATTTTCTCACTTGTTTTCTCTCTGCAGTTCTAGACTTTCTCTGTTCCAGGTCCCCCTGTACCTCAAACTCTTTTATTTTTTGTTCTTTCTGCATCTCAGTCTATTTCATTCTCTCTGCTACCTGTGATTCTTCATCAGATCCATTATCTGAAGCTTGAGCTGTATTTTCAGATGAACAGTTTGTTTCATGAGCTGTTGCATCTCTTCAGTTTCTAACTCTATGGTTACTACTACTATGCTGTCCCCAGTTGCACTGGAATGTACTTTACACACCTGCAAGGCAGCTGTCGTCTCAATCTTGCTTAGACCAGCATGTGGGTCCCTCTCTAACTTGCACTTTTTGGTCAGATGTGCTTGACATTTTCTCACAATATGCAATGCTCATGTTTGACCATTTCCTAACCAGTTCTGTTTTAAAAAAATACTGCATTGAAATATGCCTGTCTGTATCTTTACCTTAGGGGTGTAACAACACATATACTATTTAGCAAAAGCTATTTTTTTCTGGATACATTTCATTTAGAAAATCATACTGCTCTCACCAGGACATATCACAGGCTCCCCTGTTTTAACTGGCAAGATAATACTTTGGTTTTGGTCTGAAAACAACCTCTGTCATGCCCAACTATTCTGTACACTTCACAGATGACCATCAGAAATGATCCTAGTGGTAGTTACTCTGAGAGTGTTGATGGAGAAGTATAAAGACGGTCAGAAGGAGTTGCATTGTGTCTTTGTGGACTTAGAGATAGCATATGACAGGGTGCCTAGAGAGGATATGTAGTATTGTATGAGAAAGTCGGGAGTGCCAGAGAAGTATGTAAGAGTGGTACAGGATATGCACGAGGATAGTCTGACAGTGGTGAGGTCTGCGGTAGGAGTGGCAGATCTCTTTAAGGTGTAGGAGGGATTACATCAAGGATCAGATCTGAGCCCTTTCTTATTTGCAATAGTGATGGACAGGTTGACAAACAAGATCAGACAGGAGTCCCCATGGACTATGATGTTTGTGGATGACATTGTGATCTGTAGTGAGAGTAGGGAACAGGTTGAGGAGACATTGGAGACATGGAGATAGTACAGTTGTGTACACTTACCATAAATGTAGATGTTCGAGTGTCTTCACTGTTGCAGTCATGACTGTAGGTTTGTCCCCTGCCGGCAGGCAGTCCTCGGTCGGCCAGAATCCCAAAGTCTGGGTCCGGCATCGGCTGCTCAGCCATGCTCCCTGACATCAGAGCGCCAGGAGTACAAAGCTGACAGCTGACACCATGTTCTCCAGTTTTTCTTGCCCCAGATGTCAGGTGTTCCAAAATGAGTAAGATCCCATACCCTTTGCAAATACACCTCAGAAGAAGGGTGAAGAAGGGAACCACACAAAAGAAAAAATAAGAGGGGACAGGAGGGAGGGTAACCCAGACTGCAACAGTGAAGACACTCGAACATCTACATTTATGGTAAGTGTACAGAACTGTACTATGTTCATCGTGTTTCACTGTTGCAGTCATGACTGTAGGGCTGAATCCCAAAGCAGAATAAAAGGGAGGTGGTCATAAAGTAGAGGGGGTGGCTAAAAGGCCCTGCAAGACTGCAGAAGCAAAGCCTGCCCTAGACTTAGAGTAGAGAGGTAGATTGTAGTGCTTGGAAAAAGTATGCACTGAACTCCAAGTTGCAGCTTCCAAAATGTCTTTGGTAGGAACTCCCCTGAGGAAGGCAGCTGAAGTGGCAGCAGCTCTGGTAGAGTGAGTCCTTATACTCCCTGGGCTTTGCTTTCCATGGTGTGAATAACAAAATCTGATTCCATGAGCAATCCATTTTGAAATGGTCTGTTTTGAAATGGCTTTACCTTGGGAACTTGAAGCATAAGAAACAAACAATTGCTCTGATTTCCTGATGTCCTTGGTTCTGTCCAGGTAAAAACGTAGTTGTCTGTGTACATCCAAGGAATGCAAGATCCTTTCCCCCTTATTTTGAGGACTGGGGAAAAAAGTTGTCAAGTGAATAGTTTGATTTAAAGCCACTTTGGAAAACCACCTTAGGCATGAAAGTAGGATTAGTCCTTAAAGACACCCTGTCTTGATGAAAAATAATATAAGGTTCCACAGCCATGAGAGCTTGCAACTCCGAAACTCTCCCGGCAGAGGTCAGAGCTAACAGGATGGCTGTCTTCCAAGATAAAACCTTGATGTCAGATGTGGCAGCAGGCTCAAAAGGAGGCAATGTGAGTTTTTCCAAAACATAGTTGAGATCCCAAGCAGGAATGGGTGGAGATCTAGGGGGCCTTAAGTTCTTAGCTCCTCTGAGAAACTGTCTCATGAGCTGGTGGGAAAAGATGTGAGGGTTTGTATTATAATGAGCAGAAATAGGAGAGCCATGTATCTTTATGGAAGAAAAAGAGAGACCCTTATGTAAGAGGTCTGTCAGGTAAAGTAAAGTCAGAGGAATGTTAGGAATAAGAGGATCCGAATCCTGAGCCTGCATCCAGGTGCAAAATCTTTTCCATTTTCCTGCATAAGATTTTCTAGTGCTAGGAAGTCTGGCTTCTAAAATGACATCCATAACCTGCTTGGGTAGGAGAGAATAAATCAGAGACCCTGGATTAACCAGGCCGCCAGGCTGAGAGTTTTGACATGGGAGTGCAGAACCTGACCCTGGTGTTGGGACAGAAGGTTCGGAGTCTGTGGTAAAACCCAAGGGGGCTCCAGAGAAAGGTTTTTCAGTGTTGGGTACCAAAACTGTCGAGGCCAATTTGGGGCCAGCAAAATTATCATCTTGGGCTTGTCCTGTTTGATCTTTAATAACACCCGTGGAAGAAGAGGTAGAGGCGGGAAGGCATACCCCGAGAGGTTTCTCCAACTGAATGATAGTGCATCCACTTTCCAAGCTAGTTTGTGGAATGTCCTGGTGCAAAAAATCTGGAGTTGATGATTTAGATGGGATGCAAAGAGGTCTATGTGAGGACATCCCCAGACTGCTGTAATCATCTTGAATATTTCGGTGTCCAGCATCCATTCATGTGGGTCCGACAGGTTTCTGCTCAGACTGTCTGCCAGGAAGTTTTGCTTCCCTGGTAGAAACTGAGCTTGAAGGTCCAGTTTGCAAGCTAGAGCTGTGTTCCATAGATTCATGGCTAGTCTGCAAAGGGGATAGGAATGTGATCCCCCTTGCTTGTTTATGTACCACATAAGTGTGGTGTTGTCTGTCAGTATCAGTAGTTGTCCTGGTTGTAGAAGATTCCTGAAGGCCAATAGAGCGTTCTGAATGGTTAACATTTCCTTTAAATTGATATGCAGGTGCTTCTGATCCTTTGTCCAAAGGTCCTGCAGACAGTTGCCCTGCAAATGGGCTCCCCATGCATAATCTGAGGCATCCGTGGTTAGTATCTAACTGGCTGGAGGCAGACGGAAGGGTTTCCCTTTGTTTAGAGTACATGCCTTGGACCACCAAAGGAATTCCTTTTGAAGACAAGGCAGGACGGTGATATGTATGTCTAAACTGTGGCAATGCTGAGACCATACACTTTTTAGGTACCACTGTATTTTCCTCATATGTAGTCTTGCATATGGTACAAGAAGGATGCAGGAGGCCATGTAATCCAAAGCCTGCAGGAATTTCCTTGCAGATAGCTGAGTTAATGTTGCAAAGGTTTTGATAGTTGAAGCCAGCTGTAATTGTTTTTTGTATGTCAGAAATGCCATCTGGGTTGTTGTGTTTAGAAGAGCACCCAGAAAAGTTATCTGTTGTGAGGGTGTCAAATTTGACTTTTTTATGTTTACAGTGAATTCCAGGAACTTGAGAAGTTCCTGAACAAATTCTAGATGCTGGAGTAAGACGTCCTTGCTGTCTGCCTGAATAAGACAGTCATCCATATAAGGGTAAATTTGAATTCCCTTGAGTCTGCAATAAGCTACTACTGGAGCCAGGCATTTGGTGAAGACCCTGGGCGCAGTAGACAATCCAAAGGGCAGCGCAGAGAATTGATAGTGTCTCGATCTGGCCTTGAACCTGAGGTATTTTCTGCACTCCTGCCTGATGGGAATGTGTAAATAAGCCTCCTTTAAATCCAAAGTTACCATCCATGGATTTTTGGTCAGCATTGGAAGTAGCTGCTGTAGAGTAAGCATCTTGAATTTTGGTATCTCGAGAAAAGTGTTCAAGACTGACAGATCCAGAATGGGTCTCCATGAATTTTGCTTTCTGGGGACTAGAAAGAGCCTTGAGTAAAAACCTTGTCCCATTTCTGAAAGTGAAACCAGTTCTATGGCTTTCATAGCCAAGAGGGCTTCCACCTGGTTTAAGGCCTCTAACCATTGATGTTTTGGTAGATCTGGCCATCCGCTTGGTCTTGGTAGGGTATGAAAATGGAATTTGTAACCTCTTGAAACCACATTCAGAACCCACTTGTCTTGGGTTATATGAGTCCAATTTAGGTGAAAAAGAGAAAGTTTTCCTCCAAGAGGGGCTTCCAGGCTAGAAGTTCCTGCAGCCCAACAGAGGGAGTCATTGAGTGTTTTCTATGAGCTTGTGACCTGTCCTCTCCTCCCCTAGGGGTGGAAGCAGTCCACTGTCTTGGTCTGTAAGAGGCTTGCGTTTGAGGCCTTCCTCAGGAGCGTCTGTATCTACCCCTCTGAGGTCTGTCTGAATTGGGAAAGGAACAATTTTTTTGTAGGCCAATTCCTACTAAATCTGGGTGGCTGTACTTGTAAGAAATCTTTAACCGTTTGCATGGATTTTGCCTTGTCCTCCATCTTCTTTATCACCTCTTCAGCTTTAGATCCAAACAAAACATTATGCTGAACAGGAGCATCCAATAACTTAGCTTTTACTTGATCTGGCAAGTTTTGTTCCTTTAACCAAGCATGCCTTCTAATGACTGTGCCAGAGGCAGCAGCCCTACAAGAAGCCTCCAAGGCATCAAATCCACAGTGTAAACCATGCTTCCCAACTTGTTCAGTGGCATGCATTAAGTCATATAATTCCTTATCATCTGCACAGGTGGAAATTGAAGTTAGCTTTTGTTTCAAAACAGACAGAAGAAATTGCTGGTATTTCAGCATATGAAATTGACAGTTTAAAACCCTAATAGATAAAGTAGCAGAAGTGTACACTTTTTTGCCCCATCTTTCTAAAGATCTGGAATCCTTCTCAGTGGGAATGGGGTTTTTAGCAGTAGCGGCCTTAACCTCCTTAGGGCCCTGAGAAATGGTTTCAGGATCAGCAGTAGGATTCTTGTATAAAAACTGGTGGGAATCAGGAACCCTATAATATCTATCAGGTTTAACAGGAGCAGGAGGAAAAGAGTCAGGGGTTAAGTTAGCCTCGGAAAAAGCATCATCCACAATATCCAAAATAGGAGGAATAGCCAGGGGTCTATGTTGGGGAAGAAGAAGAAAATCCCTAAGTCTTTTCTTAGATTCCGAGTACTCCTGTCCTTCCCAGTGAAAATGTTCCCTCATTTCATGTAAAGTTTCCCCAAACAAAAATCCTCAATGGGAGAAACTGAAGGAATGGATTCCTCAGCATCAGAATCCTCATAAGGAGGGAAAGAATAATCCTGGTCAGAAGAAGAAACTGAAGAAACAGAAGCCTGATCAGAGGAGTCATAATACAATTTCTGCCTTGGCCTTTTATCTGGAGGGGGATGTGAATCCCTAATCATAGTAAGTAAGTCCTCCGCCATCTTAAGTAACTGTTTCTGAGACTTGGGTCCCGGATCAGAAGAGGCCTGGGCTGTAGTCTTTGATTTGGAAGGAGTCTTTGCCTTTGTCTTTGGCTTTGCCTTTATTAGAAGCTGAGTAGGCCTGAAAACCCCTTCGGACGCCGGTACCTGCACAGCGGCTCTGGACCCATCCGAAGGAGCATTGTCCGAAGGTCCTGCAACAGAAATATTCAAAGGCCTAGTTGGCTCCTCGTGGGAGTCCGTTTTGGCCATCGGTTCCGAAATGGCCGACAACAGGGGCTGCAAAAGCGCCTCACTGACGACGGCTGAACCTGAAGCTGGCTCTGCTTGTACAATATCGTCTGATTTGGACCTCGGAGGCCTGTCTTTATCCTTGCGTCGTTTGTGAACTCCGGTAGCCAGAAGCGTGTCCGACGACATTTTGTAATTAAAATGCCTACCGAAGTAATGAAATGAAAATCGTACCTTCGTTTAATCGTACGTTGATTAAATCTAGCACAAAACCGACAACTAGCTACGTCGTGGTCAGGGCCCAAGCAAGGAATACAGAAAGAATGAAAATCCTTATGAGGTATTTGCTTCCCACATGAAATACAATTATTAACTTTTTCTGACATCGGACTGGAGCAAGAAAAAAGTTTCCCCAACGGGGTACTTAGCTTTGAGTAAGAGAAGAAAGTCTTTGGACTGAAGTACGTTTAGAAAAAATTGTCAGGAGTCAGCCGACAGGCACTTGCAAACTGCTATCACCGCACGGCAAGAAAGACTGAAGAACATGGAGTTGGCTGTCAGCTTTGTACACCTGGCGCTCTGACGTCAGGGAGCATGGCCGAGCAGCCGATGCAGGACCCAGACTTTGGGATTCTGGCCGACCGAGGACTGCCTTTCGGCAGGGGAGAACCCTACAGTCATGACTGCAACAGTGAAACACGATGAACATATGATCTAGAGAGGAGAGGAATGAAGGTCAGCACGACTAAGACAGAATATTTGTGTGTGAATGAGAGGAAGGATAGAGGAATTGTGAGAATGCAGGGAGTAGAGTTGGTGAAGGTGGATGAGTTTAAATACTTGGGATCAACAGTTCATAATAATGGTGAGTATGGAAGAGAGGTAAAGAAGAGAGTACAGGCAAGGTGGAGTGGGTGGATAAGAGTGTCAGGAGTGATTTGTGACAGACAGGTATCAGTAAGAGTGAAAGGGAAGATGTACAAGAGGGTAGTGAGACCAGCTATGTTATATGGGTTGGAGATGGTTGCATTGACAAAAAGGCAGGAGTCAGAGCTGGAGGGGGCAGAATTAAAGATGTTAAGATTTGCATTGGGTGTGATGATGATGGACAGGATTAGGGATCAGTATATTAGAGGGTCGGTTCAGGTTGGATGGTTTGGAGACAAAGCCAGAG